>NW_015094506.1:41257000-41330213 GCF_001431845.1 Calidris pugnax | reverse complement strand
CCCCCCCCCCAAAAAAAAAGACATCATCAAAACTGGCCATAACGCTACTAGAAGAATTTTGGAGCTATTCTAACAGAGCTAAAGATGCACAAAATGATAAAGACACCCTATAGTTCAAATGTGAATGTTGCGCTATTAGGGTGGAATCCAATCTATTCACTTTATGTACTGTCTTACAAATAGGTTTGCAAAGGAGCACAATCTAGTATGTCTAACTTCACATTCCAACAAGTAGTGAAACTACTCCATACTTGGAAAGCAGGCACATCTGAAAACCTGCAAAATGTAAAATAGTTTTCTCAGTTTGTATGTCTACAGACTGACAGGAATGTTCCTGGGATCTTTAAAAGATGTAATGGAGGAGGAGAAAGAGGAACATGGGGTGGGATTCAGCTCAAACATCTACTTCTAGGCAATCACAATGGAAAGTTTCTGCAAATGAGCTAGGTATCTAAGCTTCCAGTACAGGCAGACACAATGCATTCAGCACAGCCAAGGAACCATGGAGAAAATTCAAGTCATCCAAAGGAAAGGATGTAGCCACGGCCAGCTCTAGGTTATGCTGACTGTTAAGGATCCCATTAAGGATAATTGAAGCTTAAACTTTTAATCTAAAGACATGTGGAGTCTTACGTTTAGATATCATAACCTGCAAGCGATTCCACCTCAAAGTGTCTCCCAAGTGGAATACTTGCATTCCAGACTGAATGTTCATCCTGAAAGGAATTGAAGCCATACTTACTACATCCAAAATCGGTAAGCTGTGTTACTGCTTCAGGTGGAATATTCCCTTCTGCTTCTGTCGAAGTTTAAGACACTGAAGACATTTTAACCTAACTAACATGGGCTAAAGGACTCAGGAAAAGGCAGCAAGATTTTGAAACCCAGGTTCTTGACAATAGTATACTTTTTATATAAAACTTTAAAAAAAACCAAAACCACCTTTAAAAAATATGACCATTTCCCTTCTGAGTGCCACAAATAGCCAAGCAGAGTCAGATTGCCTCTTGTTTCTTTGTTTCTTTCCTTCTCATCCCATTAATTTGCATCTCTAGGCTCATCTCTCATGGGAGAGATGGTAAGGTCAGACTTAGGGTATTTTATAGGCTTCGTTAGAGCAACAGTTTTGAGATACAGATAGAAAAGGCTGTCATCTTGAAGTTTATGTCTAAAGGATTGTATATGCGCAATCAATCAAGAGCACACTGCCCCAGTATCTCAAGAGCTAAACCAGCATCCAAAAGGTGAGAGCAAGTGCTGCAAAATCAGGTGATAGCAGTTTCCATCCTGATGTTATTTAACTTTTCGTATTTCTTCAAAGGGCATACGTAAGATTTAGATATATTAGCTGACTCAAAGATGAACCAGTGGAGTAAGGGGAGGCACACAGACTGCATTTCCTTCAATGATCTCATTCATAGTTTTTCCTTAAAAATGAAATTATTCCATTACTCTGCATTGATTCTATTCATTCTTATTTGTATCCCACTATACAATCACAGAAATATTCAGGACAAACATGCTGAGCCCTCAAATATAAAGACAAACAAATGTAGATAGAAAGTTAAAATTTCTCACAGGCATGAAAATTTCTCAGCATTGATTGAGAGATTCATTGTCATGCAAAGGGACTAATAGAAATCTGTTTTACCGCACTTCACACTACAGAGGCATCCCTGGCTGGAGTGTCACTCTGTCAGCCTTTAAGCTGGCTAGCAAAGGATGCTTTAGCTAACAATCCAAAGTTTCGCAGAATAACCAGTTAAACGTTGTTTTCACCAACTTGCTACATTAGCTTGTAGGACTACTGTATGTATAGTTTCTATCAAAAGGTCTTAACTTTCTGCTTTCAAGATCATTCCCAGCAGATTTTTTTGTAAATTAATATTGTGTCCATGTCATGGAAACTGCTCTTCTCTGATTTTTCTCTAGAAATAGGGAAGAAAGCATTCCTACTAACTAAGACCTCTTAGTTTGCTGAACCAGAGAATGAAGCCCAGAAGAGCTCATGCTGAATCTGAGCCTACATCATAACCTCAAAATGACACTAGAAAGGGTAATTTACTGGAAAACAGAGAACTGGAATAGACTAATACATCCATCCTATTACAGTTAACAATGAAAGAGAAAACAGCTTTCTAAAATCAAAGGTTTTCACAAGCCATGTTCCAAATACCAGTTGTTCCTAAAAGACAAGTCATCTGTGGCACCTAAAGCTAACAACATAGTTAACCCAGCCCTCTGGTAACCATGAAGAATGTTATTATTCTTGAGGAGGAATTAATTCTTCCCCAATAACTTGACAGACAGGAAAAACAAGCAGAGTCTGCAATAGAATTATGGGGTGAATTGGTCTCATTTTACACTTCAGCAGCCTCCAATTGCTTTGCGAGAGTGATAATCACATGGACTAAAGAACTAAGAGAACTCGCCTCAAAGGACTGTGCAATCAATTCCCTCCTAAATAAGATGTGCTTATCAACTACCTTCAAGTGTCCATAGATGCTATCAGCTCTTCAGCCTGCATAATGCGAACACAAGCATTTGCATTTGTGGCTACAGACACTGGAGACACAGTTGTTATGCAAAACCTTAGGCAAACTGTTTGATCAACAATTTTAGCAAGGTGGGGGGAACTGAGATGAGAAGGAAACAAACCAAGCTTCTTTGTTCTAAGAGTATTTGGATAAAACTGAGAAATAGAACAGGACAAATATTTTCATCTGAAATATCCATGTAGCTGAAAATGCAGACTGAGCAAAGCAAATTATTTCAGGTTGCCCCAGTAGCTAGAAGTCAATTTTTTCTTTTCAAAATAAATTTTTTAACATTTCCATGTTGAAATTTCCTTCAATTTTCTATATAAAAAGTCATGAGTTTTCTTGAGATAAATTTTTGTTGACATTATTTTCCCCTGAAAACTTTGTAAAAAAAATTGTTGAATCTACTGAAAGCAATTATTTTAGAACTGGCAGAAAATTTAAAAAATAACTCTAGTTCTGCTGAAAATTAGTTAAAATCATATAACAAAACTTCCATTGACATCAACCGATTCCATTGACCAATTGGAAAGATTTGTACCTGATTAACAACAACAAAAAAACTCCTATAATTGT
This sequence comes from Calidris pugnax, assembly GCF_001431845.1. Lineage (NCBI taxonomy): Eukaryota > Metazoa > Chordata > Aves > Charadriiformes > Scolopacidae > Calidris > Calidris pugnax. The sequence goes on along the minus strand of NW_015094506.1, from coordinate 41,327,097 downwards.
ACTAAATCACTAAAAAAAGTATTCAATATTTAAAGAAAAAAAAAATAAGAGGAAAAAGTCTTGAGAAAATAATTTATCTTGTGTCAGCCATAAACCACATTTCCATAAAGTTTTATTTAAAAATGTGGGGACAGAAGTTACCCCTAAATACATACACATCTCCATGGTCTTCTCTGGAATAGGGAATTAAGGAAACTGCTATAGCCATCTCAACCCAAAATCTGCTTTTTTACCACAATGTCAGTAGGCCCATGTGCATGCAATACACAGCTCTCCAAACCTAGGTCTTTTTGCATATAGGCAGAAACCCTCACTCACACATGCAAAGGAGCAAGATTTAAGTCGCATAATGTACTATAGTCCAATTAAGTCCAACAATTTGCTATACAGAAATCAAGGATAATTTTTATTCAACATCCACAAAAGGTTACTTTTATTTCAGTCAGTTGTGTTTTTCTTCTATAGCTCAAAGTTAGCTATAGAAGAAAAGAGACAGAAAAGTGTCAGGAAAGGTGCCTTGCTCTGTCTCTGCTGTAGTCAAGAGTTAGATTTCTAGAGGACAAAAAAGGAGGAAAGAATATCCTAATGCCTCAATGAACTTGAAAACACAGGACAGGGGCCTGAACCTTCAACAAGTGTATGAAATATGTGACAGGTCTGCAGCAATGATGTATTGGATAGGGTGTGTTCAGCTCAATATTGAGTTATAAATTATTACCTGGGTGATTAGGTATTAGTGACAGAAAGAACTTATGATCTGTAACATTGTTGCAGCTGAAAACTTAAGGAATTTATTATCATTTCAAAGTAGCACATATATTTGCACTTTTCAGATAGAAAATTAGTACTGTGCTAAATATGACAAAAATGTGTGTCGTAACAGAAATGTAAAATAAGCAATTGATAATTTTTTAACATAAAGAACTCTGCTGACATGTCTCATTACCTACTACAGTTCTCAGATAAACATTATAAAATACATTTCTGGCAAGAACACCCAGTAGAAACACTACTGTACTGTTGAATAGTGTTTCTTGTGAACTTGTCCTGATGTCCATGTAATTGTGGACTTATTCCTGAAAATAATCATAATGGCTTTGTCAAAACAATGTTTTTAAACACTTGAACATAAACATATATGCAATGCTTCTTTTCCTCCCTAACTATTGCGGCTCTGCAGGGAAGGACATGATATCATTGTCAGCAGGTGCAGTTATTGCTCGTTCTGCTTCCCAAGGTATATCTTAATAACCTATGATATGCTAAACCCATAAAGTGTCAGCAACCAAAAGAGTTAACTTGTGGAAACATGCTTAAAAATTCAAAATTGAAATGTCAAGGGCAGTTTAAGCTAGTATTAGATAATGAGACAACTGGTTCCATCTATACCATTTTGTTGACATTCAGTAATGGAGATGGCAGGCAGTGTGCAGTTGCAGCCCAGAAGGCCAATCACATCCTGGTCTGCATCAAAAGATGTGTTGCCAGCAGGTCCAGAGAAGTGATTCTTCCACTTTACTCTGCTCTGGTGAGACCTCACCTGGAGTATTGTGTGCAGGTCTGCAGCCCTCAATATAGGAAAGACATGGACCTGATGGAGAGGGTCCAGAGGAGGGCCACAAGGATGATCAGGGGGATGGAGCACCTCTGCTACAAGGACAGGCTGAGGGAGCTGGGGTTGTTCAGCCTGAAGAAGAGGATGCTCTGGGGAGACCTAATAGCAGCCTTCCAGTACTTGAAGGGGGCCTACAGGAAGGCTGGGGAGAGCCTGTTTACAAAGGCCTGTAGTGACAGGACGAGGGGCAATGGCTTTAAGCTGGAGGGGAGCAGATTTAGATTGGAGATTAGGAGAAAGTTCTTTACTGTGAGGGTGGTGGAGCACTGGAACAGGTTGCCCAGGGAGGTGGTTGAGGCCCCATCCCTGGGGGTATTCAAGGTGAGGCTCGATGAGGCTCTGGGCAACCTGGTCCAGTTGGGAGTGTCCCTGCTGATTGTGGGGAGGTAGGACCAGATGACCTTTGGAGGTCCCTTCCGGCCTGGACAATTCTATGATTCTATGATTGTGTCATGACACAAGCAGGATTAGTTTTTCAATGTGCTAATCAGAAATGTGGCAGAAATATGGGTTTTTTTCTTCTTTTAAAGGAAGACCAAGGTTGCTGTTTCTTTCCTGTGATTTCAGAAAATTATTACTGAAAATTCTTCCTTAGTTCTTAAAAATAAATTTGTAATTTTACCTAACATGCCTCCTGCAAGTGTTGTTTGTTTTTCATATTCACCCTCTTGTGGAAGAGTCTGACCCTAACTTTAGAAATTGCTCTAACACTTCACTTTACAAGCTGCATGCTATTGGCTATGCTGTCCAGAGAGATGCTTGTATCTAATCTATGTGGTGTTGTTTAGAGAACTAATATGATTATTTTCTGTATTCCTGGAAGTCACCACTTGGGAGTTCTAGTAAATGAGACGCTTATTCTCTTGATATTTATTCACATAAATAACAGCAATGTATCAATCTGCTCCAAAACAATTTAGGTGGTCAATAAGCAGGTTCCTCTTTGCAGTTCGCAAGTACTGTGGACAATTTGCTGCTCTTCATCTCTCCTGATGGAAGAAATCATGCATTAATTGCATTTAGTGGTAACAGCATTTAAAGGCTATCTTTCTTTGTGAATTTTCTTTTATGTAACTTCACATAATGCCATGTAATTTAGTACACTTTTAATTATTATAATGGAGATTTAAGGGTGGATATATAAAGCTGCAATAATTAATACACCTCAGACATTAGAAATATGGGGCTGAATTCTACTTTCTGAATTGTGAACAGGCTGAGGATTTTCTTAAAACTAGTCCTAACATTTATTCAGGTCTGCTAATTTTACTCAGAATCTGCTAAAATATTTTATTTGGAGTGTCACAACCTAGTTAAAATCATAGAATCATAGAATCATAGAATTGCCCAGGCCGGAAGGGACCTCCAAAGGTCATCTAGTCCAACATAGAATAAAGAATTATGTCTGATATTATCTGGGATTTTCAAATATGACCTAAGGAGCAGTGATTTAGAGTCCCTATACAAGTGTTTAGATTTATTTTAGCTGCCCTAAGATAGTGTGGCTGGCTTCCAGCTGCTTCTCGATCACAAATCCGTATTGTTGCCAGTCTGAAGGATTCCTCAAGCACTCCTTCTTGACCGTAGCTGAGCAGTCTGCCTGTCTTCATTCAGATCCTACTCTACCATGTGTCTGCTATTTTTCTAGTTCTCGTTTTTTTTGTGTTACCTAGACTTTTATTCTTTTTGCGTTTTACAGTCTAGGTTACATCACTGTACAACACCAAGCTAAGTCTTGGACAGTGTTCAGTATCTAGAGGAGAGATTGCTGAGCACATCCCACTAAACATTGGAAGGAAATTTCTGGCAGAAGAAAACTACTATGTTTCATCAAGACTATATCGTTTATGTCTCTGGCACCACTTTCTTCATCACTACATGGAATTGACTTATTCTCTTCCTCAAGAGTCTTCACTACTAATCTGTCAACCAATTCCATGATTGCCTCCAAATCTAAAAAGCCAATATTCTTTATGAGTTTTACAGTAGCTGAAAGTGAAACTTGGGTTCATTCCTTCAAGCTCTTCTTCAGTGAACTTTTGGCATCTCATCAGGGTCTTTCATTGACCTTGATGGGATCTGAACCGCTATGTCTGGGTGTCTCCATCTAGGGTATGAGAAAATTCAGTAAAGCTTTAAAATCCTTCATGTCATTTAAAGAAGGAAATAAGCTCAGAAGATCACTGAAATTGTTTTCTATCCAAGGTATCCTTTACACATATTCTTATAATTTGTCTTACTCCCCTGTTGGTCGATGTTTCAGTTTAAAAAAGCTTTAGAGATACTAATGAAAGCTTTTTCATTTAGTCCATTCTGATATACATGTGCATGATTAACACTGCTGTATTTTTTTCATCTTCTGTGTGGTAACTATTAGGTGTTCTATTTAGTTTTGGACTTAAAGTTTCTTCCTATATGTCTATAAACCACAATGATCAAAGGTCAACATATGTTCCTGTTGAATATATAGCTCTTCCTAAATGTTTACCTTTCTCAGTGCAATGCAAAATCTTTGAACTTATTTGCATTAAACGGATCTTGAAAAAATGTGTTTGTTTAAGATGTACTTTTCATTTAGCATTAAAGAACTTGTTTCACTAATGAGCTTGTAGAAATGTGAACCTGCAGGTCTGAGGATGCTTTGTATTTACAGAGATTAGAAGCTACAAAAATATTTTTAAAATATCTTTTTTTTTCCATAAAGTAAACCCACAATTTCATTAGTCTCTAAGCTTCCACTGTTTTTCTTTAGCACTGTTACTAATCTGTGTAAACTTTTAAGTTTTACAGAGATTATGCATCAGAGACCAAACACTAAGTTTTCATGTTTAGCTTTCTAAATTTTCATTAAGATATCCATATCTAACCAAACAATATTATGTTACAATCTAAGATAATTTCATTTAATTTCTTCATGTGTAGAATTACTCCTTAAAACTATACAATAAGAAAAACCCGAGGTCAAAGATTTCTTTCTCTTTCTCTGTCATTACTGCTAGGCATGTGGTTGTATTAATTGAAGTAAATTACAAGTTATACCAATCATAAAACATGTCTCACGTATCACTTAGACAATTCAAATATCTGTGAAGAAAACAGCTTTAGGTAAATACAAGTGAATTTGCTTTCCACATACTGTATTTCTATCAATCAGTTGTATTCACAGGTCTGCTGTGGTATACGAGTGAAGAAACATATACTCTCTCCTTCAGGGAGTCTTTGCTTGATTTATTTCTTGTTTTCTTGTTTCTCTAACACTATAATAAAAGTCATACAGAATGACAGTGTTGTCTACAGGTACCCTTCAGGTGTGGAAAAACATAACGGCTCAGTTACAGATGTGGGATTGTGAGCAAAAGCAATGGATTCAAAGAAAGTGAAGAGATTTCTATGAAAGACAGTGCTGAGAAATTAATGGATTTCCACAGCACTTGGCAGAAAAGTGTAGGAGCTAAAATTATATTTTCTATAATAATCAGATGAAATAGCTTACAAAGCTTGGAGAAGTGCTTACAAAGAGTTTTGTATCAAACACAAGCTTTCTGTCTTTGCTGCATGGATTCTTTTAGAGACCAAAATCAAATGGCTACTGAGGAAGTGGGGCTGCTGTAAAACATGCTCACCTTCTTAAATAATTGTACAGTGGAAGGACAGAAAGTCCAGCATACTTCCACAGTCCAACTGTGTCTCAGCATGCAGGCTGATGTTAGAGCAGCTTTCAGTCTGTCTGAAGTACACCAGCACTGACCTGGTACCCAGACAGTCTTCTGACCTTTACCAAGCACACGCTGGGAAGACAGAAGAATTTGGTTCTAATTCTATGACTTTTCAGCAATATATGAAAGATTTTTCCAGTTCTGCCAGCTTGAAGAGATTTGGCGGAGGGCCTCGGTGAAAGGCCTTTTACATATTTGACATATTTAACCTCACTACTCACAGTTACACAAACTACACAAAACAGCAAACCACATCAAGCTTGATTACTTACTAGGTATGTAAAAATTCCTCCCTCCTAACACATCTCAATCTCTCAATCCCCTTTTCTTTTTTTTTTTTTTTAAATTCTCTGACATTAAGTCTTTTTATTTATTCTGTTCAGGAAGAAAATTAACAACAAGATCTAACCTTATTTTTTTCTCATAGCATTCCAGAAGTAGGTAACAGATTAAAGAGAAAATAAATCCTGAAATGTGGTGGAAATAAACTTTGGTTAAGTTTACATCCTGACTTAAGATAGTATTTTAAACACTGTTCATTTAAGAAAGAATTATTCTAGAAGTCATGCCATCAGAAAAGGGCTGTGTCTTAAGAGCACACAGAGCTCTTAAATCCATTAGAAAATATTGTCATGCTTGGAGCAAGCAGCAAAATTTATAGACATTACTGATGTGATTCCACAGATCAGTGAAGATGTTAAAATATGAAGGGACTATAACTCCAAAATACCCTGTCTGGAAACGAACCTTTATCTACTTTGAGAACCTCAACACATATTTATCATGAATAGTAGCATCTATGAAAGCTCACCTGTTTGAGACAAAAGCAGAATAATAACTCTAAGAACTTCTCATGCTCTGTCCCAACTATGGGCTTTCAGAGTTATTGATCTACAGAGAATATCCACTGGTCACTAAAATCTGCTCTTAATTTCCTGCCTCCTCCATTGTTCTGCTGTTTTTCTAGCTCCACAGTATAGAAATAGGGACAATGGAAGAATTTTTGGAAGATATGTGAGTCTAACAGTTTGGCATCCAAAAACTGAATGCTTAGAAAGATCAGAAATAAATAGCAAAATCACATATATTCTCCTTCCTCCTTAAACTGTTTTATTTGTACAGTTAGGCAAATTTGCATCATGTATGTTATTTGTGTAGTACTGATTTGAAGATGGAGTTGGAATAAGAATCAGCTTCAGATGTTCTTTTGCTAGGACTGTAAACAATAGAGTATGGGTACATATAATCACCAGATTATGTGAATGAAGGTCTGCCGAGGGTTAAAGAGTGGATTTTTTCTATTTGGATGGGCTATTGGTAAAATAGGAATCTAACAGAGAAAAATGAAAGAAATCTCTAAGCACAAGTATAGACTGACATGAATATATTCTGTTCACGCTCTGAGCAATCCAACAGCCAGCCTCATCCTGGCCAGAAGCTCCAAAGATGCATTAGCTGCACAGTGTTGTGTTTAGTTCCTGAGAGATCAGGTTTATTAGTCCAGGCTCAGTGATGCTCCATCACAGCCACATGGCTTTTGGATGGGAGCTGGAGTCAGGCCAGACAGCTTGCAGGGTGGGCAGAATGAATTTGGGTCTATGTGCATCTGTCTATGTAGATGTGCCAGATGCTTTGAAATGAGGAAAGCATGGGTTGGGTTGTTTTGTTGGTTTGGGGGTTTCTTTTTTGTTTTGGTTTTTTGGTGTTTTTTTTCCCCCCCAAATCTAGTTTCTTACTTGAAGCACAACACAAAGTTAAAAGGGATACTTCCCTTAGAACAAAAGACCCATAGAATATGTGACTGTAAACCCTCTCTCCTTACAACCCAGTGCCTAATACTTGAGGTATCTTTCAGAATTCTTTTAATATTAAAGGAAATGGATTTTTAAATTGTATTTTTTTTTATATTCACATATTCTGAATGATGGGGCAGATGTGTTGGTCCTTTGTAGCTAAAGTTAGCTGTACTGTTAACTGTTTCAGATTTAGTTGGTAAGGTAGGCACAGGTAACCAATTGATTGCCTATCTAGGTTGCTTGTCCAGATTGGTGGGGTCTGCCTGGATGTCAAGAAGAACGAGGGACTGCTGGCTCTCTCCTGTCATATGACACAGCAGGTTAGCTGCAGAAGACCTGGATATAGCCTGAAACTATACCTCAGCCTTTTCCCACTCTCTCTCACACACAATGCATATGCATCTGGAACCAGAGCTTTCTCAGTGCACACACAGTGATGCACCAGTAATTGGAATCTCATTTCACAGGTATAAAAATGGGGAAGAAAACTAATCTTTTGCTTCTAGAGATTAATCATGGCAATCAGCAAGAGGCAATCAGCTCTATTTTTTGGATTAATGCCATTCCATTTACATCTGTTAGGAGAAAAATTACTATAATCATAGATAACCCATACAGCTTCCAGAGATTGGCATGTCTCTGTTAACAGTGGCCAAGGAGAGGACACAGGCTTTGATAATAGCTGCAGAAGGCCATGTCATCAGCGGCAAGACTGTTCAGAGGAACATGAAAACCCAGTGTGGTATCATGATTGCCTTCAATAGTAATGCCTAGTAGAAACAAAATCATTCATATTTTCTTTTCCAGGGGACACCTCCCTTATCACCAAAGCAACCTGCTCTAGTAGGAGGTGTCCCTGCCCATGGCAGGGGGGTTGGAACTAGATGATCTTTAAGGTCCCTTCCAACTCTAACCGTTCTATGATTCTATGATTTTAAAAGGGAAAAAAAAAAAAAAAAGGAAAAAGAGGTGTGTGGTAAAATGCATTCTTTTTGTACTGTGAACAGGTGATACTAACTCAGGTGAATAAAGTAATTAATAACAAATGACTGTTTACAAGAGGGCATATGGACAATGACACACAAATGGAGTGCTTAAAGATTTTATTTGAATTGCATAAATTCCATTAAGATTCGGTAAATTGAAAAACTGGCCAGACTGAAATCAAGATAGAGAAAAGAAAAGGTATTCTTGATGCTTGGCAATGTCATGAAGCCTCAGCACAGTTTAAATGTTTATTTTAGAAAGGTGAGAAGTTAGAGATATAGTCAGTAAACAACTTTAGCTAACTGAAAGTCAATTTACAATACCCCACTTCTATGACATTCTGCACCGAATGAAAAACCTAAATAAGAAAAATACTGTAAGTGTGATGTAACCAATATAAATATTTTTCTCCTTTAAATTAGTTTGGGCAGACAACCATTCCTTGAAAAACCACAGGAAAAGACCATGCTCATGGCACAAACCCATAATTAGGGATGCAGAAATTTTCTAAAATTTTCTTCTGAAGATAGCTTTCTCTCATGAACTGAACAAGCTTTTCTATCATTAATAAAGGTAGAAAAACTGCACTCAACTCAGCCTGAATGGAGTTAAATTCTCAAGAATGTCCAAATCCTGTCACTGTACATTAGTCTTGAGAAGGGAAATTTCCATTGAAGCTGTGCTCCTGAGCCAACAGAAGTCAAGATTCATTGATTTATACTAGTGACGAAGTGTCGGGTCTGTTAATTTGGGAAGAGTGAGGTTTGCGGTTTTTCCACCATCACTTCCCTCTTTTGTCAGAGCCTGTTGAATGCCATGTCACTAACAGGGAACATAACAGAGTGTTTAATTTTCAGGACCCTCAGTGCTGAGTGTCACAAAACCTTCTTTTTCACCTGGTTTCTACACTTGGTACAGCAACTTTTTAAAAAATGTTGGCCTAAAATACTTTTCCTTAACAAAACTGTTTTTTTTTACAGTACTCACAGCCCAACTTATTCTCTTATACAAAGTTCTAAATGTCTAATGGCATCATTTCAATGTAACTTCCAGATATTTTCATTTATAAAATTAGAATTTCAGATTGTGTTACTATGTTTCTTTAATCAACGAAATGTGATATATATTGCATGTACTGAATACAATCACAATTTTTTAAAACCATAAAATAATAAAAAAGCATAAACCATAAATTTCACTGCTCAAAATATCTGCATGGCTTCTGTTAATATTTCTAGTTTAGAGAAATTTGGAAGGATTCTCTCCTATTGCAGTTACAATGTAGTATGAACTATTAGCATGAGTGGTAGTAAAATACTCCATTTCACCTAGTTCTCTTTTAGTTAGAGGGAATGGATTTGCCTTAAAGGAGATGGATCAATTTTGTAAACTGGTAGGATTACAATAGGTCAAGTCTTTCTAATATTAAACTGCTGCAATACACACATACACCCAAATAAAAAAAGAAAAAAAAAGGTGAAAGTCTTTCACATGAAAAATTGTTGAATTAAAATGTTCTTAATACTTCACATCAGTCACAACATTTTCCATGATGAAGCTTTCTCTTTTAAAGCACCTATAGATTGCCATTTTCAGGAAAATTGGATCATTTTAGGGATGTTTTAACTGGAAACTTAAACCTCATTACATTTTTTTTTTTTTTTTTTTTTTTTTGTAACAGCTCAGTTCATCGATTTATCTGTGAATAGCCTGGTGGGACAGATATGTCAGTCGCAGGCCATCTCTAATAGAAAATGGTTGAATATTCACTTGGTTAGACGATGTAGGTATATTATTTTGATAGAAGAGCAGTTATTTAATGTCATGTGTGATGAATGGCACAAGAACAGTTAGAAGGGAAATAATGGTGATAATTTGTCAAAGATGCTAAGAGATAGAGTGGTAGGGCAGGTGAGGTAGAATGATACACTATGTAGTTAGAATAATATGATAAGTGCTGGAGGGTTTGAGAATAACTTAGTTGGACAAAAAAAATAAGAAATGTGCAACCCTACTGTGAACTAAAGGACTGAGAAATATTTGGGTAAATACGAGTGCTTGAATACTTCTGCTACAGTACAAATAAAGCATAAAATAAATATAATGGGAATTATGAAAATAGAGAAAAAGAAAAAGATACACCAGTCAAAAAGATGCATGTGAGAAAAGCAGAGTAAGGGATACTTTTAATATAAAGGGAGCGGATAAATACAGTAGAAAGAGATTTTATGTATCATTCTTCTGGATAAAATCTTTCTGAGTAATTCAAATTACATGTCTCACTACAGTCAGTGGGTAGACAAAATAAAAATAGACAAGAACAGAAAGGTGTGTTTCTGGAAGGTTTCAAACAATTTTTGATCACATGTAGTTTTTAAAAGACATTCATGACTAATCAGGACATTGGAGGTTCTCAAAATATAATAGGTACTTGGAAATTGGGATTTTTTATTTGAAAAAAAGAGTAAATACAGCTGAAAACTCAGGTTATATGAGTTTTTCAATGCAACATGCAGAAATTGAAAAGATTAGAACACAGAGGGATGAGTCACACATAAAACAGAGTAGTTATATGGCAACAAGAGATGAAAAGAAAAGACAAATAGGAATTTTGAGCAGCTGGTAAGGTTGCTAAAAGTCTCGTCGTTGTTACAGGAAACATCCCTGTGAAATTTAAAACCTACAAGATATAAAGGGAATTATGAAGACTTCTGTTTCTGACTGCTATGAATAACCAGTTATGTGCAAATGAGAGGAACTGGTTTTGAAAGCCAGAGTTGTCTTTTGTAAGGACAGTTCATTCAGCTTTTCACCAAAAAAAAAAATTTCAATAATAAATAGAACACAGAACAACTCAGTTCCCCACAGGCAGTTCAGCCTTCTTCCCTAGACTAGCAATATGTTCTAAGAAGAAGGTACAGTAATGTCTCTGCAGCCTCACAATTTTATCATCTTCTAGGTGATTATGGCCTTCATTGCTAAGGAAGCTATCCCTATGCTTTCTCAGTTACATAGACTGCTCGCAGAGTTGACCAAGCACAATACCCAATTTAAGTTCCTGGCTTTTCTCTGCCCTCATAGTTCATCCACTGGGATAAAGCAAGGATTGTTCCACTGTGGTAAATACAGTTTCACCACCACAAAATCAGTAAGACAGAAGAGTCAGGCTTCTCTTTCCTTGCTTCAGCAACCATTTTCCATTGTGTTTTGTTTTCTTTTTTGACTGAGTTCATGATGATAACTAGAATTCATTCTTTTGGGGGCAAGGAGCAGAGGGAGAACAAGGAGAAGGAGAGTGAATTGAAGAAGTTAATAATGATGACATAAATTATGCCAATATACTTCTCTCCAAAATAGAAGGATGAGCCAGGAGGTGATCTGTCTCCAAAAATCTAATTTATTTTTGCCTCACATTGAAAAGTAAGCTTTTTTTGTGGGATCATAAAAAAAAAAAGAAAAAAAAGTAATGGATTTTCAGTGCATGTGCAATATAGATTCCTGCTTAACCAATTTTTCTTACTTGTACTATTTAAGTATTCTTCCTTAGATACCAAGGTGTCAACAGGTGTAATCAAGTGTAGGGAGTCATGTTGAGAGGCAGCCTTGCTGTGGCAGAGCAGAGGCTTCCTACTGAAGTACCAGCACATGCAAAGCTCTGCAAACAGCAGAATTTGCTTGGCACCTATGCCCTAGCGAAGCTGACATACCACCTTGTGTGTGGGCACAGTGCCATCCTGACAGATGGGGACGACTGCAAGCAGCCAAGAGACCATGTCTGAGCATCAAATATGTTTGTGGAGGGCAGGATTCCCAGGTAGAAATGTCAAAACAGCTGTTTGTCCTGAGTTTTGTGTGCCTATGGGTTAGGTGGTGTATGCCTTTGCTAATTCATCACTGAGCTTGATTAATTTTTTAAGAGTTTCTGCTACAGCAGTCAGTTGTGGTTTCATACTAGTGTTGTGTTCAAAGAAGTGAAATCAGTCTCTTCTCCTTTTAGACTGCACATGACAAGAATGAAAATAGTGTCCCAATAGAATTGAAGAGCTTTTCCTAAGGAAGAACCCCATTCTGTGTCTTCTGCAGTTTCCTAAGTTATTTTGCTAAATGTAATGTTATAACATCAGGTATTAGTTCATCTCAAAAACAGCATCTTGAAGCTTTCATACTCAAATCCATTAAGAACTGCAAGAGTTATTTAAAATTGTTTGCCACTGTTCAAAGGATAACATATCAAAAAAGGGATCACGGCTAAAAAAATGAAAAATGGCAGATCTCTAAAATTATACTGTCTCAACTTTTCTCTAACTGTAGCAATACCTACAACTTTCATTTTCATAAGAATAAATATATTCCTTCCCACTAAGCAGAGGAGTTTCAATGAATTACTACTTTTAAAATAAATGTACTCTTCCATCACTTCTCAACCTTCTCTTTCAGAACTGATTTCAGACAAGACTATACTATGACTTCTACTAACATAATTTTCATAATTCCTTTTTGTAACACCTCAGTCTCTATGACTCCAGTGAACAGCTTCATAATGAAAGTGAAGTGATTCTTTTTTGTTTAAGGCTGAAAAGATTGTGTTTCTATAGGCATTATTATAATTGCTCCTTTTGGTGATTATTACAGCTCCAAGTGTAGTGCAAACTATTACTTTAGAAGAATTTTAAAATGTCTAAAATATCTACTGCCTCAGTCTGCAGTCTGTAAGTATTTACCAATATCAGGTTAACTACTGAATGCCTTTATTAAAAAAAAAAAATAATAAAAAAACCATTGTACTTCAAATACTTGTTTCGCTATAAAACCTTGTAGAAATATTGACCTCACATAAAAGGTATAATTTTAGAACACAGAAGAAGTACTGCATTGTAATTTATGGAATGAGGTTAAGACTTTCATACCGAAGTTTCTAAAAATGTGTACGCCGGCAAATGACCTGCCTTCATATTCTCTGTCAGGTGACATTTGTTCCCTTTGTAAAATCTTTCAGAAGGACTATGCTGACCTTGAGCAGCGATAGAAAACTGTATTTCTTAACGAGGACACAAACTGTGCTGTCAACTCAGTCTACTGCTTGCATCAGCGCTATATAGATTACCAAGGGGACAATGTTTAGACCAGGGGATGAATGCATGGGAAATGTTACAGTTTCTGAATGAAGAATGTTGAAGATGACAGACAGTAAAAGATCATGAAATTCAGATCTGTGTGGCTTAATCTGCTGCAAGTGCCCCTCTATGACAACATGCCTCAGGAGACCCAGGCGCCAGACTCTTTGAAATGAAGGCTAAGTAAGCAACCTCACGTTCTTATTCAGAAAATAAAAGCTTAGTGGAGGGAAAAAAAAAATCAAATTCATCCAAATCGTAAGAGCTATATGGGGATTAGAAATCACTTTGTTTTCTCTGTCTCCTCACTTCAATGGAAAGCTTTGACTTCTCCTGTCAGTACATGCTGCCAACAATGTTCACAGCCACTGAGACATATGCTGAATGTATGGTTGATTGTTAACCCTTTTGATAATTGTGGTACATTATTTAACTGGCATTTTGGTAATTGTTTTATATTTTAAAAGGAAACCGTACTTCCAGTTTGGCTGTAGCTTCTCTACCTACCTGCTTGTCATCTTCCATTCCCCCTTCTGACAGCGTGACATTTCTCTGCTATGCACTACAGAGCTCTCCAGCTCACTACTACAACTATAGCTGCCTGTGGTAAATGCAGTTACACCGGTATAAAACAACTCTGAAGAACTGTGTGTCTGCCTTTCACTCCCAGGAGTAAGGCTACCATTCAGGTGGCAACTTACAGTTACCATCTCTCTTCCAGATGGACAAAGGGCCTTGGGGCAAATGACATTGCTGTCCTCCCAACTCTCACCCTGAAATTAAACACACAAGCCAAAGGAAGGTGACGAATAATAATTACAGCTATTATTTGTGACTAAATATCTGGAGATGCAATCATACTAATAAAGCTAGGTCAAAAGCTTTGAGTTTGTTTATATTAACCAGAATGTACAGAATTATAAGACAACAGAAAAAGATCAGTGACTAACAAGAAGCTAAAGAGCGGGTCTTGCAGGTTTGGTTATGTGAGAAAAGATTTGTGGGTAGGAATTTGTTGCATAAATGTGATAAAATACTAAGCTGTAAATTTCATTTGAGACCCAAAAGTCAGGGAGACAACTGGAAAACCAAAATCTGGCAAGGCATGAACTCAGCCAAGTACAAATGAAACCCTAGACACAGTGGCAAAATCGATAGGCCAAAACAATTTGGCAGAAGATATAAAAACTGGAGTGGGCTACATCACGTTACGGGGCTTTGTCAGAGTTGGTAGAGAGCACAGCAGAGACAAATCAGGTCCCCAGGCACTGTAAGAACATTTCTTTACAGTATCAGGGCAGAGGGTTGCAACAGAACTAAATGAAATACCAACAGAAAAATATTTCGGATATCAAATGATTTGAAAAAGAATCCATCCAGAACTTCTTAAAACTTTTCTGTTAGCATTCAGGAAGTTACTTACAATACAGGATAAATAGGCAAAGCTAATAGCTCACTCCAGTAACATTTTTCCCTTTAACAAGGGATTGGTATGTAGACTAAAAAGATGTATAAATTAAATATTGAAGAATATATTTCCTCATCCTATTACACACTGTATTATCCATTTTTATTGAGCCCTTGATCACTTCAAGAGAATGAAGACATGGAACAACAGAAGAGAAATGCAACAGAGGAAAAATCTAAAAATAGTTCTTGGGATTGAAGCTTACAGTGTTGCTGGATAAATAAGATTTTTGCCGTTACTAGTAAAGGGCCACAGGCTCTGCACTGACTTGAAAGCACAGGTCTCAGGGCTGGGCTGGGCTCACCTTGGCCAGAGCTGGGCTGAGCCAGTTTCAGCTCCTGCCTCTGAGCCAAGTGCCCGTTGCTTCCCCTGCCTGAGCTTAAGCTCTACCAGTGCCTCCACAGGAAGGGTCTGGCAAACCCAACAAACAAGAAACCAGGCAGGGAGCTGAGCTTGGGGAAGCTGTGGGACCATGCTCACATGCAGCTACGAAGAGCCAGAAGGCAGCTGCCTGGGGCAAGGAAACATGAAAATACACACAATCAGGTCCCAGGACTAAGCAGGAAGTCACCTCCAATGCCTTCTCTTAGCAAAGACCTTCAAATACTGACAGCTCATTAAAAACTCACCATCACCTGCAATTCTTGAGAAAAGCTGGAAGGCACAACCTTAAGACCTAAAGGGACATTGAAAGGGGAAGCACAGCACCAAGGAAAATGGTAGATGCAAGGAAAGTTTTGGGTTTGGGCTGGGTTTTTTTTTTTGGTATAACAATTTAAACTGGTAAGACTTTTCTGTATTAGAGAATTTGGACTGTTAGAGTGTTAAAACATTAATTGGACTAGCAATAATTCCTGAGCTCCATAAATACAGTGAATTCTTCCTTGCCCAATACTTGGAGTATAATAAGTGCACAGAATATAGATGAAAGAGACCAACTGCCTTGAAATTTATGTCCATTAGTAAGTTCCCCTTGATGTAAAATGAAAGAGAAGCAGGAAAAGCTCATTGTTAATAGGAAATTCTAGAATGAGCAAAAGAAATAAAACTGTGTACTCTTGTTCATCGCTGTAGGGGAAAAATGGGTATCTTCATTTATCAATTGACTCCAAAAAAAAGTATATACATTAATAAGAAGAAATAGTTTTCCACTACCACAATGGGAGAAATTCTTGGAAGGAGAGCCTGTGCCAAATATTTTTTTGTGGTGCATAGATGAATTTTTATATCACAGTAAGACAGTATAGAAGACTCAACAAAATTGCAAAGTGCTATAAATGTTCTTATAATAGAAGTTTGTTCAAAAGTCAAAAAGAATGGTTTATGTATAATAGGTACTAACAAGGTAAAAGTATTAGTATCTTAGTATATACTTCAAACAGAGAATAAAGTTCTAGCCCTAATTTTTTTTTTTTTTAATATCTCTATATAGGTAGATAGCATTATGCTAGAAAAGAATGCCAGTACTTGGCAAAAGAATGGCGGGAAGATTAAATAAAAGCATGAGATGTGGTAGTTATGGTACACCCTATCATGGCGTACACACATGACACAAGTGCAGTGGAACAAAATCCAGAGATAAGAGTTTGTAGATGTCATGCAGATGACAGAAATATGATCCAAAACCAGCAGATTTACTGCTTCAGATCAAATGCACAATGGTTTATTATTTTGTTTACTTAATAGACAAACAGAAATAATTGTAGTTCCCTCTTATGTTAGTACCATTTGTTGATTGTTAGTCTTGCTATATTTGGGTAGGAAAAAAGATATGGGAAATGTGCCTTTGAAGAGCCTCTAGAGAGAACTGTTTGGATTGCTGTGCCCGGATCCATCCCATATGAGAGGGCATTAGAAGAATAACTGTGACTGACTTGCTGGATCCTGTTCTTTTAGATCTAACTTGGTGTACTTGAACATCCAAGTCAACCTTCTATTAACAGTACAGTTAATTTTTTGTCAGTAGCAACCTTAGGCAGCTACAGAGGGCTCAATTCTTTGTTTGCCATTCCCTGTCTCCCACCTCTTGGGGCGGTGTCCAGTGGGGAAGAAAATAAAAGATTTTTCTACCAGGTACAACACCCAGCCCAGCTTTTAGAAACTGAAACAATAAAGAAATAAACTTTATCAGAATGATATGGTAACTAATCCCCCAGTCTTACTGTAGTTTATACCTCGTATACGGTTTATGAACATGCATCCTCTTTCTCTCCTTTGATTGTTTACACTTTATGCAGGTCAGGGAAGAAAGAACATATGCTCAAGCTTTGTATCTGGTTCCTCACATGAGTTTAGTGGAAAAACATCTTCTCCCTGACCAGAAAGGCTGATGAACATCACTTGTGTGTTAAATACTACACTGAATATCTTTGTTAAGCTATAGAAAATCCTAAGCACATACAGATGCAGGTCTTTATGTACATAGGGATCCATAACAGTGGAAAATGACGTGCCTGGAGAATTCAGGTTCCACCACAGCTGAGAGCTACAAGAAACTCACAGACGAGTACAAGCTCCTACTGATGCAGACGGGCAGTTTATTCTTCAGTGATTCCAGCTCTAGGTTTGCATTCTAATGGAAAATAAAGTGTTTTCAGGAGACTTGAACTTTTGACAGATACTTTTTATAGAGCTAAAAATCTTTTTATAATTTACATCATCCACATATCCTGAGAGGTGCCAAGGCTTTTAGTTAAATGTGGCCCTGGTAGACTTGCAATGAGAACCCAGATTATCCCATTTTCAAAGCACTTTTGACATGCAAACACCCCAAGGCCCTGTATGTTTTAAGGAGGTTCATGGGAGGCCAGATAAAAGCCATATGAAAAAGTAGAGCCTCAATCGATCCCTAAAAGTGGTAGAGGGGGAACTTTTCCTAGACCCAAAAAGGCAGCAAGATACACATGGTCGATCAATAACATCCGACTGCAAAAATATATAGGTCCAAGTAATGTATATTAATATATTTTTTTACTCAGAAGACATGGATCCTATTTAAAGTAGCCTTCCTAGTGTTCTCTTAAATGTTTCTCTGTGTGGATTATTCCATTGGACTGGAATTAATGAAATAAAATTTTTGTAAACAAAATGTGTTTACTTAAATTACTTAAATAAAAAGTCTCAGTAAAATAAATACATATTTTGCTTACAATAGAAGTCTATATATTCGTTGACTGCAGGTTTTATTTTTAATTAATTTATATGATACTTTCAATTAGAATGATCTGAAGAAAGAAATATGGAATGCTTCTGACTTAGGACTCCAAAACACAGTATTTCCACCATTACCAAGTTATCTCTTTTTTCTTTTTTTTTTTTTTATGAAAATGAGACAAAGTCAAACAGAGTTCATGAAAGACCAAAAGTTCAGTTTCTAATTAGACAGACACATATATAGGCTTTAGAGCTGAGGAATATCAAAACATTTGCAACATTTTTAGAATAGTATAGTCTGTATTCTTCTTATACAAAGATGAGGAAAGAAACAAGGAGCAAAAATTATAACAGAAAGCACAAACTATCTTGCATTGATAGACAGTGGCATAAGACTGAGAAATGAGAGAATGTCTCATCAACAATCACAGAATCACAGAATGATATGGGGTTGGAAGGGACCTCTGGAGATCATCTAGTCCAACCGCCCTGCTAAAGCAGGTTCATCTAGAGCAGTTTGGACAGGAAGGTGTCCGGGTGGGTTTTGAGTATATCTAGAGGGAGACTCCACAACCTCTCTGGGCAGCCTGTTCCAGGGCTCTGCCACCCTCAAAGGGAAGAAGTTCCTCCTCATGTTTAGGTGGAACTTCTTATGTACAAGTTTGTGCCCATTTCCTCTTGTCCTGTCACTGGGCACCACTGAAAAAAGACTGGCCCCTTTCTCTTGACACTCACCCTTTAAATATTTATAGGTGTTGATCAGATCCTCCCTCAGCCTTCTCTTCTCCAGACTAAAAAGACCCAAGTCCCTCAGTCTTTCTTATTGTTTCAACAATAGAAATAAGAAGAGGGAGAAAAACGCACCATCTTTAAAAATCAATTCAAAAATCAATTTTCTCCTGAAAATGTTCTCCTTAAACTTCTGAAGCTGACTCTTTGGCCTGTTTGCACTGTAAATGAATGGTCCTACTTGTAACAAGCTGTGGCTTAGGAAACCTGAGACTCAGTTACCAGCCTCGAGAGGGCTCCTGTGTGCTCATGGATGAGGTAACCAATTAATCAGTGTACTACTTTCCCTATGTATTAATTAAGGCAAACAACAGTTACATTCTTCCTCCCCTACCGACACAAGGACCTGCCACACATGATTGAGGTCAGGGAGAAATGCCACTAAGCTGTAAGAGCCTTGTGCTTTTCTTGGGAGATACAAAATATCTCTCCAGGTTTTCTTATCACATATACCAGTACCTGTCATACGGGGCGCCTCTAGTCTCAGATGGGACATGGGTGTACTATGAAAATACAAAGATTAAATGCTCTATTTGCTGCTTCAGTAGTTTACAGCTTTCACACACAGCAAACAAAAAGTCATTGCTCATGCTAAACATTCAAGTTTAATCTAAAACTATATACAAATAGCCAAGGATGCTTTATGTTTTACAGAACAATTCTGCCTCACTATTTTACCATCAACTTAAAGAAAACCTCTGGCTAACACCACCCAGCTGCATTGGCTGACCAGTGCGCAAAGGCACAAAGACCATCCTGAAATTGTACCAGGAAATGAGTTACTTCACTGTGAATCCCTCTGATGCACAGTGACATTAGTGTGGCTGAGGGGTAGCAGGAGCAGCAAAATTTACCTCCTTTGCTTGAGGTGTTTGTAAGCAGTAAGAACACAGCATACTCCAGGAAATGAAAAAAATGTCGCATGTATTTTAAGATGAAAAATATTTTTTCATAGGTCTTCTATGTTTTATAGACAGTCATTTATTTAGAAATAGTTCTTGCAGTGAATTTTTACATGCACAGCTTAGGCAGTGCTTCTGTGGATAAATGGTTAAGAGCTATTTTTCCATAAATTAGAGAGAGAAAGAAAACCCATAAAATTTGTCATCAGGCTTCAAAAGTGTGCTATTTTCAAGCAGTACAAAATGTGACTGGCTCGGCACCATATGGTATTTAATTTTCTCTAATGTATGCATGTGCAGAAATTGCATTTAGGTAACTGGAATGTTGTCAGTCTGAAGATAATTCTGCATACAATCTAACAGGTAGAAAGCAAAGGTCTCTGATAATATCTGAATCATTTCAGAAGATGGACTTTTTATTCATACACCATTCAAGTAAACACAAAGAAATGTTAAGAGCTAGGTTCCTGGCTAGATCTGAGATTTTATTTTTGAACCATGGCTTGATTCAAAAAAGAAACACTCAAAATAAATATATATGGTTTTCAAAAATCGTCTTCCTGGATTTCTATTATATACAGCTTTCGTGGAAACCTGGTGAGTTGCTCCCACTAAGTATAATGTCTGTATGGTACCTTGCCATAGTAGCATGACACAATGTGGTATAAATTCAGGAGGAATCTGTGAGATCTTTTTCTGCTTGAGGTACAGCTATTCTGTAAATATTTGTGCTGCATTTCTTCCCCCTTATTCTTTGAAAGTTTTAGGAAATACAACACAGTAACCCGATCTTAAGCAGGCGCTATGTATACTGTTTCACTGTCATCTTTACAACTATACCCTCAAGCACCGTCTGAAGGTCAGCCTGACACCATTTAAGTGTGAATATATGGACTGCATAATTTCTATCTATGTTATTTTAAAACCACCTTTTTGTTTTCTCCTTAATAATGATTGGAAGCCAGCTAGTTAAAACTGCGCTCTGAATCATGTCTTAGAATGAACATAGTTTGTTTTCAGAAAAGTTATGTTAGTCTAGACATTCAGAAATCACTACTGTTATAAAATTATTTTGTTGACTTGAGAGGGAGGATCATGGCTGACATGGAGCAATTTAAGTTGGACATGTGATTGTCTCTTTCAGCAAATTAAATCCCAATCTCAAAATAAATGCCAGGAATAGAATCAGAATTTGGTCAGAAAGAAAAAAAATTAGACATGGACATTTGATGTGTAATACAGGGATACAATGGAGAGGACACAAGTAATGGGGGAAAAAAAAATCTTACCAGATGGCTGGTGAAGAGGTGGTCTTCTTTGTACTTAGGATAGTGGCAACTGCAGCTGTCACACACATGAAAAACCCCCTTGAGACACAGAAGAATAAAATGACACCCATCAGCAGAATGCAAATGATACATGAGACAGCTTGGAAGGAATGGAAATTTGAAATGTAGCGATGGCACTCATAATGGAAGCTGCAAGCTAGTGACAAATGGCCAAAATCAGAATAATGTGCTCTGCCCTGCCAGTTAGCGAAGAGCAGCCCCCCTCATTTCAAGCTCTGAAAAGGATATGGTCTAGAAGTAGCCCGGAATTCTATCCAAATATTGAGTGATCAGCAATGATTAGCAGTTGACCTTGAACTTTCCATTTTATAAACATGATTTGGAGGAGAAGCTAGACTTTGCCTTTCTTTGTAGCTATGAACACCTAGATATCATGGCAGTGATTTAGAAAAAGTGATTTTACTGAAATACAAAATGCTGTATTATTAATTTATACTCAGAATGGAAGTTAGCATTCTGCTGTTGAATATGATTACCCTAAAACTGTGTATAAAATCAAAAGCAACAAAGCCCTAAGCCAAGACAGGGTATTTAACTAGGCTGATTTCTCTAAGATGATGAGAGACAGTCCATAAACATATTGTATAAGAACTGATAAGTAGGAATAGGATCACAAACATACGGTAGTCAAAAATTCTTATCTTCTCAGCAGTAGGTAACACTGATCTAAGGTTGGTAAGGTTTAAAGGTCTGAAAATGAATGATAGACTGAGTCACACAGCAATTTCTCATTAACTTTATTACATGGCTGATAGATGTCTGTAGACAAAATGTTTAAAACACTATCATCCCAGCTGCTCCTCTGCAGAATGTTAGGAAGAATCTATGTGTGGAGCTCCTATTCTCTTTCAAGGCAAAGTCACTCTTGCTAGCTAATGCCATCTGCAATGGCACTGTCAAATAATGTGGCAGATTTTGCACTAAAACTAATGAAGGATACACACATGATATCTTTCATAGCCCTGCTGTGGGCAGTCGTGTCCAGCAGAAACCTAATGACAAGTCGTCAAGGAGGAAGAGATAAAAGGTGGGAGACTCAGCATAATGGTTTGAAAAATGGATATACATATAAATCTTCACAGACAAAAATCATAGCTATGTGCATTTGAGGAACAAGATAAATAATGAATGTGATATCAGTTATCTTTCTCAGAAATTCTTAGTCAGTAGTTTCTTAAAGTAGGTTGGAATACTTCAGATTGATTAATCTGGAAACAGTATAATATAACCTAAGTAACAGACATTTAAATTATTTTGAGGTACATTGAAATATAAAACAATATAAGTGCATGGAAGAATCACTTTATACTTTCTGTTTGTTCGTGTGAACTTATCATAAGTTTCATAATAATTGCTATAGTTAAAATCTCCTGTAATCATCTGATCACTTGGAACCTCAGTGTGTGCTAAAAATAAGATGTCATATGATTTTGAAGAAAAGACAAGACAAAAAAAAATCAACCAAGTACACATTAACAGCTTACAGATTATAAACTCTTATAATTATTGAAATAGGCGGGTAAAAAAAATGTTCTGAAGTCAGCTAACAAAATTAATCAATCTCCTTCCCTACCCTTTTTGCAATCCTTTGGGAACAAAGGGTGAAATAGGGATTCTGTACTGACATATAGAGCACACTGAGATATAAAGAGCACTCAGGACAAAATAATTTTTGCAGAAGCTGAATATATTATTTTAACTGATGTTCACTGTAAAAGAAAAAAAGAAGGTTCCCGTTCGGAATCAGTTGACAGGTTTGGGGATGGAGGGACTATACCTGAAGATGAACTAATGTGGTTGTACACAAAGAGACAAAATGAATGTCAGCAACTCACCAGACCTAGGTGGTATTCACCTAAGAGTTCCAATGAACTTAATGATAAAATACATGTATTACTATATGTAGCATGTAAGCTCTCACTTAAATCTCAATACAGTCAGGCTAGAGGGTAGCAGTCATGATAGTGAGATGCAAAAAAAAAAACCGAAACCAAACAAAAAAAACACCACAAAAATACTTCCATAACAAGCATATCAATAAAGAGCACAGGAAAGGATAAATTACTGAATGTCTCTGTAAATATTTTTGTGAAAATGAAATCCAGAGACTTCTGTGAAGAGAAGTCATTAAGTTAAGATAGCCCATCTGGATTTCCAAAAGACTTTTCACAATGATCTTTGCTGCAGACTCTTAAGGAAAATGAACAGCTATCACATAAATGCAGGGGATCCTTACATGGACAAATGTAATGAATAAATGATTAAGAGACCAGAAATGGAAAGAAGGAATGGAATGTTAATTCCTGTGGTGCAGGGAGGTCAGTACTGGAGTCCTGTTCTATTCAACATCTTCATAAATAGCCTGGTAAGGACACTGAAGAAGTGACTGTGCTTCTGATGATGCAAAGTAATTCAAGATACTAAGGGTGATGGCAGATTGTGAAGGATCTTACAAACTGAGTAATTGGATATACAAATGGCAGATGAAATTCAGTGCGGGTAGGTGTAAATTGATACAGGGAAAAGCAATCCTAGATTCACATGTAAAATGAGAGACTCTCAGCTGACCAATCACACTCAGAATCAAAACTTTGGGTTTATTATAAACCATTTTATGAAAGCGTCAGCTAAGTGCTGGATAGCACTAAATAAAAAGATAAAAATCAATTAAATATGCAATGTTCTAGTTATCCCAAATGTTCTCTGTTAGGAAAGGAGGTAGTTTCTCACCCAGCAAGTAAAATTGTTGTACTCTTTGCCAAAGGATTTTTGTGAATGCAAATGATTTCCCTGAGTTAAAAAAGACAATTAAACAGTTTCTAAGAGACATTCATGGGACGCCACCAAGAGAAACTGCAAGAGACTGGGGATTCTTCTGCAGCTGATTTGGAGTGTTCTAGGGACTATAATTCTATATGTTTGTCCTCCTCTTATTCTTCCTCACTTGCTCACTTCCTGGAGACTTACCTGTCTCCCCTAGATCCTAGATCTGAACCAGCACGCTGCTCTTATGTTCGTATGTTAACTTGATTTCATAACTCTTTTAGTAGCGACACTGTACAACAAAACCATGTGATACACCATATAGCACATTTAGTATGCCTTCTGTAGTCTCTCTATTAGTGACTCCCTGTGCTCAGAAGACCTGCTTCTATTTTAGGCGGTAGTGAGCAAAAGAAAAAATTTTGGAAAACCCTGAAACATTAACTTTTATTAAGAACACATGCAACAGCAGATCGGAGAACTTAAGGGATGGGATGTTTTACATAGGCTCATAGTGACAGGAGACAAAACCTCTTTTCTCAAAACTCAAATAAGAAATAAAAGCATGTTCAGCAGAGACTGCATCAGACCAAAAAAGTCTGGAGTTAACGGCCCTTTGTTTTAAATGATCATGGATCATCTTTAAAGAAACTGTGTCTTGAAGAAATCCTAAAAAAATCAGGCCTTCCAGTAAAAATGACATCACATCAATAAGAACAATGATTTACTGGAAATAAACAGTAAGATTCTCCTCAGACAGGCTACTGTGCAGAAGACTAAGTAAAGGCTGAAGTAGCTGATACTTTTCTCCCACATGTATAGCAAAATGTATAGTCATCATTTTATACTCTAAAATGCATAGGAGACCAAAGGCGAATTACAAAGAAATATCACAAGATGGAGGTACAGATCCTTATCAAAGCAACAGTAAAGGTATTTCTTTTGTTAAATAATTTTGTATCTTAAATTGTGTGGGGATCTTCTCTTGATGTTGCTCTTTTTGTGACTGGTGGAAAAAAGAAGAAAGACAGAAATGGAATAAAATGATACCCTAAATACTACCCTTAAAAGCAGATTCACAGGCTGTTTGATTTTCCAGATTTCAGGGATGGTTTCTTGGCTTTCATTAGCTTGATGGTTTTCTTTTGAGAGAATTTTAAACCCCTATAGTATATTCGTAAATTATTGTTGAATAGCGTTCTTTAATAACAAGCTGTACTTATCAAAGCCACAAAGTTTCACATGTTGTAGGGTTTATCACTAGGACATGCACAGAGCTCTTTAGAATATTATTGTGATAGTGAACAAGAGTATTATAACTATACTCTATATAAAAAGTCACACACTTCATACACACCAAAGGCATCTTTAGCCATAGGCCTCCTAGGTTTGAATTTAAGGGAAGACTCAGAATTACAGATGCTACGTCTCTTCAAATTCTATTTAAAATTGATTATATCTAATTACCAGAGGGATCTTGGACTAGGTGTGTCTGATAAAGCTATTGTGCTTTGTTCCTAATAGACTGAGCTCTACTTTATATTTTTTATCCTTGGTCACAATCTGGCTTCGTGATATATATAAAGGACAGCACAATATGTTGTCAGAAGCGACCATAGCCCACGCAAAGCAAGAATTTGCTGTTTTATTTGAAACCCTGTCAGTATATGAAAGTCAAAAGAGAAATGAAGAGGACCTAGAAAACGTTCTTATCTTTATCTCAGTGAACTTGCTGAGGACTGGAAATAATAGAAACAAGGTTTCCACAACCATGTGAATGCCTCGGGGGAAGACAACAGAGGAGAAGACCTACAAGTATCTCTTGTATTGGAGTCCTGGACGTATTAATACATTTTATTAGAAACCAACTGAAAATATTCCACTTAGAATGAAAACCTAATATTTAGGAACTTCTGTAGTCCAAGGAAAGTATTGTGTTATATCAAAATCATGTCCTTTTCTTATCTAAACCTGGAAGAACAGCAGATAAAACTTGTAAAAAAGCTGATACAAGAAAAAAGTGCCGAGTTTGGAAATGCCAAGAATGCTGTGCTCTTGTTTAGTGCTCCTGCTGAAAACAGCCTAAGAAGAAAATAGTGAAGGAACTCAAATTTAAATTCCAAAAAAAGGTGTTACAAAAACATCACAAAGTCAAACACATGCTTTAACAGTTTCATCAAATTATGAAGAAAAATGGCAGATAAGAAATTCTGTATTAACAAGAATTCACAAGAGAATATCGGGTTTATCCTGAGGTAGCATAATCCTATCTGCACACTAGTTGATATACAGCACCAACAAGTTGATATAAACATTTTTACTGAGAACAAGGACAGATCCGGGCAAGCCAGATTACATAATCAATCAGACGAAGTGAGCAATTTCAAACACCATACAGTCACTACAAGATTATCCATTTACCTCTTGCAGTAAACTGATAGGGAATGTTTTAACAAAGGAGCAAAGAAATATTTGCAAATATATCGAACAGCCACATAATGATGTGATAATGGCTGTGTCAGCCCCCAATGAACACAGACACTGAGGAAAATGGTGACAAGGACACAAGGATGATATAACAAGTTCATTCTCAGAAGACCCCATCCATGGCAAAAGCACTCAAATACATTCATTCAAGCCTTTAAAAACAGAAATGTGTAGAAAATCCTTGAGAACTTACTGTACAGTACTGTGCAGGTGAAACAGCTTTAACTGCTTGTCTAAAATAATTGTTTTGTGAGACCACAATTTTGCAACAGTCATGAAAAAAACAACAAAGTATTGTAGAAAATAAAGATAATACTCTGACATGCCCCAGTAATCACATTTAATGTTCCTACTAAGCCAGTCACCACTGAAGCAAACAAGCTCAAATATGATTTAGGAGCCTGTCTCCACATGGAAGCTTTGATTCATACATCTTTTGTCCTTTGACAGAGAGAAAAGAAAAGGATGTGCAAATTGAGAAGAGTCTGCTAGTACTTGTGTTTGCCATGAAGTTATTTCATAAATATACATATGCGTCAGATCACACACAATGTGTGTGTGTATGGTAGATGATAATCTTAAACCATCCTGGAAGAACAGTTTACTATTTTAGATATTTCATTTGCAGAAAAAGATTTGAAACCTCACATAATCCAGAAACTTTAATTGCAAATAAAATCATCCAGAGCAGTACAGGAATCAGATAATAAAATTCCTTCCGAAAAGGTAATCTACATCATTGAGTCAATCTCTGTATTTATTTCAGATCTGTTCTATAAATAAAGGTACAAAATGGCCATGCAGAGAAGCCTGGACATCAACCTTATTCAGCTATGAAACTTACTATGCCTTTATAATAAAATTCATTGAAATCTGATCATTTGTTTTTAGCAACAAATACTTTTTACAGAAATCACATAAAACTGCCAGAAAAATCTTAGGATGGACAGATGTGCTGGTCTAGTGTGACGCAGCATACAGAACTATTTCTGCACAAGATCTTTATGGTCTCAAAAGTCAAGTGGTATGGTCCTTATCTGTCCAATTACACAAGACAGTTCAAGTGTTGTTTTGTCTGATTTGGTTTGGCTTTTTTTTTTTTTTTTGGTTGGTTTTGAGTTTGTTTTCATTATGACACATAAACAACCTTTAAGGATTTTTTTTTCCACTTTCCAAAACTTTAGTCTGTCCATTCTGCCATTGCTAAATGGAGTGTTCTATTTTCAACACATGGCATCCCAAAATAGGTATTGAGTGATCTTATTCTTTTTTTGTTTTTTCTTTTTTTTTTTTTTTTTGGTTGGTTTTGAGTTTGTTTTCATTATGACACATAAACAACCTTTAAGGATTTTTTTTTCCACTTTCCAAAACTTTAGTCTGTCCATTCTGCCATTGCTAAATGGAGTGTTCTATTTTCAACACATGGCATCCCAAAATAGGTATTGAGTGATCTTATTCTGCAAGCAGACAAATGCTTGACTTTGAATTATTTTAGAACTAGAAAATCAGTCATGGGTACTCCCAGCCTAATGAAACGACTGAAAGACTGTTCAAATGGTACAATCTATGATTTGCAATATGGCTGCATTGGACAGAGGAAGTTTTCTGGCTCTTTTAAAGATGCGAAATTAAACAGGACAAGTAGGAAACACTGTCTTACACAGTCACTGGTTGATAGGAGATTGAACAATCCTTTTGTCCTATTACTCTGACCCACTGACTCCAAAGAGCTCATGAAAGGTTAAAGCACTTATAGTAAAGACTTCAATGTGACCAGACAGTAAAGCTACGGTCTCTTCCATCCTGAAGATAACATGCATGTAGAAACAATACACATAAATGACGGTGCAAAAGGTCACAACTGAGAAGTGAAAAGTACATATCTACAAACTGGCAGCTGAGACTGGGACAAACTAGGACAATAAGAAATACACCAGAAGTGCTCGTGTCTAAGGAATGAGATGATCAAGTGAATATTATGATAGAACATTAACAGCATCTGAGGAAAAATCAAGACTTGATTGTGCTTGGCAGTCTAATATGAAGAGCTGCTGGACATCTGGAGCTGTTTGGCTGTGTTTTCTCCCTTTGACTGACACAAAGAGCTATTAATTATCATTTTGTCTTAGTTATGTTTAATAAACTCCTCCTGCCTCAGGTTAGGTTGTGAAGATATTGAGAAGCTGTTTAACACGAGACAACATAGAAAGGAAATCCAGTACATTGTCCTACATTTTCTTTAAAAATAGCGATGTGTAATCACCAGAATACTACTTTGGGAGAAACGTTTCACATGATTTCGGTGCTGACTGAGTTTTCTGCACTGCGGTACTGTTAAAAGGTATTACTGTCTAACATCTAATAGGCAGCTCTGGTCTAAACTTAAATAGCCTTGGGTGTCATTATGGGTTGCTCACATGGGGACAGTATGACATTTAGAAGCAGACACAGTCTCTCTTTTTCTGTGTAACTGCTGGCAAGTCTGGAAACTGCTGCTATAGGGAGATACTACAATGAGCAGATACCATAATTACAAGAAGAATGTGCCTTCATTCCTTTCTGAAGGAGTATTTTAGCCTTTTTAATAGTAGTAGCACCATCTAATTGACAAGACACAGAGCTGTGACCCCAGACACCTGGGCTATGTCCCTTTCATTTGGGCTAAAGGGATGGCTTTCCATCAGTGATAACAGCCCAGTACTTTAAAAAATATTCTTTGCTGACATATTCTCTATTGTATAATTTAGGGTATTTTATGGCCTTTAATTAATGAATACACAACTATATTTTCAAATACTTTGTAAGCAACTGGAAATACAAACTTTACACAGCCAAGAAAAATATTGGAGACATCTTTAGAGGCATGTGTGGACGTGGAGAAAGACAAGATGACAGAAGATAACATTAAAAAAAAAGAGCTAGGGAGCGGGGAAGAGGAGAGGATCGAGGGCAGGAATTGGATGGTGCTCCAGGGTCTGTGGCAAAAAATAAAGAAAAATAATTTGAGATGTCAGAGAAGTAAAGGTGTTTCCAATGATATGATCACTTGAATTTTAAAATAGGGTCTCTGTAGACAGTTAGGTAAGGAGATGTTGAGGAAGGGGGTGGGGAAGAGTTAACGATGAAAGGAATTGTTTAGGATGGATCTACCTTTGAATACCTTGAACACTGGAAAACTGTCAGTCACAAGTTTGCTGCCCTTTTAAGCACTAAGTGCTTTGTGTCAGTCAGCCATATTTTGAGATCAAGTTGCTGTAAAAACAGGTATTATTTAGGCCTATATGTGGGTATTATTGCACATTCATGGGAAGAATTCAAGCAAATCCTGCAAAGACAGAAAGCTTAGGGTTTGAGATAAAGAGTGATTCTGCAAGAAGGTCTGATTTCGTTGACTGATTGACTTGGCATATAGGTATGGGAAAAAAATTATTTGTGACACTTGTATTTGGAAGTTACAAGTAACCCTGAGGTGATGGGCTTGCTCTGAAATCCATATACGATGTCAACGCAGAATTGGTGCACAGACTGGAGAAGCTGATTGAACAGGTTGTCCTTGGAGACTGAGTTGAGGGAAATCAACTGTTGGCCAGCACCCCTGATCCCTTTCTGCAGGGCTACTCTCCAGCCTCTCCTCTCTCTATTTATACCTGGTATTCAGTGTTACTCCATCCTAGAGGACATTCCTGGTGGTGAGATTTGAACCCATATCCCAAAAGAGACTGGAACCTTAATTCAGCACATTAAGCCACTCAGCCACACTACCCTAATGCTAATGTTGTCTCAGTTTCCAGCAACTGTACCAATAAACCAAAATTCAAATTTTGATGGGATGTTTTGAAACAAATAATCTCCATCCATGATTTAAATACAGTAGGAAAAAGGACCAATAATGGCTCTTTCTGTAGCTAGACTTAGATACTCCTTGCAGTTTACCACATATTTGTGGTCCCCCCGGTTAGCTGTTAGGGAATCTCATCTAAAAAATTCTAGAAATATCTCCTTGCCTACAAACTTGTAATTCCTTCCCAAGAAAAGAAAGGGTGATGGCATATTTTTGGAAGGAATGTGTGTTGACTTTACATTCAACCTTATATTTTCATATTTTTGGAGTGTAAGACTGGGACAATGAAACATCTGTCCCTTCATTGAATAATACAATCATATAATAGTTTGAGATGGAAGGTCCTTGCTTCCACTGCCTGTGCATTTCCTTTTAACCCATTAGTTTGACCAATAGATCTTGATTCAGCAGGCAAGGTTTCTTGCCTTCCTTTCTAATCTTGCTTTCTGATTTCTTACACCTGGAGATTGAGAGCTCTTGTGCTCTATGGAAAACATCCTTGAAGGTCTGCCAGCTCTATTCTGCCCCCTTGTCCCTGAGGGCAGTTGCCCAGGGGGTCCTATTGGCTAACCCCTTGAAGAGTTGGAATTTTGCTTTCCTAAAATTCAAGGTCCTGACTTTGCTCTTGCCTTGACCCATATCCCTCCAGGACTGTGAACTCCACCAGTACATGATCACTTCAGCCCAGGCTGCTTGCAATCTTGACATCATTGATTATCTCACTTATGCTGGTGACCAACAGGTCCAATATTGGATCCCCTCTGGTAGGGCCGTCTATTACCTGGCTTAAGTTATCCTCAGTGCATTCCAAGACTCTCCTATATTGCATACAGCTCACTGTGCAATTTTTCCGGCAGATGTTGGGGTGGTTGAAGTCCTCCAGAAAGATGAAAGCCTGCAAGTATGATGCCTTCTTTAGCTGGAGTAAGAAGACTTTGCCAATAGGCTCCTCTCATCCAAATACATGAGGTTACAAATACGAATTGACCTGTTAGAAAGTCAACTGCAACAGCTACATGATGTTGCCACCTGGAGCTGAGTACCATCTACAGAAAATAGTGGGATCAAATTATCAGAAGGACATGGTTTTTAGTGTTAACTTCTATAATTGTATGTAATCTACCAGAGTGTGTCAATTATGTTCTCACAAGTTTCTTGTTAAACATCCTTAGGCTATCTCATTTTTTAAGTGCATGCATTTATCCGTCTTTCTACATACCCAAATTGTGAAAATATTTTCCACCTTTGTTTGTGCATCTATCACTACTATACGGTAGTTTGAATAGCAGCAGTATTTAAAAGATACAAATTAAAACTTAAAGGAAGAAAATAGTCAGTATTATATAAGGCAAGGTAGAACTGCAAATGAGAGAGAAGGATTGTTTTCAAGGACACAAATGATTAGGGCAGATCACGTAGGGTAATTTCGATTTCAAGGCAACAACTCGGAACCACTGACTGGGATTTTCTACAGGAGCATTCAGTCTGGCTTTGTTGACATGGAGATATGGGGAATCTACTGTCTCCTTCACACTTTACTTTAGCGGATAGTCACCCTGCATGCAAAAAAAATATGTATCGGATAAGTAATTTCATTTTGTCTGCCTGAATTCTCACATCCTTTGTTTCCATTGTGTTGTTTGTTGCTAGACTAAACAGTTCTTTAATATCCTGTGAAGGTAGTTAGAAACTATGATCAAATAACCCTTCAGTCCTCTTTTTGTTGAGATAAATACATTGATCTCCTAAAGGCTTTCAGTTCACATGAAATATTTTTTGTGTCTCTGAAGACTTTTGACATTCTACAATTTTCCAACATTTCATTCCATTGTAGTATCCCCTTACAGGTCTGTTTCTATTCCTGTAGGAAGAGGCAAAAACATCTTCCTACTTGCTACTTCCTCTACATGAAGCCAAGGATCATTATAGCTCCTTTTTGCTGTTTGTAGTTTTTTCTGAGCTTGTCTTGTCAAATTGTTTGCCCACTACAGCTTCCCCAAATCAATTGTTGCAGTATGATTTCTTATTTTTTTTCCTAAACATTCCAGAATTATTTTACTTCTTATATGAATCACAATACCCGTCAAAAACTCTTTTAATTCTATTTTAATGAAAATTTATTTTCTAGAAAATAACTTCTACTTAAACATTTACAAGAAAAAAAATTCTGTCTTTCATTCTTTTACCACGTACAATTCTTGGAGAAAGTGTTGTTGGAGATCTAAAACTCTAATGGCCTTGTAGAGATTTCTATTGAAATAGTAAAAATTTGAGGGGCAATGGTCATCTTACTTGTGTGTTCTTGTAATTACTAGTGCTACAGGAAAGATATTTATTACAACAGTGTAACTAGAAATGTGCGAAATATAGAGAAGTGTGTGCTTTCAAAATTTACCTTGATAATCTCAAGGTTTTTGCTGCACTTTATTTCTCTTGCATTGCCTTGACTTTTGATACATCATTTAGAGCAGCAAGAATGACAAAGCTCAGAAATGGCATTAGGATTCCAATTGGGGTTTCTTCCAATAATATTCAGCATAAGTAGTTGGAACAGAATGTATTTTTATATACTCTGTAGCATTTCTTCCAAGGAGCAACTTTCTATTCATTTATTATGGTGTAGGTTATAAATTGTAGTCTGCATTTCTTCTATCAAAATGCACAGCTATTGATATTTAACTGTAAAGAAATATATCCTTAGGCAATGAATATAGTCAGAAATTACTAGAGGAATTTAACCAAGAATAGAATGATCCCATATTGATGTAGTGCATAAATTTTCAAGTGTGGGACAATGGCCCCCATTTATTAACATTTTATCTCCATATTGAAATGCCTGACCTTGCTTCAGCAGTTTTATGGCTATCAAGATCTCTGGAAGTTCAATTTTTCCCTCTAGAAAAAGAAAGCAGCTATGTTGATGGGAATAAATACAACTAAGATATAATTTTTCTGTTTTTCTTCAGATGTAGCAAAAAGATTAATACCTCTATAGCATAACAATTCAGATAATAAAAAGCCCAACTGTCATAAAAGTGGGGATCGGAAATTCTTTGAAATAGATACCCGTATTATACACAAGTGAAACATTCAAATTAATTTTTTAGTTATGTGTATGCCTAAAGGCATAGGTACAGATTGTCTACTATTCATCTACATTTCTCAGAACAGCTGGGCAGATGTGCAGCAAAACCTTTGAACAACCAGTTGTCCAAGGTGAAACTTAGAAAACAGGTTCAAGAAACAAATTCAGCAAAAGTAAGCCTGACAGCCTTAAGATCTTTAAATGCTCATTGTATGAGGAAGTCACTTCTCAGTATCAACTCCTGGGGCCTTTCTTCTACTGTAAATTGGAATATCACTGAATTAAAGACCAAATAACACAAGAACAAGGGTAAGAACTGCCAGAAACCCATTCCCAGGGAGGTGCTAGGTACTTCAGGGCTGGAAGTGGTGCCAGAACTCTGCTGAACTGAATCTTGGTCCTAGAGGAATGAAACCTCTGCTCTAGGGAGATAAATAGGCTCTGCTGGAAAGAGAGTCTCAGATGCTATTTGCCAACTTGGAGCAGCTGCATGTCAGAGCTTTACTGTTCTGTATACAATGTATGTAGAGCATTGATGCCTAGTTTAGCACACTATGAGTTGCTCTCCCAGCACTGGGTGCCTGACTTCTGAGGCATTGTATGTCTGCCCACAGGTTTTGAAAACAACACAGGCACCTTAAAAATAATAAAACAAAAGAAAACCTAAACCCAAACAAAAGATAAAAATACCAAAAAGCTGCTAGTACCAGCATTACATAGAAAGGAAAATAAATCTGATATTTCCTCTGAAAATTCAGAGCAACTACTCTTTGCCAGAGAAGAAAAGCTCTACTTTTATATAGAAAGTTAATTTAGCATCACCACCTGACAGATGGACTCCCCAGCAGGGACTTAGCCTTCTTTTTTTCCCTCCTGTTTGACAGACCCACACAGTTTTAAAACAAGTCTGAGACAGTGAGAGGTGAGTATTCTTTCAGGATGATGCAGAGGGCCAGTTTCCAGGCAAGCTAGTATAGAGGCAACTTTATAAGTCAAGCCATGACAGATTAATCAATGGGATTTGTTTTGAAGTGATCTGTGTTAAAAAATAGAGGAAGAGACTGGTTTCATTTCTTCACAGTGAAAATACATCTGAAAGGATACAGAATTGTGTACTCCGAGCACTACATTGTTCCTTTTGTCTTGCTCCCTCCAATGACTTCTCTCTTTAAACAGAAGCAAAAAATGAAATTCTTTAAGGATCCTTAATATTTCTGTTTGATTCACAAATGTGAGGCTTTTTTAGTCCTGAGACTGGGAATCTTAATCTATATAATCCTGTTGGTGTTAGACTGTTAGCCAGAATAGATCAGTTTACATGGTCCTCACAACTCAGAATTTTAGAGTGTGAGAGGCTGGATATGAGGCAGAAACAGTAGGCCAGGACAAGAACATAGAAATGTCATTGCATAGGGAGAGAGACAAAAAGACACGATCCACAAGAAGAACTGGAAGTGCCTGGAAATTACACTTCCAGAAGCTACCATCTGGGAATTAGCATTGCACAGACATGGTAAGATTAATTCCAGAGATACAGAGATAGCCTCCACTGAAGGAAAAGCTAAATAGACCAGGACTCTTTAGCATGAAAAACAGGTGTGATGGAAGTCTACACATCATAAATAGCACTCAATAGGTGAACTGAATATGAAGTTCATACTTGAGAAAGTGAACAAATTAAGCTAAGTGGCAGTTTCAAAATAAGAAAGAGGAGACACATCTTCACAGGATGATGATGAAGTAATGGAATTCTTTACCACAGGATGCTCGATTACTGAAAGATTACATCATTTTAGAAAGGAATTAGATAAATTGTCAGAAGAAAGATAATTCATGATTATTAAACCCAGATACATTTTCTTCCGTGTATGTAAATATGAACCACAAAATACTGCAGCTTCAGAATATATCCATAAATGTGTGTGTTCCTGTATTCATAGAATCATGGAATGGTCTATTTAAAGTTCATATAGACCAACCTCCCCTACAATGAGCAGAGATATCTTCCACTAGATCAGGTTACTCAGAGCCCCGTCCAGCCTGACCTTGAATGTTCCAGGGATGGGGCATCTGCCACCTCTCTGGGAAACTTGGTCCCCTGTTTCATCACCGCATTGGAAAAAAATTTCTTCCATCTAGTCTGAATCTACCCTCCTCTGGTTTAAAACCATTAGCTCTTGTCCTGTCACAATAGGTCCTGCTAAAATGTTTGTCCCTGTCTTTCTTATAGACCCACAATAGGTACTGAAAGGCCACAGTAAGGTCTCCTCAGAACGTCCTATTCTCCAGGCTGAACAACCCCAACTGTCTCAACCCGTCTTCATCAGCGAGGTGTTCCATCCTCCTGATTATTTTTGTGGCCCTTCTCTGGACCCACTCCAACAGATCCATGTCTTGCTTGACGTTTATTATTGGCTGCCATCAGAGGGCGTGCTAATCGTTACTTCTGCAAGGCTTAATTATTAATTAAAGGAAAGATATGTACTAGGTTTTGAGGCATTCAGAGACTATTAAAAGCATCTGATCTGAACTACTGCAGAACATAAGACAGATCTATACTGTATAATATCAATGTCTTGCCCACAACTTAATTAAAATGGAATATCTTAAAACATCCAGTATGTATAAAAGATTTCAAATACTGGATGTTTCTTGAAGAAGTAATGACAAGCCAGTTCAGCAGACTTCTGTCTTGGAATTCAGCTCTCACATGGTAGCTTGTTCTCTGAACAACATGGCTAAATTTGCTAGTCTTGAAACACTGCCTTGAGAGCAAGGTTTAAACAGGGCTAACTATCCATTTGCTCACGAAAAAATCCTTGTCTTGCAGATGCCATCTGCATAGATACAAACATGGACAGATCTCAGCTTGCTTATTTTGATGCCAATGTTCTTCTGAAGTTGACCCATTGAATTGCATTGGCAGACGGGCTGCTCAAAATAAGAGTATATCTTGTGAGCAAAAGCATATTGAGAGTGTTAATAAGATTATTTTTAAATGGTAATATGGTAGAATTAAATTGTGATATTTTATACACTTAATCAGAAGTAAGGTAACCTGCAGTTGCTTTTGGTTTTCAAATATAGCAAGAGTAAAAATGAATAGAAATCTGAGAAAGAGAAGTTACACTGATGAATAAGATCTTTACAGATATTTAGAGGACTGAAAGGTATTGTAAGGCTTTCAACAATAGAATTCAGATTGTTGAATCTTTCATTTTGTCTGTGGGATATAGTTTTGATTCTGGATTGAAGAGTATTTTCCAAATAAGCTATCTGATTATTTCTGCTTTTTTTTTTCCCCTGCCAAAAATCAGATCACAATTTTCTCTCCTTGTTTGTTTTTCAAATTTGTTCCCAGTGTCTTCAAAAACCTTAAGGTTTTTTTTCATGGAATGTAACTTTTCCAGAAATCAAGCTCTCTTGTTTGTGGTGATCGCCCAGGTAAAGCTGCATACGACATTCCTGTCCCATATTTAAATGATCACATTATTACTGTAGAGATGAAAAAACCCCCAAACACCTGACAGTTTATCTGGATTAACATCCTTTCTGTAGACATCATCCTAAATGGGAATTTCAAAAACTATTTAAAGAACAACAAAAAGAAGCTTATATTCAGGGAGTAAGACTGTTTCTAAACCATACCAGTATTACAAGTAGTATGCTGTTTTAGACCAAAGATCAGCCTCAGTCAGTACCCAGTTTCTAACTGTGGACAGTAGGAGATCCTTGGGAGAAGGCAAAAGGGCAAGCCTATGTGACACTTCTATTTTCACTTAGCTGTTCTTCTAGTCTTCAGCCTTTTGCTGCTATTGAGCCAGAAGTTTTTTCCAGGTAATTAGTAACCCTCTTTTACTGCTTCCCTTTGAATCTATGTATAGTTTTAACATACTTAAGACCTGGTAAAGAGCTAGAATGAAGTATATAGTAGAATATTTTCAAAATTAATCTCCTATTCCATTTTTTATATATCGGTTCCTTTTGCTCAGTTTGAGAGGAGAAACTAAGGGGAAATGGTCACAGAATGAATATTCACATATATATAAAGTAAAGCTTACATGAATATTAATTTCTGTGATTTTCATGTTTTTTTGCAATTAACATTTTCTCCAGTGACTTCCAATGAGTCAACATTAGTAAACTAATGAACTAATGCAGAAAGCAGATATGCATGGATTGAGCAGATACGCTCCATCCTGAGCTGCTTCCACCAGTGAGCATGTAATTCCACTGACTGGCATTAAATACAGCCCTTCCAGTATGAAAAAGAAATTTGCAATCTGGCCTTCACTAAGACATAATTGTAATTAAATTGGAAAGGTGGTGGGATCAATTAAATTAATAATTAAATATAGAATACTATCACCAACTTAATCTCTTAAGCAGCATTTTGATAAACTGATTTCAGGAAAAAATGCCAGTGGGCTCTGTTAGAATTGCAGGCAAATGCCTGGGGCACGCACTTGTCTCCAGCCTGAGGATGTTAACTGGCTTGGGCATGGAGAACTACTAGATGTGAAACTGCTGGACATAACAAATAACCCAGCGACATGTTGACATAAGTTACAGTTGGTGCCACAAGGGTTGGCTGGATTTCACAGGTCAAAGGGAGAGACAGTCAAACTGAACAGGTGCTTGGAGGAGATGATTTGGGACCTTTTCGAGAGTATAGTGTTGCAAGACCAACTGTGGCTAGGTAACTACCAACAATATCATATAAGGATGAGATTACCTAGGTAATGTCAGAAATACCAAATTTGGGTACTGTTGTAGCACATCTGGGACAAACAAGAAAGAAGTAATTAGAGCTGGATATTTATCTGGGAGGAGTCAAGAGCAGAGAGACTCAGAACAACAGTGAAAAGAAGGGTCAAGAGATGGAAAAAAAGTACAACAGAGCATGTAACCATACAGTGGTGCTGTTTGGGGGTACCTATGGAGCAGCCTGTGCTTGATCACCATAGCTGGAACAGGACAATAAACTAGACAGGTTGTTAACGGCCATATCACATGAGTCGAACATGTTTCTGCTACCCAAAGATGGGGTTGGGAGTAGGGTGAGAGGTTTCTCTGACCACTGAGGGGACACCCTGACAAAGAGTTGAGCATCCAGATACCATTGCATCAGTGCCCATTCCAGACCTTGTGGCAACAGTGTCCACTCATTGCTTTTGCTTTTGCCTTGGCTGCATTCCCAAAGCAAAAGGTAATGGAGAGAAGAACAGCTGTCCATGTCTGCCCAGGTAACCATTTAG
This sequence comes from Calidris pugnax, assembly GCF_001431845.1. Lineage (NCBI taxonomy): Eukaryota > Metazoa > Chordata > Aves > Charadriiformes > Scolopacidae > Calidris > Calidris pugnax. The sequence continues at coordinate 41,288,774 of NW_015094506.1, read as the reverse complement.
CCCAGTCTCCCATCTGGCGGTGACCACTGACCAAATAGAGAAACAGTTTAAGAACAAGTCGAGATAGAGAGCTGCCTCCTCCAGTAGGCCCTCTGTTCCATTTATAACCCTACCTGAAGATTACATCTCCATTTCAGCTCTTAGTAAACCTGTTCATGTATTTGCTGTCCATCATATTCTGTAACCAGGAATCTGGAAGCTTAGCTATGCATTGCACAAAAATTATCTTGACTTGCACAAGCTGATTATCTTGACTACTTCTTCTTTTATACAGTGGAAGAGAAGATTTATTTTTACTTGTTGAGGATTGCATTATATGGAAATCTTTGCACCTATTCACATTTTGATTGTATTTGAAAGCTTTATTTTTTAGATACAAGAAAGAGATGCCATGCTATTTCAGATGTATCATGCTTGGAGCAATGCACTGCAGCCCACATTTGGCTCCTAAAAAAGTAGAGCCCTCATTGTCCTCCAAATTCTGTAAAAAATAAAGAAACTACTCTTTAAATTATCAGTAGGAATTAATTTTACACTGTTTAATGTGTTGAAAGAGGAAATTTTTTTTTTTTTTTATAAAGAATAAGTATTGATTACTATTTTAAACATAAATTAAAGCCCAGGAGACTAACACAGAAAAAAATTAATTCATTTCTAAGACTGAAACAAAAATATTATATAACAGACTCTTTTTAAACATTAAACAAGCTAAGAATATAAATGCATGGTATTTATTAGTCAATGAACTGATTTCTCATACATGTTCAGTTTCTGCAATGAGGGGATTGAAAAGTGCATAGATGTTACTAAAATGCCTTTCTCTCTCTCCCACAGAAAAATTGCAAACCAATCTTTTTGCAACAGGTGAAAAGAGGAAAGATTAATTGTTGTCTTTGCAACATATCATTCCACAGAATTCAACCAACTGGTTTATCAGTTTATCTGAAAAGTAATACTACAAAAGTGTCAGAATATCAGGTGCGCAATCATTATTATTGCCTAAATTATTAAGCCTTAAATTAAAAGAATAGAAGTGCACCTAAATCATTGAGGATAAAGATATTTTTAAAAATCCCACTCCCCCCAAAAACCCCAAGCCCTGTTATTTACTAAGTTGTGGGGTTTTTTTAAATGTTATAGAAATATAGGTCAAAGAAGGTGTCATTTTGCCCTTGACATAAAATATGAACTTTAAACAAGACTTACGTGAAGTCCATCTATACACAGGAGGAGTCTAGTTTAAAACTTAAACCAGAAAGAGGTTTTAAAAATATCATTTAAAATGTTTCTCGCAGTTGAAAGAATGATCATAGGTCTTCCCATGGCAGCAGAGCCAGAGACAAAAGGGAAGTGTTGGTAATGAGGTAATGAAGAGAGGTTTGTCATAATCAAAAATTAGAACCATGGTAAAAATGGGAAAGTATTTCAAGGAATTGTTCTTCATAAGAGTAAGATCAGCATCATTAAGATTTAATAGCTGGATGTTAAACAAGGTGCTAAGGAGAAAGACTGACATCTTCTGTTAAATCCTAACTAATCTTTCATATACTGAAAGACAATGAGACAGAAAGCAGACTTGTATCACAGAGAAAGAAAAGTGTGAAATGGAGGACTGTATCAAAATAGCATAGCTTATTGTGAAATAAACCAAATTAGTGTTATTAAGTGAGTACGATGAGCTAGCATGCACATAAGCCAGATGACTTTTATGGCAAGGAAACAGATAGGTAAACGAAATTAAAGTGCAAAGACACTAACAAAAAAACATCCAGATCCTTAAGTCAGCACTTATGTTTGAAACATGCAAAATTGAAAGTAGCACAAACCGCACAATCTGATCTGAGAGGCACTGTAGCATGTGTAAAAAATCTGGAATAGTAAAATTATTAGAAATCCAATAATATATATTTAAATCTCTCAATTCAAAAATTTAGTTCATCTACTCAAATTTCTTTGGCATATGAATATCATAGATTTTGTCTTGTGTCTCACATATGAAAGGTTAATAGTGTGGGGGTTTTTTTCCTTTCCATTTGAAAGGCACATAATAAATTCTTCCAGAGGTTAAAAAGCCCTTGAAACTGAAGCACAAGGAGAACACAGAACATCGAGGCAGTGAAGATCTCAATGGGATATAGAACACTACAGTATGCAAATTCTTATGCCTTGATTTAAATAAGATATTAGCATATTAGTTTGGCATGAGTGTATAAATCAAAGAAAACTGGCCCTTAACTTTATCTACTATCCTTGGATACTACATAAACAAAACAGATGCCCTTGCAATTCTTTTTCCCAATCCCCACCCACATTTTACAAAAAGATAGAATTTCATAAAGCCGCTAAATGTAAGACCGCCATTTCAGAGCTCAGCTACCTGGGGCTAAGCTCTGTCAGATTTGGGAATTAAGCTCATTAAGTTGCTTATAAAACCCCTTCTCTCCTTTAGTATGATGGTGGTGATGAATGATTGTGTCTGAGGAACTGCAGGTGTCTTTGATGGACAGCCTGCTTCAAACAAGTTAAAGTTCTCACTTACTTTCCTTCTCTTCCTGCCTGTTAGGGAGAGTGGTATTACAAAGTGTTCTCTCCTGCTGTTTTATCCCCTTGTACAAACTCTTAGAAGATGGAGAGGGGTGGGGGGCTGGGGGGAGGTGTAGTCCCTTTTACTTTTAAATAACATTCATTTTAAGAGAGATTTTTCAGCATCCTCAAGATGAGAACAACATTGTATATGAAAACATAAAAAAGTGGATGTTAAAAATAGACCAAGTTTCATGTTTGTCTTTTGAGAGAGAAATTGTGCTTCAACCACAGTCAGAAAAATTCCTATTCTCCATTCATGACCCAGGAAGTTAAATATCTACTGACAATTTTAAAAACGTCACTAAATAAATGTGCATATATACTTTGTCCTTGAATGCTATTTGTTTGTCAAGGTACCTACCATGTTTGTACAATATATTTATTTGGACAGGAAAATCTACTTTACTTTCAAAGTCATACCATTGCTTGACTAAGGTGAAACTTCCAATATGTTTTCTGCAATAAAAATGCTCTTTACAGAGGAAGTTTCACTTTACAAAATTTTTTAAGACAAAAATATGCAAACTCAAAATTATCCTGGCTTTTTTCCAGTGCTGCAAATTCACAATACAAAGGCCTGTTGGTGATGTATCATAACAAACCATGAAACAAATTCACACAACATGATGCTAATAATGAGTTTTGAAAAATAAAAGGGGGGGATAAAAGCATCTTTCTTTGGAATCCAATTTAAAATGATACCAATGGATGAAGGCAGATGGGACAGTGAAATATTTGCAGATTCCAACTACCATCTGTCCATAATTTATTATCCATCTGATTGCAGGTTATTATTGTTTTTCTCCTATCATTAAACACTTGTTATTTATCTTGTTACACCACTTCTGCATTTAACATTGAGACCTTCACAGATTTGAGTGCTGTTATCTCCAGTGACCTATAATTTATGTAAGTCCTTTTGGTGTCCTCACTTCTGTTCGCCAGGCATCTAAAAGTGAATATTGCTCTCAGCTTAGATTGCTGATTAATTAATTTCTACCTTCTCTACTTCTGCATTACAGCCTTGGCTTATGAGTTTAAAGTAATAATTCACTGTTGCATATAGTTTGTCAAGTTAAATTCTGCAAACTTCTGATAGAGCCCAATTTCCATGCTACATTTAATAGCTAGTCCCTTAGAAATTAATCCCTTTCTATCTGTGATTTATTTTTTTTTCTGCTGCTTAGTGACAAAAATGGATTTTTCCCCCTGATCTGCTGCGATCTGGCTGCCTTTCCTGCAGTATTCAGTGTAAATGACGTGACTCCATCTGCTACTTTCTTCTCCCTTGCGTAGTTTTAGCTCTGAAGATTACAAGACAAGTTGGAATGTCACAACTGCAGGTGGCAGAACTACATACAGTTCTAAATAGAGACTGGTAGTGGTGGCAAAGTTTGAGTACAAATCTAAACATTCCCAACACTTGTGCAGATGCATCCAGCCCCTAGACATAGAGCTTCCACAAATGACCCAAAAGCCAATTACCTTCCATTACTATTTTCCATTAGCCCAGCAAGGTTTTCTTCCATGTTGCTGAACCCATGGAGCTAATTATGAGTTCAAAGTACCTTGCTACCTTCTTTTTACCATTACATGTTCATTAAAGGTGACCCATCCATTCTGTATAAATGAACCTCTTTTGCTAAGCATCAGGCTTTCTACCCTTTCCATGTCTAATGTCATAACTAAAGACCTGGATTTAAAGTTACATAACCTGTTGGAAACATTTTACTCTTTTTCAAATTTATTTTCATCCTGAATTGAGACAGATAATCAAACTACCAACTCCTCTAAGAGAATAGTAAAAAAAAATAAATTCATCAACTTCAAAATTTTTCTCTTATCTTTCTTTAACTAACCCAGAAAATCATTACAACTTTGATTTCATACTGAATTACATACTCCCAAGTTTTCATCATCTCAAAAAATTATCTCATAGGGTGGTTTAAACCTCTTTTCACATGGCTCACCACAATTATTTCAACAAGTATGACACCACGCTGTAGCAGACTTCTTTGTAGCCTTATTTCCTTACTTTCGATTCTAATAGATTTACTGGTCCATTTTGTAAACTAAGACTTTTGTCTTTCAGCACAGAAACTTTCCCTCAAGATTTTCATTCTTTCCCTCTAGTTCTCATTCCCACACATCACTGCCAGTCCCCACCTTCCTGTGCTTCTCTCCAACAAGGTCAACTATCTCATTCTGCAACAAATTCAAACACTCAAACAAGGAAAAATTCTGACTTAAATGTGAAGCACACTGATGTGATAACATTTTTGAAACACTAAACCAAAAAATTACAACTGTACTTGTAGACTATCTATCCTCAAATTATATTTTGTGGCTACATTTTGTAAAAGTGCTTTCTTCTCCTCGGAATTTTCTTGCCTTATTTCATGGAACAGATCTAGCTCTAGTCAGGACCTAAGCATCAAGCTACAAATTAAGAAGAATAAATTTTAAAAAGATGTTTATCGAGTAACTACCTAAGCACTTTGATTTTAGCAGGTACTGGCTAGCATCCCAAGCTTTGTTTAATATTGTAAGTAGGAAATTGGTTCTAGATCATTCACAAGCTCTAGGAATCAATACCCATAATGAGAGTTCCCTAACCAGCACATAGATTAATTTTTTAGCTAAAAATGTGGTCCGTGGCTACTGTTAAAGCTAGGACATGGAGCAGCCAGGAATACAAAACCCATCAAGAAAGGAAAAGGTAAGAGGAGAGTAACTGTGATCTAAATGTTACAACATTTGCTTGTGGTTCTCCATGATCCTAGGTCCTGTTCCTAAAATTAGCCTCATTTTAATGCAAGGTGAAGTATATTCATACACCTACTAAACAGCTTTAGAAATTCTGATTTTTTTACAGCATATTACTTGTATAAATGTAACATTTCTATTATCTTACAGTCTGTAGAAAGCACACCAAGATAAACTGATGCTATTGTAAGAGTGTTTCTCACTGAGAATATGATGTTTGCTGAAGTGAGCATCATTTATGGAGTACTGGATTAAAGACTGTAATATCCTGAAAATTCTTCACTGTTGGCCATAGGATCATGGAATGACAGAATGATTTGGGTTGGAAGGAACATTTAAAGATCATTTAGTCCAATACCTTGCCATGGATCATATTACACTTCATCAGGTTGCTCAAAGCCATTTTCAACCTGATCTTGAACACTTCCAGGAATGGGGCAGACACTTCCACAACTCTGGGCAACCTGCTCCAGTGTCTCACTCAAAAAAAAGTCCTCATATCTAACCTCAATTTACACTTGGCCTGTCACTACAGGACCTAATAAATTGTCTGTCCCCATCTTTCTTATAAGCCCTCTTTAAGTAGTGAAAGGATGCAATAAGGTCTCCCTGGAGCCTTCTCTTCTCCAGGCTGAACAACCCCAGCTCTCTCAACCTTTCTTCATAGGACAGATGTTCCATTAATCATGATAATTTTATGAACATTTTCATGGCCCTCCTCTGGACCCACTCCAACAGGTCGATGTCTTATACTAGGTACCCCAGAACTGGATGCAGTAGTCCAGATGGGGATCTCACAAGAGCAGAGTAGAGGGGGAGAACCCACCTTGATGTGCTGGCCGTGCTTCTTGTGATGCAGCCCAGGACATGGCTGGTTTTCTGGGCTGCAAATGCACAATACAGACTTACGTCGGTTTTGCATCCACCAGTATCCCTCAAGTCCTCCTCCACTGGGCTGCTGTCAATTCACTCATCCCACATTCTGTATTGCCCCAACCCAGGTGCAGGGGGCACCCAACTTCATGGGGTTTGTGTAGGCCCATTCCTCAGTCTTGTCAATGTCCTTCTGGATGGCATCCTTTCCTGCTATTGAATCAACTGCACTACCCAGCTTGGTGTCATCTGTACACTTGTTGAGGGTGCACTCAGTTTCCTGTCTATGTCATTAATTAAGATATTAAATAGTACTCGTCTCAGTACAGACTGTTGAGGTAACCAGTCATTACTGGTTTCCACTTGGACACTGAGTCATTGACTGTATCTCTTTGGACATAGCCATTCAGTCAATTCCTTATCCATCTAACAATCCCTCCAAAAAATCCATCTCTCTCCAATTTCGAGGTAAGAAAGTTGTGGGGGACCATAGAAAAGGTCTTACATAAGTCCAGATAGATGACATCTGCAGTTCTTCTCTTGTTCACTTACGCAGTCACCACATTGCAGAAGGCCACTACAGTCATTACTGGTTTCCACTTGGACACTGAGTCATTGACTGTATCTCTTTGGACATAGCCATTCAGTCAATTCCTTATCCATCTAACAATCCCTCCAAAAAATCCATCTCTCTCCAATTTCGAGGTAAGAAAGTTGTGGGGGACCATAGAAAAGGTCTTACATAAGTCCAGATAGATGACATCTGCAGTTCTTCTCTTGTTCACTTACGCAGTCACCACATTGCAGAAGGCCACTACATTAGTCAGGCATGACTTGCCCTTGGTGAAGCCATGTTGGCAGTTTCTGTTCATTTACCTTTCCTCCATGGGTTTCAACATGTCTTCCATAAGGATCTGCTCCATGATCTTCCATATATGAAGGTGAGGTTGACTGGTCAGTAGTTCCCAGAGCCTTCCTTTTTACCCTTTATAAAAATGGACAGGATGTTTCCCGTTTTCCAGGACTTTGCCTGACTGCCATAGCTTTCGAAATACGATTGAGAGAGGCTTTACAACTGCACCAGCCAATTCCCTCAGGACTCTGGGATGCATCTCATTGGGTCCCATGGACTTATGTACGTTCGGGTTTCTCAGGTGGTCTCGAATCAGATCTTCTACTAACATGGGAGGAACTTCACTTCCTCAGTCCTTGCATTGAGGGTTCAGAGGCTTCAGAGATGTGAGAAGAGCGATTGCCAGTGGTAACTGAGGCAAGAGGATTGTTGAGTACCTCAGCCTTCTCCATGTTGATTGTTACTGGTTCTTCTGTCTCATTTATCAGGGGCTGTACATTCTCCTTAACCTTACTTTTCTGGCCAACGTGTCTGTAAAAGCCCTTATTATTCTTCACCTCCATTACCGAATTCAGTTCCAGCTGTGCCTTAGCTCACCCCTACTCTTCCAGGCAGTGTCCCTACATTCTTTCCAGGGTACACATGCCTGGTAACACTGCCTGGGCATTTCCTTTTTACACTTTAGTTTGACCACTTTATGATTCCATAAATTCATAAACTTCCGGCATGCCAGACTTAGTGCCAACCTGAACTCTAGCACATGTCTTGTAGTTCCATGACAGCTAGCAATTTGAAACATACAGATATGTAATTCCATCTCTGCCTCCATGCAGTGTTTGCCATGCTAAATCATAATGATTTGCAAGACTGCAAGTTAAATGTTCTAATTTAAGAAGTCAGTAACTATGAAAATCCAAATACTATTTGGTCTGATGATATAAATTTAAATTGGGTCATTTTAGCTATGCATTATGCCTCTATCTAATTTAACTCCCTTTCAGTCATGCTATTTTTGAGCTACATTGTACTACCTTCATTCAGGTTGATTCAACATTAATTCAGAGGCATAGTCCCATTTTACTCATCCATGAAGCTTCCTTGATTTGAAAAGACCTACTCAGCTAGTAAAGAATTTGACAGCAAAAGGGTTACATGCTCTAGTCCTTAAGAAAAGCTGTTCCAGTTCAGATTTTTCTATATTGACACTTTAACTGCTGGTATTTATTGGTGTGGCTCAACTTTACACCACTCTGTGCAGTTAGGGAATACTTTATATTAATAACAATTATAGTAATACAGAATGGCATGGAGTGTTTGGAGATGTGTATTCTACATTCTCTGAAAAACAACTTGTGTTCAGGATGGAGTCTCCCCTTAGAAAGCACCTGAGAAAATGGTGAAAAATGCTGCATTCTGGAAGTAAATTCAAAGCAGGTGGATGGGGCAGCAGGAGGCCATATTGAGGAGAAATGGGCAGCTTCAGTCTCTTTCATTGCGTGTTCGTCAACTCCACCTGTTTTTGTAGTGACAAACAGCCATACATTAATAACCAAAGGGAAAGAATGGCTTCCCATTGAAACAGTCATGCTACTCTGAAGCTGCATATGAAAATTTCAGTTGTTGCTGGTAATGATTTGTCATATACCAATAAAACATTTATTTTGAAGTAGAATAAGTGTAACTGCATTATCAAGATAAATACTAAGCTATGGAAATGGTACTTTACTGCCGTCTAGTTCAGGATCCTGTTCCTTTTTACTCTTGGCCACAAGTCTCCCTTCTGTTTGCCAGTGGTAACCTGTGCTGAAAGTTAGTAGGGGTGGTGATTTTTAACTTGTTACCACCAGCGAGTTGATTGCCTTTCAAGCCTTCCCTAATCTGCACATCCACTGCAGAAGTTGTGTTCTGCCTGGCACTAACTTTTAGAGGAGATGAAGCAGTGGATTCCTTAGTGCTGATATCTCAGATTAGACTTAACTGTGTGCTATTTACATTTGTATTTAGACTTTTTATAATTAGTCAATTAGACCAGCAGACAGGGGTTAGTATTCTGTGTATGTGTGAATTTATCCAGAAAGCACATTTGTCAATTGGTAAACGGTTTATTCCATTATTCACCTGAGACATCTGCTTTGCCAGTTAATCAGCCAGTCATTTTGTATTAGTTTTAAGCAACAGACTGTATTTTCAATTTTAGTTAATCCAGGTTATTTGCTCAGAGATTTTACTAGTCACATACTCTAGAGTTCTCTTGGAGATTTATCCTTCAACTAATTAAGAAGCTGTTTTTATGATTCACTTTACAAGGGCTGAGACACAAAAAGCTCTGCAGCAAAGCAAACCTTCTGTGGGAAAGCGGGGCCAAATTCCACTCTTTCAGCTGAAAGAATGACTTACTAGTAGCTTAGTCTTCCAGACAATTAAAATGAGTTTAATTTCTCAGAGCCTGGAATAAAATGTTTGTTTGCTTTGAGGCACATTACTAATCACCCTAAATTAAGAAAAAGATAGTCTCTAAATAATTTAAAAAAAAATAAACAACCAAAAGCAAACGCAAAAAAAGAAAATAGTAAATTTGCCTTTTCAGATTGGTCTTCGAGCCAAGTCTGAGTGTAGGCATTAAGCCACAATCCTGGAGTCACTTCTAATCCCAGCCTTACCCTGGCTCACCTCAAGTAAATTTTACCACCCAGCCTCTTGCTCCACAAATTAATTATGTGACCAGGGAGGTAAGAATAATCTGTGCAATGTGGCGACTTCCTAGATATTTGAGGAGAAATTTAAATGTGCACTGTCAGAGACAGGATGAGTTAATACCAGAAGAGGGAAAACACACTTACCCTGCCTCCACAAATAGGCAGAGAAACCCAGGGATAGGTGGGGCTCTTATAGTAATTAGTTATTCTCTAAAGAAGGAAAGCATCAGTGTTTTCTTAAATGTCACATAAGTTCCAGGGGAATCCTTGAGGCAAGCATATCTATTTGTCATTTACAAAAAGTATATTAATTATCCGAATAAAAGTAGTTACTAAGTACTGGGGGTGGGGATTTCTTTTGGCATAAAATTCTCCAATACCTTCCTTTTAGTGAGGGCCATTGCTGTGACCCTTTCACAGAAACTGTATGTAAAGTCTGTAGGAACTTTGTCTGCATAAGCCTTAAATACCTCCTTCTCTTGAAGAACAGTATCTAAAATTACACATTGGTTTGTTTTTACCAGTCAGGAATTTAATTATTGTATCATCATGTGCTGCCATCAATCATTATTTAAATGAAGTTGATTTTTTAACCTTTTTTTTTTTTTTTCTGGAACCTACTTCTATTACTTAGAACAATATTAAATATCACATTAACATAGCGCAATTTCTCAGTTAGCATGCCAAAGTGTTATACACGCCTTTCATACAGAGTATTTAATCAAATGAATGTAGCCACGTTCTGAAAGTGGGCAAAAGTTTAGGAGGCATACCACATTCTTATTGATATTTGACATGTAAAGTTAAGAATATCCTATCCAATGGGAAGTATGGGAAAATTTACAGGATTCAACTGAGATACAAGACAGTAGAACTCTTGGTTTTATGAAAAATGATGAGAGATTTCTGGTTAATTCAAATTATCAGACTTGTTTCAATTTGATTTTAAAAAGAAAATGACCTTTAGAAAATATTGCTCCAATCATCATGTTTTGGACTTCTAGATATGGAATGGAAAAATGCCAAACCTGGTAAATCACAAGGTGACTCTTTGTTCCAAGTTCTGCTTGATGTTTTTCAGCCTAAAACATCTCTCTTTCCACTTGGACATGTAGTATGATCTCAGTATAGTCATATTTCTTTTAATGTTTCTGAAAGGATTTCCCAAAAGTTGACCTTCTGGCAAGAAAAACATAAAAGCTACTCAGCAACTCTTCAACTACAAAACCCATTTCTCTAATCTCATATAGTCGTTCTTTCACAACCGGTGAAAAATAACAGTAAATGTAGGACAAGGTAAACAAATCTGTGGGAGGAACTTCTTATAAACATATTCCGCTAATTTTACTGATTCTTCCCAGGAGTGTTCCCAATGCCTTCTACTGCACTTCCCTCCATAGCCATTATCCCATCATTTGCCAGAACCTCACTCTGGGTTGCTTGGGACTATGTAACGTTTGGCATCAAGACTCTGAATTCTCCCCATGTAAATTAATTTCTTGCCAGATTAGTAATTACCCAAGAAGTTTAACCCTTCTGACCTCACATTAGTGGCAGACAGCTATTAAGAATATCTCTGTGTTAGCCACAGAAGTATCTATTAAAACCACACATACTGGTGTAACTTTGGGGCAAAAGGAAGATTTCTGGGGTTTGAGGAACATATCTTTTAAAGATCATCTTTTTAAACTGATCTGAGAGATTTTCAGGCCAACTACCTTCTGTAATTTGCAAAGTATTAAAATTAGTTGTAAGAAGTCAGTTTTTCATATGCAAATATTTGTATATCCTCAGATTAATCTACTACTTACATCTTTGTTTAGACAATGTTTCATTCCCTTTCAAGGAGCTTATCCCAGGCTGTAATATGTCATGTCTCTTTCTTAGGCAGCACTGAAGGATTTCAGCATTATGAATTTTTGTTTCCTTCCAGTTCCAACAGTGAACAAAGGTGGTGTTTTTTTCTTTTGTTTTGTGGTTTGCTTTCCATTGCTCAAGAAACAGATTTTCAGCTGATTCTTTATTTCAAAAACATCTCTCTTACCGATTTATAATTTTCTTAGGGATTTTTCTCTAGAGGTAGTTCATTTTTTTATCAGGGGTCTTAAAAGCATTCACCTGACTTGATTTGTACTTAATAGTCTCACTTTGAAGAGAGATATGTAAAACATTTCCCATTTGATTTTTTCCATAGCTATAAAAATTATTATTTTGTATTGTTAGTGCTGTAATGCGTGTAAGTTCTGAGTCATCTACATTAGAATACTTCAAACTTGGAGGAAGACAGAAAAGGAGAAAAAATACCACTCTCCCATTTAATTTTATTTTTTAGCATATGTAGCAAACTGGATGTAGAGTCCAAGTCCAACATTTTAATAAGCAGCATAATGAGACTTTCTGTCCAAATGCAGTCATAATATTTTGTTCTTTTTGTTTCTGGCTCAGTAAAACTGATAATAAATAAGTATTTTGGAAAAGTGAAAAATGGTATGTGCATGGAAAGAGGTTTTTAAAGTCTTGTTTCTATCACAACTAACTACCCTTTTCAAGCATGGCTGTTCTCATAACACATAACTTGTGAAAACTATTTTATATGTTTTATTATTAAAAAGGAAGTATTTCTATTCATTTTACACAAAATACAATGAAAAGATTTAGGATTTACAAGGGACTTGTTCCAAAGTTTATTCTTTAATGTTCTTCCTGACTGTAAATCACAACAATTTATGACATAGATTGATGGAGTAATGAGCTAAAGATTTTCTTAAAGTCACTAATATTATGTATACAGAAAATCTCAAACTTGTCCTTTTTTCTCTATGAACATAAAAAAAAGGATTTGTCATTGGCATTGGTTTCCTTAGACTGGCAATGACTAGTCTGAAGTAGAAGAAAAGAAGTGACAAAAATATACCCTCCATTAATCTGTTGAAGGATCTAGTCAGGTAGGGCAGGTGGTTTTGCTTTGCTTGGCTGCCTTTGAGGGCCTTCTATGGCTACAGTGTATGGCCCAGCATGTGACACCTATATCTGCTTTTGGCAGAGTAAATTCATCCTTCATCTGAGTCTGCCTGCACTTTCCATCTGACGTTGCAGCAGACTACATCCAAGCCATTGTAAGAAAGTCATGGAGCTATCTTCAAGAGGGAATTAGAGGTTACTTTAAGCAGACTGATGACAAAGGTTCATTAAAGACTTGGGAACAGGAGCTGTTAGCGGTCAATCCTAGCCATGAAGATACACCTGCAGATAAGTGATACGGAGTGTTGTCTAACCTGGGCCTAAGAACTTCCTTTGAGCTTTTGTTTGCACAGCATGACAAAAAGGGAATCATGAAAGCCATCTATTTAAATGCTCATAATAGAACATTTGTCTTCGTACAGCTCAGGATTAGACAAAAAAAACACTCTTGGCACAAGAATTTCAAAGACAAAACTGAAATAATTCAGAAATTGTTTCTACAGATGGCCAGAATATCCATAATTATGCAGAAAAGAGAAAGAATAAGAGAGAATTATAAGCAAAGCTTCCATACTCCTAGACTAAATATTACCATGATCTACATATTTGGTAATCACTTCCTTGCCCCATCCCCTCTGTTACAGGGTTTATTTGCCACCTCTCCTCTAACATCTTTACCTGAGACAACTGATGCTTGACACAGACGATGACATGATACCAGGCTGCATGGTCCATACTTCTGGGCAAAGATTCAGTGCAGTACAACCATAATCATAGACACTCTTGGAATGGATTGTAGTGGTTCTTGAATTTTAATACATCAGACTGTAAGGGCACTTTCTCAGAAGGCCAAAAATTTAAAATAAAAATAAAGTAAAAAAGAACTATGACTCTTTTGATGGATAAGTGAAATGTTCTTTTTTAGAAAAATAAACTAAATTTACAATTCTCTACCCATCTCCTACTTCCAAGGCCTCAAAAACTCTTTTTTTACATCTAGAGTTTGGGTCTTCTAGTGACTTGTTTAATAAAAATGATGAAGTGGGAGGAAAAGTGGACATTGTGCCATGAGTAACAGATTGTATGAGTTTTTTCCAGCTCTTATCTACCACTGACAATGTGTTGGTGTTTTTGATTGTCATATCAGTGACAGTGATCTTAAGAGAAGAACAGGTATTATTCATTTTTAATTGAGCTTCTCTTGATCTTTTGCTTTTCTGTCCATTTTCTGCTGAAACCACTGTTTGGCCCTAAAGTGCCAACTTACAGCATGTAATCAACAGAATATACTTTTGTTTTAGGAGAGAGAAAAAACATTTTCCTAACCCCACCTGTGTTTATTCCTCTGGAATAGTCTGAGATATTATATACAAACCTGGCAACCTGTGACAGTCTACCAAAAACGTGAGGCTTCACTGGATTTTGAATTATGTGAAAAATTGAAATGCTACAGCTGCAGAGAGAGGTTACAGTGCTATAATATATCTAAAATATACCGCATGTGTTTAAGGTATCTGAATAAGGTTTAATAAATATTAAGGGCTGATTATTGTCCTAGCACTAGCATTCTCATTCAAAGTACTGCTAACATACAAAAAGGCTGCAAAACCAATATGTGTTACATGCAAGAGAAGTCTGCTACTGGGCTTCTCATACAAGCACTGTTCCCACTCGCAGCCCTTGATATTAGAGATAAGGAGCAAGGCTCAGACAGCTTTGGATTAAATAATTTCAGCACTGCAACTGCCTAGAATTTGGCTAACACAAAAATAAATTACAACTTCTTTTGTCCTGCTAGTTAAATATACAGGCGTTGCAGCCATTAGGAAGGCATGAGCTGCAACTACTGTATTTAGTCTTGTTCTCTCTGACCTGTTGTCAGTGTTAGCCACAAAATGAGTGTAATAGGCATAAGCACAGTTCATTTGCACTCAGCCAGTAGGAAGAGTGCATTGGCTGCTGTTTGGAGCTAAGGGCTAAGGCAAGATTGCCTATGAAAATATTTTTTCTGGAGCAGAAATATGGAACAATATATTAAACAAATTTATTCCAAACAATACATTTCCTGACTTTATTAGGAATACTCACTAGATTCAGCCTGTGTCTGCACTTCCACTCCCTCCTTTCTCTTAAAGCGCAAAACTGGTTGTTTCAATACATGGATTTGCATTCAAAATAATAATAATAAATTGCTAAATTACAGAAAGCTCTGCTTTGCCTAAGCATTTTTCCAGTAGTTATTAACTTGACTCCAGTTTAAAGACGTTCTTGGTGCAGCATTTGTTTTTCACTGGTGACTCAGCTTTTTGTGGAAAAATAATCAAAAGAAATTTGTACCAAGGAATACTGCTTTGTGTTACCCAGTCACATGCATAATCCTCACTCAGGAGCAGTATGTGAGGATCAAAGAGAGACAGCAGAAAGCGAACAAGTCAGGTAAAGGACTTGCATCTTTTAACTACAAGGAGATGGTAAATGGAATTTCCTTCTAAACAGCTGGGACAGTGTTATAGTTTGCATTCTCAAATCTACACGTTTGAAGGGGAGCTAGAGCATTCAGAAGTCCTTGGGAAATCATATTTATGAATCTGACAATTGGCTCATGTGTTTGTGTCCTTTGACACTGCTGCTTAGTTACCTTGCTGCTATGAAAAATTAGCGAAAGAATGAAAACTTACTTTTCACAAAGTTTTGGCCATCTCTTTCTGTCTCTTAATGCACTGCAGGCAGGGGGAGATCTTACTTGGGAATTAAGCCCCACCAGAAGTGTATATGCTTTGCTTCTGAGTTTTAATTCACTCCGACAAAAGCATTAGAGCTGCAACTGCCTGCAGGTATATTTAGCTGCATTTTCACCAATGTGCTAATTCTTGAATCCCTGTAGTCCTTCTTCCCCTCATTACTCTAGTAACTCCAGTTTCTCTTCTACAGCTGGTTTCAAAACTGCTGGGTTATGCATAATGATATGAAGTCCTTCCTCCTAGAAAACTAGGTCATTGAGATGTAAAATTAGTCTCTCCCACACTTATGAAAACTGTACATGATGCCAAAGTTCACCATAGTGACTTTACAATATGTGGGTATAACACACAGGATGGAAGCCTGCATTTTTATTAGTCCTTACCTGCTTGTATTCCAGTCACACTCTTAAACTCTTGTATTTGACTGTAGAAGACTATGCACAGCAGTAATCAGTTTTCTGGTAGCAACAGCGACATCACTTCAGTTGTAATATGGTTCACGGGAAGTGTAGCAGGTAAGGAAATCATGGTCAGTCCATGGACTTCTGAGGTAGAGACTTCAAGACAAAAGGAATCCCTGAAGGCCTCATCTGACTAAATGTAAACAGATATCAAAATACAGATATGCTGAGAGGATTTGGGAAATCAGAATTTGTCAAACTTGTTTCAGACTGTCACTGCGAAGGACGCCAATACCAAAGAAAATTCTTATTCATAATAAATATTTGTGTCCTTTTGTGTCTTTTTCCTTGTTATAATTCACACCGTCATACCATCACATGCTGACTCTATCTTATGCTCCACAACATCAGTCAATCTGTATTCTACTTAACGTTAGAAGTGAGGTTGTTCAGTTAGAAACACTGGAGATTTCAGTCTGGATCAGCACTGCAACACCTTTAAGCACCACAAGAAATCTCACAAACATTTTTGTATTTAAAGATCATTTGAGTTTCAAAACTATGGGTTGATATAATAGCATGTTGTGAATGATGAATGAAGAATGCTTAGCAAACTAATAAACAATCTAAGACATCCACAAGGCCTACTATTCTTAAAACATGATTCTCACTGATGTATATTTGTAATGATTTTGTCTCTTTCTTGTACTTTTTAGAATAGATGATCTTTTGATCAATAGCAAGACTTTCCAATGACAGAATTATCTCTGCTCTAAATTGTCATCTGATTATTGCATGGGTCAGAACTTCTTCACCTACTAACATAAATACTAGCACATAATTCACTCTGCACATGTTAAGGGGACTTTTCCTGTAAAGCTTATTAAATCATGTAACTTGAGAAGCAAAACAATTTCTCTGACAGTTCCGCTCTCTAATCAGAGATAGAAAACCCTACCTTTCTTTCACATTCTTCAGCTTCCAAGAAAAAGCTATTAATAGTTAGGAATATGGTAATTATTATATGAAATATAATTGTATGGTCAATTGTTTTTGTCAGAGGCTGTTTTAAATAAAGTAGAAGAAACTCCAAGAAACCTCATCATATTCAGTTCTAAAACAACCTAAAAGAAAGAAAACTTTCCTGCTAAATTCATAAATCCATGATTCATTTATGGCTCACAAAATGAAAGTCAACATATTTTAAAAGGAATTTAAAAAGAATTAGTTGCAATAGGGTATTCATAAAAAAAAAAATACTGCACTTTCTTTTAATTTGGCAAAGCGTACAGTAGCTTTTAGCGGCTATGTTGATAGGTCTTCCTCACGAATTTGTTTCTACTATTATCATAATCGAAGCTGTTCACTCTGTGGTTGAATGCTCAGCTGAAGTATGTTTTATCTTTCCTTAATAGTTAGGAAAGGCTTTTCCATTTGTTTTGTTTATTTATGTAATTTGTTTGGCATAATTTTTTCCTTTAGATCACTAACAAGTAATTAAGTTGCCTGTTTTCCAATTGATGGCAGACTCCTACACAACCCAAACTCTTCTGTGATCTTACCATCAGTTCCTTCATCTCCATCTAAGGATTGTCTTACCTTAAGCATCTGACTACTCTAATATAAAAGAACCTGTGCCTTAAAGAAAGTTTTATCTAAGTGTGTATTGTTTTTCCATAAGCTCTGATCTTTGGCTACTTTAGTCTAATAAAGGAAAATGGGGAAAATGACTGCTAAGGGTAAATTTAAGCTGTGTTTACAGCTCAGTATGCAGTCATCTGTACTGACAATGCTTTTGACTCATCTACTCCCACTCTGCAAGAAATTAACAGTAATGTTTCTCCGTGAGTTATAGGGCTGATCTGTGTCATCTCAAGTTTCTACTGCAAGTTGGATCAACTGGAATGGTGCTCTAATTGACGCCTGTTACACTGAAGAAATGGTCTACATATCAGAAGTCATCAACTGAAGAACTGTGCTGTTGTTGTTCCTGTACTAGAGGCAATAAAAATGGTTGTACAGGAAGAATGGAAAAATTAATGCTATTTATAAAGTTTTAATGAAATTGCATGAGTTTGAGCTAAATTTCAAGTGAATAATAAGTATATATTCATCCAGCTGAAATAGCTGAGAATTGATAGGCACTTCTGGTTAAAATGTCATTTAAATGTGCAGTGAAAACAGTGTCTAGGGGTCCTGGCTTCAGTGATTTTTCATTGTTGCTGGGAAGTCTGACTTTGCTGGAACAACACAGCACGCTTAAGTGCTCCACTACTTCACGGAAAAGGTTGTGTTGTACAACATGGGAGATCTTGACTTACATTACCACTCTTGTCAGCTTAAATTGACATGTGGAAAATTGTCCCTGATTCAGCACCCAAATGTCATAACTATGAATCTTTCTGAAGCCTGTGCTCTAACCATAAGGAGACATAAATATATATATATATGTATATGTATGCTCTTACAGAGTGGAAAATCTCACAATGAAATCTAAAAATTGAGATTTAATTTTCACTTAAATATTTTTAAGTCTTTTTTATTCCAGTCTGTAACTAAATAAATGTCAAAGTCTCAAATTTTACTATGAAATAGAACTGGCAGCCTCTGCAAAACTCATATGGCATGCTCTGTTAAGATTATTTGTCAAGGATGGATAGTTTGGCAGATCAAAATCCCAGAATTGCTATGGAACCACCATCTTCATCTGCAGACTTTTCCAAGCTGGTTTTCCCAGTAATAAACCACATAAATTTAGACCCTTAACCATATACCAGCCACTTGAGAAGCTGGAAGTTCAAGATTTATAAATCAGATTATATTCATAATATAAACGTATACATATGCTTATTATTGAAAATGTTATTCAACTACCAAAACAAATTTTATCCTTTCTGACTAAACATATTAATAAAAGTATAAACACAGTTTAATTTTGTACTTGCACCATCCTTTATTACTCTGTTGACTGGTAGATACCATGTTGGAACATGCTACCACTTCTGGCTGGATTTAGCTGAGTAAATGGGAGGAAGCTTAGTCAGGTTGAAAAGGTATTACAGTGTAATCCATTCAACTGTGGTATTTAATTTGTTGGTTTTAACCTCATAATTGAATGTTATAAATAAGATAAATAGGTTATAATACACAAATGGGATAAAATTTATGTATCTATATAAAATGGGATGAATAATAAATATATAAGATAAATAGAATTAATGCTCAGGGCAAATGTACCCTGAACACTTTCTTGGCAACTAGACCTCTGCCTGAAGTGTGCACCTTCTGGCAAGTTAGGAGAGAAAGCTCCTTGGGTGGAGGGGAGCCCTGCTTGGAATAAGGAGTCACAATTCCAAAATGCTGGAATGGAACATGCTTCTGGATTCCTAAAGGAGACTGTGGAGCTTTTTGTCACCTGAATGCAACTCTGGAGAAAGTTGTTCTGTAAAGATCTGTGGGAAATAGACATGTAGATTTATTAACCTGTTTTATTTCTATTTGATGTTTCTAGATTTCCTATTATTTTACAAAGTTAAATCTATTAGTTTATGATCTGATGAAATCTAAGGCTGGAAGTCCTGCCCCATCACAAGTACTTCTGGTTTTTGCTTGCATGTGTCACAGAGATACCAAATATGCTGGTGCCCAGCTTCATAATAAATTGCTTTCCAGTTTTGCAGATGAGACAGTCCTTCATTGTGGATTACTACCAGTGTACCTAAGGAACAAGGCAGAAAACATTGTTATCCTTCCTTCTAATCACTTAATTGTACACTTATTGGACAGTTACGAAAATTTCTACATAGTGTCATAATTTACACCACTGTTATATTTCTGAAGTAGTTAATCAATGTGTCTGTTAAATTGCTTTAACTGCTCTTATGTGACTAACTTGAGCTACCTGCAAATAAGAAAAATTGTTGTTCTGGAACACAGTCACTTCTGGTTTGCATCCTACCAAAACCCAAGCACTGGATATCACCAAAAATTTTTAAGGTTGGTTTTTGGTTTTTTTTTTTATTTTCTTTTATTTTATTTTGTAAGATACAGCAACTTTTCTACTGAAAAGCTGCCATTCATTTTAAAGTGTTTTAATTATAATAATGGAGCAGAACAGAGCAACAAACGGAAGTGACTCTATGGAAAAATAATACCACAGAAATTCTGGAAAGGACCTCATATCACAGTATCTATCAGTATTTGCCAACAGATGCAGATGACTTAGAGGGCTTTTGAGTGACTTGCAATTCCAAACTCCGGTAGCTAAATAATTACTACCAATATCAATAAATGGGAGAAATATAGCATTTTGAGTGCACATAATTTGCATGTTGTATAAGAGGGCATAATGAACAAGGTTCAAGAAACTAGGCCTTGGGAATTAAAGATGAAAAAAATGATTGAAGGGCAAAGCCCAAAAGAATACATTAGTTTACGGACTGAGTGTGAGGCTGAATGTTGACGGTAGGATTGGGCTATAAAACTTATCTCAAAAATTGTCATTAATTATCTATTTTTGGTGCCACAATTCAGATTTTAATATTGAATTATTATGACTAGACACTAAATTATAATACTGTGGACTGAGTTATCTATCTCTAAAATGACAGCTTCAAAGTCAGAGGGAAATTATTACTATTTTGACAGACAATGGAAAAACCCAGCACGCTTGCATTGAATGGGCTCAAATTTTTCATTCTTAATCCATATGAGGGTTATATACCATACTATGGATAGATATCATATTCATAGAATCCTACAAGTTGTTTCTTTTTTCCCAAACCTTCTCATTTTAAAATGATTGGTAAAAAAGTATGATCTTTACTGTCCTAATTGTGCAGGCAACACATCTTTCTGCTCCATGATACATCTCATTTCCATTGGTTAATGTCAGCTGAGGAATCAACTGAGCCTTGACATTTTTCACTTGAGGTTGACAGATAAAAGATAGTGGTGATAAATAACAAGCTTTCAGAACTAGAACCCTGTGCAGTAGCAATATGGTGCTTTGTATTACACTTTTAAAGACCATAACTATGCCAGATTTTAGCAGTGAGTTCCGTTGCTTCATTGATGGATGTTAGAACAATTGACCTATTGACTAATTCATACAACACTTACTAAACTTTACCCCTGAAAAGGATCTATGCAGGTGGACACAATGGCCACTGAGGGAAGAGAATTAATTTGGAATTGTCTTGTGCAGAATTAAGTTCACTAATTTTCTCTTTTGTTTCCTGTCTAAATAACCTGTTCTGCATAAAATTGAGCTCCTGTAAATACATGCTTGTTGTTGTTTTGTTTTCTGTCAAAAATCCCAGATTTATTAAACTGTTACTTTTAAACAAATGCTTATTTCAGACCCATCTCTTCAATCCATTTCCCCCACCCAGCCATAATAATTTAAAGCCAACATATGAGGGACTTTAAAAATTATGGTTAAAAAAATGGTTTACATGATGTTTAAAAGCAAGAGTAACAGAATATACTGAATATACACAAATTCTTTGTACCTGAAGAAGTGAAATCCTTATAATTTTTCTTCTAAGTATTACTTATTATTTCCCCCCATATTCTCACTGTTTGTTGTAAAGCTGTTAATCTCAGCTTTCCAAGAGGATGTAAGTAAGGAAAGACCTAACTCCTTTTAAAGATAATGTGAACTGAGCACACAGCTGACCCATGTATGAAAGCAACAAATTTATTCTTTATCAATTAACCATTTCTTTTTGTTAGACTTATGATTTCACCATTTCCTGACTGTAGCTTTAGCTAGTGTTAAAATTCACATTTATACTTGATCAAACTTTGTCATGTATGCAGTTCAAAAGCTTGATACACAGGTTTTTACTATGAGGGTATTAGGCTGCAAGAAGTATTGGTTTTTAGCAGCTAAAACTATTTGCAGGTGTATGCATGCTGAACAGTGTTTGCTGTAATTAAAACATTTTTGAAACCTTTCAATGGCTTCCCTTAGGTCTAACAAAAAAGAATTCAAAAACACCTTGACATTTTTCTCTCAAGAGCAAAGAAGTCTCAGCAAAAGTTCCCAGTCCTTGATCAGCCCAAATCCAAAGCACAGCTAATTCCCATACACAGTTCCCAGCATGAATTGTACTCCCTTAAACTATAGTGAGAGGAAGTTCACTTACCTCTTCTATTAGTAGGGATTGGTAGTACCCTATTGACATTTTTTATGTAAGATCACTGGAGAAAGGTTTAGGATCATATGTTCCTTCTGAGAGTGTTAGTAATCTTCTTTAGTTCAGACAATGTTTATATAAACTTTGGAGCATGTCAGAAGTCAAGCCAAAGAAGCTGCTATAGGCCTAGATCTGCCTGATCAAAACTTCTGTGATCACTGAGTAGATCATTTGACCAGAAAAAGGAAATTACACTATTTTTAAATACTACCAATGTACTTAATAGAGATTGAAGAAGCTGGAGTGAGAAAATTTGGAAAGGCTGAGCTTTAAATCATGCAGTTAAACCAACTCTTCTTTCAGCTGATTTGGAGCAGATATTTTTTTGCACTTGCCAATATCTTGGATTAATACCCTTCTTACTGAGTTGCTGAATAAAAAGCCTAAATTTTATGATCTGTCCTGTCTTCCTTCACTTTTACCACATGTACCCAAAAAATACAGTTTCAAAAAACATGTACCTTCCTCTTCTAATGGACCTTACTTCGTTTAGCAGTGAAACTGAACTAATGTTACTTGCAACGTGCATGCTGTTGGTCCTCTTGCTAGAAGAGTTCGTATTTTTTGACCCATCTGAGAGAGGCAAGGTGAGCACATTAAGATAAGGTGCTTGTTGCAGAAAAGAAGCTGTTCCACTTGCAGAAGAATGCTGCATCCAGCTGTTCGTTTATTGCAGCCCCTTGTCGGAGCAACGAGGCTGACAAGAAATGGAATCAGCAGGCAGTGGCAAGAATTGTATTTTTAAAAGACAGTGGTGGTTGTTGAGTTTGAAGAGGGAAGAAATTAGTCATTAGTTTTCCCACCTGTTCCTGTGCTAAATATTGGCATTAATTAGCTAGTTCAGAAATGCCAAGCAGCTGAGCACAGGAGGTTCAATCTAAGTGGTTTAAAGTGCTACCTGGAGGTTTGTGATGTTGTTCCTTCAGCAAGACAGGAGCTTTTAATGGGAGTACTCTAAGGCATGCTTCGTGTTAGGTATGTTTCTCAGTTCCTTTTCTTTATTCAGAAGGCTTTCCTGCTGCATGATTTTTTGGTTTGGTTGTTTTGTTTTTCATTTAATTGGTTGTCAGGTTCAAGATACTTAAGAACCAGGCTTCTTTTTTTTGGAAATTTTGTATGAAGAGTATTAAAGAAATAAAATTCTATATTGAACATTGCAGAAATTCAGAAAGTAGTACCAGATTTGAAACACTTTTCTTACCATGAAATATTTAAATTTGTTTTTTCTCCATAATTAGTTTTAAGCTTTTATTCCACACATGCGCACCCCACCCCCAGTAACCATGAGCTTAATATCTGGAATAACAACTGTCTCTGATCTGACCCTTATTAGCTTTCAGGAGAACTCCTTCTGGCTGTTACTTTCCCGGTTTTGTATTTGCAACAGTCAGAACTATAGAGATTATTTATTTTCCTATTCCTGTCCTGAACTAAATCAGATTTTAACTGGTTGAAAAGTTTTTCTGATAACAGAGATAGTAATTCTCAATCCAAACCACTCAGATGAAACACAAACAAAAGTTTAGTAAACTATGTGCTGTTCTTAACTTTATAGCTTTTTCTTTCTAATAAACAAAATCCAGGCCTAGAGTTCTTATTTCTACTGATGTAAACTGCTTTAGTTCTGCATAAGCTATAAATTATCTTATTAACTTATATAGCTAGACAGGCCCTCAATATTAGTAACTTCAGACACTGATGGACTCTATTGCCCTTATTCAAACTGTGCAAAGCAGCTGTTTGACGGAGGTGGCTTGTGGATATAGTGCTGTTCTCCAAAGAACCCCAGGGGAGTTGTTTTGTTGTGCCATCTCTTTGTTGTTGTAGGCTTCAAATGTGCTGCTAACAAACGCCTCAGTCTGAGGCACAAACACAAAGCAGCTAAATATTAGCGAACAAAGAGGGGAGAAAGGGAGCAATCAACCATGAATCAAAGCTTGGGTTTTTCCGTTCTTTGCCGTAAGTGGAGAACTTGGATTTTTCCTTCTAAGAAATGTAGCAAGTTATCAATTGCTCTGTTTGGGTTTCCTGTCAATTTTTTTTTTTTTTTTTTGTTTAGGAACCCTTTTGCCAGAGAGGCAAAAATTAATTTGCTTCTGCCCCTTTTACTTTACCTTCAGGAATGGTTGTACTGCCCTACAAATAGGGTGGTTGAAGCTGGCCATCAGGTATCGGGTGCACTGTTATTTAAAGAAGAACCAGAAGCTTGTCATTTTCTGCAAAAATATCCTACCCCCACTGGTTTAATTTCTCCTGGCAGTAAATGATACTAGGAAATAAGCCATTGGGGTAATCATTATCGGGATTCATGCTGCTGCTTTCAATTGCTCTTTAGTTTTTTTTCCCCCAGAACACCATATAGTCTGCCTAACAATTATTTTATATTTGCTGCAGTGTGGGGCATGTTCATCAATGCTTCAATTATAAGTGCAAACCTATAATTACCATCTCCACAGCCAGAAAAATGTGAAGTTTCATTTGTGATGATGAATATGCAGCTCTTTTAAAAAGTTCCTCGGTGTATTATTAGAAAGTGAAGGAGGAAAAAGAAACAGAGGGGGATTTGCCTGACATTTCCACTAGGGAAATGGCAGTTATATTGAGATGCTTTTGTCCCTTTTAGTAGCAAAACATCAAAGACTTTATGCCTTTTCTTCAATGTATAGGACATAAGTATAAAGACTACATATAATCTACTTAAGATAACTTTACTTTAAAGAACATACCATTTATATAGATGAAAAGAATATTAACAGTGCTGAGATGTGCATTTTTATGCTTTTGTAAAGAAAATAGGAGCATGCCTCTGTGTAAGAGCACATTGTAGCCATTGGCTAGGATTAGTAAGGAGTTTTTATGTATTGAATATTCTCATTCTTGGGGTACACCTTAGACTTTCACAGTACTCAAGTGAACGGTCTAAGAGCAGACCCACGCTAAAGAGAGCTCCAGTTGCCTGTTCCCGCTTTCAGCTTAGAGCTTCCCTCCAAGGAGGCCACACCACGTTTCTGCCACTTGCTACTGCATCCTTGATTTTAGCCTGCAAAAGCTTTGTACTTCTCTGATCTGACTATATTGAAATTACTTATCTAAGAGGATAAGAAATCCTTTTAGACCTCAATCCCTGTGCACTGCTCTTGTTCTGATCTTATACAACCAAGGAATGAAAGCACTTAGATCATAGGTTGTTCCTGTCCCTCACAGGTGCAAGTAACAGAGAATCAGAACCACTCCTTTCTGTAGCTGCTGGTATCCAGAAGCAAGTGGCACATCTTCCTCATTTCCTTGACACCTTTATTTTAGAAATCCTGCATAGATTGTTTCCAGGACAGTGCTGTATTTTATATATATATATATATATATATATATAAATAATGTTTTTTAAAGTCTTATTCTGCTAAAGAAAAATAAGTAGTGAACGGAAACATCTAAGCTGTAGTCAAAACCAGACAGTGGAAAAAGGCTGCAGCAGAATGTGTCTGCATGGAAAACAATGCTGATTCTCCAAAGATATTCACAACAGCCAGGTACAAGTGACTCCTGTGCTATTTTGAGTTGGCCTCTGCTAAATATGATTTGTAAGTTCCTGCTGTTTGAGATGTAACGGAGAGCATGTGGCATTGAGCGGATAATAAACAAAAGGCAATGGAAGATTAAGGTTATAGAGTAAAAAGAGTCATTGTCAACTAGATTTGTAACAGAAAAGGTACTGTTGATAAATAAATGGCAGGGCTATATCTCAGTGGGTGGACAGGACTATTCACGGAGTGGACCTCACTGAATTCTTATTCATAAATTCAGAATTGTTGAAAGTCAAGCAGAGATAGACCTTGCAAAGGAAATTATAACAAGTGAAAAAGGTTGTCTAGAAAAGAGGGGAAAAGTGGAGTTGCAATGTGTTAAAAATGGGTACTGTTTAAAAGATAATATGGGTCTGGCTTAAAAGCTAAATGAATGCTTCATCTCAGTTTTCAATAACGAGAACTCTATAACACAGGGACAAAGGCAGGATGGCGAATGGGAATGATGATATAGAAATGCAAATTACAATATTTAAGGTGAAATAAAACTCAGATGTTTGTGTCAGAGTCAGGAAGATTGGGTAATCTTTATCAGAGATACTGAATAATTGGCTGATGAAAACTGAGTTCAGTAGCATGGATTCTTATTAAAAATATCAACAGGTTTCCTACTTAATGGTTGAAGAAAAGCAGAATCAGTAGTTGCAATTAGGAGAGAGATAAAATGTAGAAAACTAACTATAAACATATTAGGTTTGACAAAATGCAAGAATTTAGAAGGAAGAGTGAAAGAAATGACCTATTTGACTATAGCTATTAAAAGAAATCCTGATTTACCAAAAATGGATGTTATCCAACCACTCTGGCATTTTTCTTCAAGTTTAAATCTTTTTCTTAATGAGATTCTCAGTATTAGAGTTGGGCATAAAAAACTAAAAATATTTTCATAAATAGTCAACTCATTTTAATAGATTTTGCTTTAGTCACAGCCAACATTAATAATCATCCTTATTTAATTGGCATAAACACATTACGCCATTCAACTGTACTTTTCAGCTGACATTTTTCCTTGTTGTAAAGGCTACCGCCTTTACCACTTTTACTTTGAGCTTAAAATTCATTAATGTTAAAGTGTGAGGATGGGAAATATCATCTCAGTTTTCGAGACGAGCTGGACCACCACAGGGTGCATGAAGAGAAGCAGTAAGGGATTTTCTGGATGAGGCAGCGTTTGAAACAAGACCTTACTCTACTAAGGTTCTTCTCCCCTAAATCCTGCCTTCTGTTTTAAAATTTTTTTAAAGCAGTCACTCTCAGTGCCTTTTCTGTTTCCAAACTGCCCATTTGAAAATATCTGTATTCATTTCCACTTGGGTTTGGGTATGGCAGCACTACAGTGCTTTTCTGCCAGAAGTCCCCATAGATATGTAATTCAGCTTCAAAATAACTGAAGTAACAGTCACAGAGCAGCTGGGGCAATACAGGACTGATTCAAACCTCACCTCAGAGGTTGGACAAATATTGAATACACTAGTACTCCAGTTATTTGAAAAGTATCTGTGTAGAGGAAGACAGTTCTCCTAAAATGAGCTTTTCACGGATAAGCTGAAGGCTCAGTTCACTATCCTAAATGTAAATGCTCTGGGATATCTTTCCTGGCTTCCAGTGGTTTGTCCAGAAGGAAAAGGACACCTCAGAAGTCCCA
This sequence comes from Calidris pugnax, assembly GCF_001431845.1. Taxonomy (NCBI): domain Eukaryota; kingdom Metazoa; phylum Chordata; class Aves; order Charadriiformes; family Scolopacidae; genus Calidris; species Calidris pugnax. The sequence goes on along the minus strand of NW_015094506.1, from coordinate 41,261,468 downwards.
GGTCATGCAGTAAATTCTAAAAATGCTTTAAAATTATTTTCTAAATTGTTGTTTCTTATTTACCAAATACGGAATTTGTTTTATCAGACTTTGTCCTCAAACTCACAAAGAGGTTCCAATTAAGAAAATACACATACCAGATATTTCTTCTACAAAAGACATAGGAATAAATACCAAGTACAGCTTCTGGAGACTAAATTTGGCTCAAAACTCCTTTAACTTTTTGTAAATGGTAATTATCTTCCTCAGAAAATACTTTTTTTTTTTTTCCCCTCAGAATTCTGAACATACAAGAAAAATATTGGATCCTAAGCGTTGACATTTTCTATATTCCAAGTGAAATACCACTTAAATTGAGCCTTATTATGGTTCTGCCCAGTCCATTTCAGTATTTTCCAGTACAAGTGTTCATTCTAAAACTTGGGAACTGGAGAATAGTGGATGGTTACTTTAAAAGCACTGAAACTGCTTAAAAGTGCTGATTTGAAAATTCCTTTTAAACTTGGCATATGTGTACTGGGAACGTGTGTTCAGTTTCATTACCAGTTGGGCATGGAGCTGCAGCAGAACTGCTTCTCTCAGGCTGTCAAATCTGATCCAGTTTTCCACTAACAAAACAAAAAAAAAACCCAAGTCCCACTTTTGGGACAAAAGGAGGTTTTTCTTTTGTGTAAGACTGAGGTCTCTATTTTCCACAGATGAATATAGATGCATTCTTTCTTCTACCAGAAGTCAACATCTGCATTGAAGTTGCTAATAAGTAGCTGTTTATTTCAATGAGATGTTAAGCTCTTCCTTTTCTTTGGTGGCTCTTTGGCATTCCTGACCAATGGAAGCCATCTTTCACTGAATTTCACTGAATTTCACTGAATTTCTAGAGTTGGAAGGGACCATAGAGATCATCTAGTCCAACTCCCCTGCTGAAGCAGGATTGCCTAGAGCTAGAGCATGTTACTCAGGACTGCATCCAGGCGGGTTTTGAAAATCTCCAAAGAAGGGGACTCCACAACCTCCCTGGGCAGCCTGTTCCAGGGCTCCGTCACCCTCACCGTGAAGAAGTTTCTCCTCATATTTGAGTGGAACCTCTTATGTTCCAACTTGTGCCCGTTGCCCCTCGTCCTCTCAGTGGGAACCACTGAAAAGAGTCTGGCTCCCTCCTCCTTCAACCCTCCCTTGAGATACTTGTAGGCGTTGATAAGGTCTCCCCTCAGCCTTCTCTTCTCCAAACTAAAGAGTCCCAGCTCTCTCAGTCTCTCCTCATAAGGGAGATGCTCTTTCATCAGATCTTTCTTTCTCTGCCTGCCCAAGCATTAAAACCACACACGCCATCAACATTAAACATGTTAATCGTATGTTGAGTAAGTGCTTTTGACTGCAGTCATGTCTAGTCTCAATCAATCACTTTTGGATTACAACAGGGTTGAGATTGCTAATCCCCAGTCTCTTCCTTACAAATGTACTGTAACTCCTCTTCTTCCCAACCAAAAATGCAATGTTTTGAAGGTTTTGCAAGAACTAACTAATGAAGGAGAAGATAAAGTGTGAAATCAAAAAGATCATTAACTGTTGGACAGAAGTCAGAGCAGGCAAGTTGTTCCCTATGTCCCTTCCAAAAGAGCATTTCAGTTGGAGGTGGGGTGAAGTTAGCCATTAGCAAACTTCTTTCATATCTTCCTCCTCTGAAAGGTGGAATAGATACCTTATTTGCTGCTAGCACATGGTGCTGGTGTTACTAGTGGAAGACTAAAGACCTAAGAGGACATAAGTGGCTGCACTCACTGGAATGGAATTCTGAAATGTCTTTTGAAATAGTCCACTTACCAATTAGACCATTAAAAATATAAGTTTAAACAGTCTTTCTACCACAGTAGTGGCTGATTACTAAAGTAAAATTCTTACCATTGCTTTTCAGTTACTAGATTTTACAGGTGTCCTCAGATTGTTGACATATGCCACACCATGTTTAAAATAGGTTGTAATTTTAACTTCAGTGAATTTCTTAACTGAGACATTCAGTATATATGGTTTGGTGCTGTCATTCTGAAGCTGCAATGACCTTTTGAGTCTGAAATGGTTTTATATCAAAGGACTTGCAAATGGACTCATTTATACCTTACACACCCAACATTTTGGATTTATGCCAGGATGGAGCCAAGGTTTCTGATGTTATAAATCTGTAACTTGGTCTTAAAAGAATGCACAGTCAAAACCCTGATTCTCCAAGACCAATAGGATGTTTGCCATTGGCTTTAATCAGCCCCAAACTTAATCCTCTGTAATACCAACTTTCTGTTTTATGACTACATATCAAAGGTTAACCACATACTCATGCAGCAATGTTGTGTGCTATGAATATTTTTCTGTGCTGTAAATTTTTCAGTTCTGAAATTATTTCCCTGCTATCTGACAGAGTAGAAAGCAAGCGGAGGAAGGGGAGAGGGAAAGAGTACCACTCAATCAAGTGAAGATGTGCTCTCAAAGAATTCAGACTATCTCCTCTTCTGTCATAATTAGGTTTACAGGACTAACAGGTAGCTGTACAGCACACTTTTATCATATTCGCAAAGTCAATTTCGTGACTCTTTTACTCACTCATACTCTAAAATTCACACTTAACTTTTAATTAAATCTAGAGAAAATAAGATTGAGTAAAAGTTACAATTATCAGTTTAATTTTTGAATGCTTATTGAATATACATTATTGGTCTGTGGTTTGATTGATTTTCATTTATTAAAGATCCTTCCCTCCCCCCCCAAAAAGAAATATTTAGACTGTTATGGTGTCCTGATCTCTTCAAAAAGAGGTTTGATTTTGTAAGCAGTAAATGGTCTTCATTTAGGCTGTAAAATGTATGCTAAGATTTTTGTGACAAACTGTCCACTTTTTCCAGTATATCTGTTCCCTTGTGGACCTCTATTAGTAATAAGTTTGTCCTACTGCAATGAACAACGTGCTTAACATTTTCCAATAACTGCCACAATGATCAATAACATTTGGATAGAACCAATAACATTAATTATTACTACTCACAGTTTGTGGGGAATTAGGCATGCAAATGACAACATATTACTAAAAAGTTTGAAATTTATTTTATGTTTACATTGAGTATGTGAATGCATGACAGCTTACCTATACATCATCTAGGTGAAATAGGAACAAAGGGTTAATGATGTACAATGAAAGAGTACTATTTACCTCTGTGTGCTCTACAAGGGGATACCTGAGTTAGTTCTGGGTGGCAGTCCTCAGCAATAGAGGCAGAGGAGCTGTGCTAGGATTTTGCTTTCTCTGGGTTTCTCAGGTTCTCTGGATTCCTGGACTACCATATTAGCCCACTTCATGTTGTAATACACTGCACCCATGCTGTATCTGATGAGACCAGTGCTAGATTTGTCTGTCTTGGTAATTTTCTTTACCAGTAGACCTACCTACGGTAAACAGAAAGATAGTAGCGACAAACAATAACTCTAATTTTGTTCTTCCATGGAAAGAAAAAGGATTGCTCAAAATTGCCAGTATTCAATGTTACTTTCCTCTTCAATGGAGTTCTGAATCTCAGTATGATGGTTTCCTTTGCAATCCACTAACAATACAGAATCCGCCCTATGCTTCTGGTGAAAATCTTCGTGGAAAGAAAAGAGAATAATCTTTGTCCCTACGTAGGTTAAGATCTTTTTCAACAGGCTTATTCGTCTTTAGCTTCCTTCTTTATCAAGGACATCATCCACTTCTCTCAGCACCCTTGGAGGCAGGCTGTTGGGTCTCATGGCCTCATGTGGGTTGACTTCACTCATATAATTCCTTGATTGACCTTCATTTGCTGCTAGTAATTCTCATCTACCTTTAAATCCTTCTTTAAGGTCAGAGACGTGGGAGACCTTGCTAATGAAGAAGACTGAGGCAAACAATGCAACTAATACTTGAGCCCTGTCTGTATCTGTTCTCACAAAGTCCTCCACCCCAATGAGCAGAGCCTACATTTTCCTTGTTCAGCTACCTGATGTAGCAATATAAGCTCTTCTTTTCACCCTTGATATCCCTCATTTCTACCTGAGCCTGGGTTTTCCTAAAGTCATCCCTGCATGCAGCTGTCCTTAGCCTGTATGTTGTGTTCCCTTACAAGTGACATGGCAGTGAGCTGGAGACCTGTGAAGGAGAGCAGCAATCCCAGTGCAGCAGCTGAATTTGCATGTGTAGTAGGAAGAGACTTCCAGATGGTGTTGCAGGAGGGTGAAGCTGAGGAGGGAATACAGGAAAGAGATTTGCAGGCGACTACTGAGAAAGGCAGGAAAAAAACACAGACAAGACACGTAGAGACATTTTCTTCTAATCATTTGTGCCAAATTTTGAGAGAAATGAGCTGACTACAGCTAAGTTTGGTATCAGGAGTAAGGAAATAAAAATGTGTTTACAAGCCCTTTTCTCTTTTTGTTCCATCTTATATGTCTTTATTCTTAAAAGGCTAGT
>NW_015094506.1:41235226-41256907 GCF_001431845.1 Calidris pugnax | reverse complement strand
GGATGGGGAAGACATACTTGCTGTTTGAGAATAATTATTTTTTCCCTGAATTTATTTTAAATTTGTGCCAATTTGGTATTGAAGAGCCCAACTTGGAAGTGTGCTGTTTCTGTCTAAATAACTCTTAAATACTATTGGTCCTGATATAAGTCTCCATCATCATAATCTCTAAATAGTAAAAGCAGTCTATACGCCTCTGCTTTTCACCTGCTGAAAAGTACATGTTTCACTGGCTTGTCACACTGAACATTACCCTATTTATTTAGACAAAGAGACCCATATTCTCCTAAATGCTCCTCGACACAACGCATGGAGCAGAGCTAGAGAAATGCATTTGATCTCATGATAACAATGCTTAAAAAAAGAGATTTCAGGATCATGTAGTGTGTGTTTTCATACTATTATGTATGTTTCTGGTATTAGGAACAAAAATCTATCAAAAATATCACTGAAGTAGTGATCCGTTAGTTAACACCCACTCGCCTACTCTCTCGTTGGTATGAACTTGACTGTATCAGCTGCTGAACGGTGATTATGTTCCTGGCCCTTTACTCTTCCTTTAAAAAAAAAAAAAAAAAAAAAAAAAAAAAAAAGAAGATGTGGGGGGGAGGGGGGCATGAAAGTTGCAATTACAAATATTTGAAGCTGGATTCAATCATAAACCTCAAAGATCTGCTCACAGAATCATCAAATCAGAGAAAGGTAATGCATAGTAATGTCTTCACCTGCAGTTACAAACAATTTTTTATAGTAAGGGAACATGGAATATTCCTTTAAAACTGAAATTAAGGACGTGTTAATGTGGATTGACAAAGTAGTCCAGTTACAGTGGTACCACAATGTGAATTATGTATTCCTAGAAATTCAGTTTGGAATTTAAGGCACCTGGTTATATAGTATTATTATGGCACATAACATATTTTAATATGCTATAAGATTAATAATTTTTCTTCAATAATTTTCAGATTTAAGTGTATATATTTACAAATATGTATATACATCTGTGTACAGAAATATATATGCCATCTTTCTGTGTTCTTAATGTTCAATTAATTCCTTGTTTACTTGGAGACATTAGTCACAAAGTCTATGAGGAAATTTTGTTAAAAAAGGCATTGAAATACTTATATTCCATTAGAAAATAATCTTTATAAAGGTGATTCTTGTCTTGGTGGTACCATGTGAGTCCTGGGACCATTATTGCGATTAACTCCTTAGAAAGCCTTAGATTGCTAAAACTGACTTCTATGTGTCTCAGAAAATGAACTTTCTTCTCTATGATTGGAATTTTTAATATTAACTCCCTTGCAGAAGTAAGATGTATTTTTTAAATTATTTTCTTTTCTTTGTTATTGTTTTCAATAAATATCAATTTGATATCAGATTCTGCATTTTAAACGGAGGAGGAATGAGCCATTCTAACTCAACTGTAACAGTAGAAAGTTCTGCTTTATTTAAGGTTATAAAACAGTCGAAGTAAAGAAAACAAAAGACCATCCATTCTGAACAACATTCTTAAAGAAACAGAGAAGAAACTCTTCCTATATCTGCTCCGGCTTTTAGGAATTTCTTTAACTATGTTTCATAGATATGAACTTTCAAAATGTTTTTCAAAATTTGTTTTTTTTATCTCATCTTATTCTCTGAAAAACCTATGAAAATAAGTTTTGCAATAAGACAACCGCCCACACACACAAATACTGTGGAGATTCTCGATGGGGTATTTTTCCCTTCGGTGGGAACTTAATTTCTGTTATCCTTTGCAAATACTGAAATTAAGATGATCTAAACTCACTTGTCCAAGCTTCATACAGATTGCTTGGGGTCATGACAGATTTTCAATTCTATGAAAGTATGCGAAGAACACCATAGTCAAACTGTAATTACAAGTCTAAATAATGATAGATTCCACCAACGAAATGTGAAGAAAAATATTTGGTTGAGCCAAATCAACAGGCAGTGGCAGAAAGAAATATATATATATATTTATTTATTTTTTATGCTGGTAGATGGTTTTCTAACCAGAGGTGCTTTTCTGCTGATGATCCCTTTTTATCAAATGAATTATGCCAGCCCAGGGTGACTTCTACCTTTTACCTTGCATTGAATGGTACCAGTCCCAAACTCACCCTTGCAATTTAGTAGTTTCTGCACACTAACTTCTCCCAAACATCTTAAGAGAAACAGGGATTATTTGCCTATTGTATTTAAATACGATGTTATTACATTAAAATACTATGTCATTGCCTACTTGGATTGTACCAATTTCTGACAGATACCTAAGGGACAGCCTTTTTTTTTTACATGTCAATGATATTTGAACTGCTTGTCACACCAATAAAATCTATGAATTTTGAATCTATGAATTTATAACACAGATGCATCCTCCTTTGAAGCATAAAATAATGGCTTTGTGTCTAATGTGATATATTGGAAAGCAGGCCAAAATTTTTGGAAGTGTTTTATAATGGTGTCTTTTCTTAGTTTCTGCTTAATGCAGAAGTATTTCATATTTTGTTAAAAAGGTCAAATCATCATCTACTTGGTAAGTGAGAAGGACATAAATGATGCCTTTTGGAAGGTTCCAGAATGGTTGTATGAGCGAAAAACACACACGCTTAATAATTATACCCTAGCATATACCTCATGACTTCCCCATTATTTCCTAAAAGGAATAATTTGGTTAATTAGCCTTATTTTTTTGTTGTTGTTTCTTGTTTACTTATTTTCTTCTGCTGTATTTTTGAGGTGATTATTCTCTTAACTGAACAATGAGGTTTTACTGTTTGCAGTCAATGCACTCACTATTTTTTCTTTAGATTCTAGATAAGAACAAAATCACCAAATGACATGTAAAAGACATGTTGCTATTGAGCTTTATAAGCAAATTACTCACTACTTCAAAAAAATCATTATTTATAGGTCTGCAAAAGGGTTTGTAAGCAAGATCAATTAAGTCATACAGCAGAAGCAGACTGGCTGGAAGAATATGTATGGCCAAAGACAGTTAGCTCCTGAGCACCTTGACAGGTCATCATTTACTTATTTGCACGCTTCAAATTACTTTGCATGTTAACCTTTACTTAAGTGCATAATCCATTAAATGAATATTATCCAACAGGAAGAATTTTCCGGTATTATCTGTAAGCATTGAAAAGGCTGACATTGAAAGTTAAGATCAGTAAAAGCATTAGGGGTCTTTTGTTTGTTCTGATTTTTTTTTTTTTTTTTATTTTTTTTTTTTTTTTTATTTTTTTTTTTTTTTTTATTTTTTTTTTTTTTTTTATTTTTTTTTTTTTTTTTATTTTTTTTTTTTTTTTTATTTTTTTTTTTTTTTTTATTTTTTTTTTTTTTTTTATTTTTTTTTTTTTTTTTATTTTTTTTTTTTTTTTTATTTTTTTTTTTTTTTTTATTTTTTTTTTTTTTTTTATTTTTTTTTTTTTTTTTAATAGTGGATGCTATTTTAAATAGTTGTATAGCAATATTTTTAAACTCCTCAATATATGTTCTCTCTCACCAAAAAAAGCAAAATTAAAGATAAAAGGGAAAAGAAGAAATGAATCAGCTATTATCAAATTCAGTTTTACTTTGTTTCTTTGGTCAAGGTAACAAAGCGTACTGAAAGGCAGCCCTAGGGAAAGTAGAAACAAATACTTTTACCATCTGGCTAAAAAATATCTTTGCCTCAAAAAATTTGTTTGAAAGGCAGAATAGAAATGGCAAGTTTCAAAGCACCTTCCATTTTTCCTCCTAGTGATACTTCCCATCAGGTGGATGGGAAGAAAAAGTAAGAGACAAGCAAACACTGGCTTTATTACTGTGAGCTGAAACATATTAGTGATAATTGAGGTTTTTTCAGCTATTCAGATTAATTCCTTTATGGTGCACTAGTGGACCATAGTTTAGTTCTCTTCAGACTTAAACAAGTCTGTACACTTTAAGCTTGTTCTACAAACCAAAACAAAGCCAACTGTGGATACATAAGTATCGATATCTATATATATGGAAAGTAAGATCTTGCTCCAAAATAGAAAAAATGTAGGCATCCCTCATAAGGGTCATTGAGAACATAATTTGTGGGTTTGACTAGTTATTGTTTTGTATATATTCTTTGTAAAGTTGTTTCTAATCTGAAAAAAAACTGTGGCTGGGCTTATACTTTCTTCCATCCTGTTATTCCTGTGCATTGCTGCATTCACTGCTCTTCATCTAAAATAACAACAATTTAGGTAAATTGTTCCTTTTGTTCTTGTGAACTTTTATAATGGTTGCCTAATGAAAAGAATAATTATGTTTGCTTTTAACAAGTTTCTTTCATCCATGGTTGAGCTTCTCTTGTGTTTGACTTCTGTCAACACTTAAGCTATAAAATCATTATTACATTTTCTAAAATGTCCACGTGGCCAAATTCCAACTTTTCAAAGGATAGATTCCAAGCTGCAGTGGCATTTCTCTGTAATTTGACAATCTAAATATTAAAGAATTGGGGGGAGGGGGAGCCCAACAAAACTTGACTAATAATGGATCTACAGACATGAGCAATAAAAATAAAATTTAATTAAAGAAACATAGTTATATGAAATAAGCTACCATTTGTATTTTGGGAGTGAATGGAAAACAGGTCATAGCTTTGAAGGAGAACTATTCTATTGTGTCCTTAAAATGAAGATACTAAAGAAAAATTACCAAAACACTTCCAATCTCTAAAGCTGTAAACATCCCATTACAGAGAAAGCATAGGGAATCTGGGGCTCCACCTGGGCTGGGCGCTGCTCCCCATTGTGCTGCTTTCCCATTGCACTCTCCAAGCACATCCACGCTACAAAAACACGCATGGGATAAGCAGTGAGCCATCCCTCAAGAAAGATTCTTTCTCGTACCATGAAAAAATGGGGTGTTGGGTCTTTTTCTAATGGCTATGCCTGGGAAGACTGTAAACACATGAGAAATTTGTGACGTAGTAAATAATAGATTTGTTTTTATAGTTTCTTTGTTTGTTTGTTTACATTAAAACCCTCTCCTGCAAGGCAGAAGATATTAAATTTCTTTCAACTTATCTGGACTGAGCATGCTCTTAACGGCACGTGACACAAAATGTGAAATGTGTGCACTTATTACTTAGCCTTGATTTTTTTATTGAAGCACATTGAATCTGGAGGTCTACTTCATAAAATGAGGATTTTATCAAATGACAGGCAGCAGGATCATGAGTGAAATTTCCTGTAAATTTTTTGTTTTGTTATTTGAATGATGTAAAATTTAAGATAGATAGAAGGTAATTGAATATGGCTGAATATAAGAACATAAGTTTGAATTTCATATTGAATTTTCAAAATGCATTAAAAAGTCTATGTTTTTAAATCTTAACAAAGCAATGTGGTATAAGATATATGAGATGATAAAATCTGAGGGAATAGACTACAAAAGCAATTCAACAGAAATACAAAATAATGTATTCATTCTCAAACATCTACAGAAAGGAAAAAAAACCCAAAACTCTACAAGTGGTAAATTGTAGATTCATCTGATCAGAGATTAGGAAAAAATATGAATTGCTGCTGAATGTGACTCAATGAGTATGCTTATTGGTTTTTTTATAAACTGTGACATTTTAGAAGTGTGTGGCTTCCGTATTCTTTATTAGTACTTCATGACAGCTATTAAAATTAAAAAAGCAATTGTGGTGCTAGTCTTAACTAGCAGTTAACTTAACAGTAAATCAAGAAATATAAGGAAATAAATATTTTTTGAAAGAAAATGGAGACAAATTAAAAAGGAAATACTTGAAATATTCAACCAAAAAGAATCTGGATGATGTAAACTATAATCTCCAAGAATGAAATAAAGCAGAAAAAATGATGTGTTATTCTTAATGGAGAAAATTTTATACTACACTGAGTATATTTCTGATGAAACGATAAAAGAAAGTGATAACACTTGTGCAAGGCATCAAACAGACAAAGGAAACTAAATGTAGCGTGTATTCAAGCATCCTAAAAACTATCATCCATTTTGAATCATTCTGTGAAACCCTGCCATGAACAAAGCCATACAAAGAATGTTTGATTACATGGCAGAAGGGAAGGGAGAAGGAAAGCTGGAGATAATGTTTTTCTAGCTTTCATGGTAAGGCTCTGAAACGTGTGGTTGCTGAATAGCTGTAAAGGGTCCAGCAAGCATCGAATACTTACCATGTTCAGAGAAAGTGAAAGACTATTTGTGAACAAAGGCACAAAAATGAAAAACACCTATAAGAAAAGATCAATAAAAAGCCTCAGATTAAATATCTCTTGCTATCTCATGGGTTCAATTTTTTAAGCAGTGTAGTCTTTTTCTATCCATCCAGTCAATGCAGAAGGGGAAGCTGAGGAAGACCCAAAATGTGCTGCAGCAGGACATTTTACAGTCAGCTTCTAGGGGTTTATTTATGTGAGCTTCCCAGGCTAGGCTTCAAAGTATGTAGGAAATTTGCCCACATCCTTCTCCATTACTCACTCTTTCCCTGGGGAACACATACTCGGGGGAATTCTTAGCCCCTTAATGGCCCATCCTTACAGGTTATTTTAGTTACTGGATCTCCTGCCATTTGCAAAGACATTCCACAAACAGGATCTCAGCTGCTCAAGAGTAGATAGCAGTTATTTGTTGGTTAATGCAGTAGTTAGTTGGGACTTAAGCATGGCAATAGGTGAGGCATTAATAAGCTCACCTTACCCAGTGATACAGATGATGAGACTGAGCTGACCAGGCTGCTGTCAGTCAGGATTGGAAGGGTTGGTTTCCATTGCTTCTTGGAGTGGGTTGATCTTTCACGTTGCTGACTTACTCTTGACTAATTCATTGCTTTTCTTTTTAGGGATCCGTGTCTTCTGATTCCAGTATTTTCCTTGTGAATCCTTCATCTGTTAACAATTCCCAACTTAGCAAATGCACATCTCTGTTTTTACTTTTCTTATATTGCGTGGCCTAGTACTGTTATACCTTTTTTCCCCCCATAAAACTGGGCCAGGGAAGTATGACCACACTTTTACAAAATCGGTTTTGAAGCACAGACGCTGAACTCCTGAGATGAAGGTTACAAGCAGGAGCAATGTCTTGTCCCCACTCTGCTGTGAAATCGCTGGGGTTCTATTGCAAAAGGCTTCTGCAGTACTGAAGCTAGGAATATGATTACCCTCTTAACGAGGTTGATTTTTTTTAAAATAAAAACATTTTATAATAATTTAGCTCCTTTGGTTATCACATAGATTATCAACAATCTGTGCGGTCTTCATTTCTCTTACATTTTATGAAAGTTAGCTGTGAAGGTCTGAGATATAAATACATACATATCAGGCGTTCACAGCTAGCTTATCATGTGATTGACAGAAAATGATTCATTCATTTCAGAGAGCTTTTCTGACTTGCAAATGTGATAGTGAATTGGAACTGAATGCAGAGATACCTGGGCTGATTTTCTAGCACTGGAGAAAGATTTATGGTTTCTAATGGAAACCAAACAGAACTCAGTGAACCTGACTCCCTGTGCTGCCATAGCGAAGTTTATAAAATTACACTAGCATAAATTCAACTCATCGGAGTGGAGGATCCACCCCTATGTGTTCCACTATATTTTTCTTTGATTATGTCCTAAATACAAAGTGAAATATGAGGAAAGAGGTACAAATGGAGTCCAAGCAGGTAAAAGTAATAAAAGTCATGTGAAGCGCCAGTGAACATAAACTGCCAGGTTCTGCCTGTCTCTCATCTTGAGCTGAAATATTAATTTCCTCCATGTGAAATAATGTTGTTGCTCCTTTATTTTTTTTTTTAAAAAAAAAGTAGGAAGAAAGTTCTATACATAACAAAGGAATATAACTAGTGTATCTGTCCATTCATGTCACTTCTGGGCTTTCTCAGTCTTGAGCTGAAAGTTTTATAATAACATTTGCATAGTTAAGGTTCAGTTAAACAGAGAAGAGTTTTAAGGATAATTTTATTTCAACCTTTCAATATCAGAGTAAGGGAGATTAGGAAGTAGCTAAAAACTACAGAGTTCATAAATTACTGCAAAGTAGAGAGTCTTCTCTCAAAATAATAATAAAAAAGGTGTTTTCCATTTTCACATGCAACTGTGCAGTTGCATTCTATTTTGTTTTAGTAGAAAGATATAGATGGAAGATGTAGCATAGCTATTAAATACTTCCAGGTTTAACAGAAGCAAATAGATTCTGAAATATTCACCATCGTTTATTCTTTGCCGTATCATTTCTTCTTAAAATGTGGCTTGTGATCTGCTGAGAGTATGTCATCCTGATTGTTGGATTTCTTTTTTCTTCTTTGTTATATTAAAAGAGTTTCTCTTTAAAGATTTTTTTTTCTTTCAAGGGGTTTCATGAGTATCATATTTATCCAGAAATATAAAACTCGGTAGTACATCTGATTAGAAGAAGAAAGTGGACAAATTGTCTTAGAGACAATGACTTTTAAAATACAGTTTTAATCACGGAAAACTTTGCGCTACTTCCTTAGTAGCTTTTATCAGTGCCTAAGTTTTTCTCCATGGAAAACCTTAGTATAGGGCCTATCTTAAAGGAGCGTATTTTAATTTCATGTTCTTGGACTAGATACTAGACACTTGCAGTTTTCTAAAAAATTCTCTCACCAGATAAATTTGCATGTTTCTCAGAAAGCAGTTTTATAGAAAATAATTTAGACCTGTGATAATCACGTAATTCATTACTGGAATACATTAAAATACCAAAAAAATTGATTATTTTATTCTTTTTAAAAAATATAATTATAAATTAGTTCTTAGAGGAAAAAACCAACCTGATTAAATAGTTGATCTTTGTTAAAAACTAACAGATCTCTCACGGGTAACCTATGGCTTATCAGTAGATCATTTCCTGTGGATTGGAAAAGTGATGATACGTTTCCATTTCATTATCATGACTGAATATTGAAACATCATTCAGTTTACTACTCTCTGTAGTGTAACACTTGCATTCAGTGATCTGTAAGTTGTTCTAATTAAAATGTTGCATATTTCAAAAACTATGAGGCTTGGGTTTTTTTGACGATAGGAAAGAGAACTTTTATCATTGGAAATTTCAAATTCCTGCAGTATTTCCTGGAAGATAGAATATCTGCTATGTTCACGCACACAGAATTTCTGCGACATTCAATTTCACCAAATAACAATTTAGTCTTTGCTGGTGATGCCACAACAGCAGTTTGAGAGATGAGATATATAACATTATCTGTATCATCACATTCTAACAGGGAGTAATATATTGCTCAAGCAACAACCCTAAGTTATCCCAACTACTAGTGTGGCTCCTTCTCAACCCTTTACTCCTTCAGAGATCGCATCAATCAAAAATGATGATTTTCCAACGGGAGAAATCAGTTGGAAAATTTCCTTCTTTTCTGTTTCTGAATCTATTTTTGACGGGCATCTCGGGAATCTGAATCTTTTTTTTTTTTTTTTCTTAATATATGCAGCATATCTCTGAAGCTACGATCACAACATTTAAAATGCAGAGCACATCAATATTGCAGCAAAGTTGTTACTGTTATATGAAAGAAATAATCTTTCAAATGTGTATTTGAACATGCTTAAACTAATGACTTTGCATATTTTTATATATACAGTGCCATACCCATTTAAAAGCTTTTCCTGTAATGCTGCCAAAAATGATGAAAGGATATTCAAACTTAGAAGCTAACAAAGAAGCCTATAATATGAATTTCAAAAAATGAAACTATCATCATTGAAACAGCATACTGAAAAAAGTCAAATGAACACACTTCTAGTAATTTTATAATGCATTGAACTTTAAGGTATTAACTCTGAATGCTTGCTTGCTGACTGGAGATGTTCTACATGCACTTCCACTTTAGTAGCTGCTGCCCTTAGCCCTGTGTCAAAGCCAAACGATTGCATCGTTCTTGCTGGATGAGCAAGTCCCTGAGCCTGAACTAAGCTGACTGCTGTTTGTCTCTTTTTCATACAGTACAAATACTTCTAGCCAAAATAGTGTTTTTCACTCTGCTCCCCCAGTGAACAGAGCTATCTTGATGTGAGTGTGTTCTAGGCAAATACAGGAGAAGCTCTTACCCTAGGAGAAATTCGGCTATACACTCACCTGAACTTTATAAGTTTCACTAAAATCTTTGTCCTGTTTTTATAGTGACATGAAGGGGTTACGTAAGGCAGCAGATGTTTAAGAGAACGATATCATACAAAATAAGAAAAACATGGGTTATTAATTGTCAAAATAACACTAACAGGTGAAGAATATGTACTTGTTGCTTATTGGAAAACAGAAAAATGGCCGTTTCCTGGTCAAGGATTTTGTAACTTTCTGGGCTATGTTTACCTATTTCTGTGATCCTTGGAATAGCAATTTTCTGTGGAGGATCACCATGCAGGCATTTTGGCACCAGTCTGGACAACACAACACACAGAACATACATAAAAAATGCTTCCAAGCAGTATCTATTAGTGGGAATTTCATTAGGCTTATTTACTATCTCTCTTGGTCCTCTTCCTCCTGAATCTCCTAAGAGTCCAGTATCCCCTTAAATTTCAGGTGGGCAGGGATTGTACCTATACTTGTGATTATGAACATTCTGAATCCTGGGAATTGGATACAATAAAACACTTTATTTCTATCACTAACCTCTATTTCTGCCCTGATATGGAAACATTGCTGCACAATGTTTCCATATCAGTTAAAAGCAAACAGGTGAGAGAGCTATATCAGTTGAAGCGAAGGTCAGTTGTATCTGACAGATCATGAGAAGATAGTTTACTTCCAAAACTAACACAAAAAGGGATTAGACAAGGAGTACCTGATAACCTGTGAAATCTACAGGTACCTTGACCATATCTCCCATTTCTCTAAACATACAACAATTACTAATCCAGTTTAGATGTTCAAGTTGTTTCTTAAAATTATCTAAACCCACTATTCAATCAAATGTTAGTATGTTAAGATATACACTATTTTAATTTCCTGTTATGCAACATAAAATGTGACATAACCATTATATTTCATTGGCTCATGAATAATAGTAACTCTCATTACTCCTAATCTGTTCTCACAACCTATATGTACTGCTAACCCCTTCTGGGTGAATGTTAGTGATGGACAAGAAAGCCAATATAATGCTGGGAACTTAATTTGAGATTTGCCTAAGACAATAAAGTTCAAGCCTCTAGCTCCCTCAAAGCAATTTCAGAAGGGTAAGAAACAATAACACTGCAATATAATCTGCACTTTTTCTCTGTGTGTTCCTTCAATCCTTCTGCAGAAGATTTGGGTCACTTTACTGCCATCTGAGACTTAAAAGCACAGAAAAAAAAAAAACCAAAGCAAACTTTCCTATATGTCCCCTATAAGTCTGACATTTCAAACAATTCTATGCCTTTGTTTTCGGAGTATGCCTTTAAAGCTTTCTTTTGCAGCCAGAAAATAAAATATGACAGTCTTATTTTGGAAGCAACTCGTATTTTTGTTGGGAAAATCATCAGAAATAAAAGGAAAGGTATGTAAGGAAAACAGCTGCTCTGAAGATCACAAGTCTTACGCAGAGCTGTGAGAACTGCTACCCATCACAGCAAACTGTCTGTGTTGCGAAATGATTAGTTAGGATATTTCAGGTTAAAAATAAGGAAAAGGGAATCTGTAATAAGCTCCTGGAAAACAAACAAACGCAACAAAAACAGGATCTGCCAAAAACTGGAGTTTTTTTAAAAAAACCCAGCTATTCAACAAATAGACATGAACTCCAAGCATATAGAGACATAAGGAACGTTCGCCACACTAGAATTTCAATCTGTCTCTGCTTCAGTGAGGCATCTTCAGGATACACATAACCTCCTTTCCTCCTTCCCTCCTTTATGTGGCTACCAGTAAGACATTACATGACTCACTATGCTCAGGAAAGTCTTACAGTAAACAAAAATTCATTAATGTTAGTAAAGGTCATGGACATCATGGTGATACATGTTGTAGAAACAACTCTAAAGACAAACAGTCAAAGAGGCAGAAAGGAAAGAAAATTGAAAGAACGGGATACCAGGTAACACAAGCAACACTTCTGTGTGGAAGACATTGAGCCTCAGTAAGCACAATATCAGCACTCAAGAGAAAACTATCTCTAACTGCAACGCTGCCAGTCATACTAACATGACTTGACCATTGATAGAACTGACAGTAGAAAAACAAATATTCAGCTAATAAAAGAAGTGCCAGTGCCTTACTTACCAGGCATTTAAAAAAAAAAAAAAAAAAAAAAAAAAAAAAAAAAAAAAAAAAAAAAAAAAAAAATTTAAATGTACCTGGTGAGCTCACAGCTACAGGTGATAATTGTATGCTCAAAGGCTTCCTTTGGTAATGACCAGACTCAGCTTCCGGGTTCTTCATGGCATATACAATTCTGCATTCAAAAAGCATACCATTAAATACATTTTTTTCTGAACGAAAAGACACACATTTTCAGTTATGCAGTGAAGGAAATGGTAAACAAAACCTTTCACTTTCAGCTATGTTTCAGGCATTCATTCACTTTCAGCCATTCCTTCTGATGACCAAAATGCTTATGGAAAATTAGCATGACTAATACACAGTTTATTCAAGCAGGCATATAATATGCAAATTGTACCTAGTGACTGATGGAATTACTATTCCAAGATTTAAAATTGAAGTTCCTTCTCCAAGTTTAAATTTTATTTGTTTAAAAGCAAGATGAAGCACAAATTGTTAGAATACCAATACTGGACAGTTAGTTAAGAAGATGCATTTGTTTATTCTGCACTAAAAATTCCACCCCCTGCTTTGTAGCCTTGTAAATACTTGCATGAATAATCCTCAATCATACAAACCACCTAGCTGAGATTTATTGGGAAACTTACCTGATTAAAACATGCTCACAGCCATTAGAAGCACATGGTGTTGGAGGTAATTTTTAAGCAAAATGCTTGTTGACATTAGCTGACACTTTACTTTTTTGAACTTCCTCATTAGTGGACTGGTTGCTCAAATGAACTGAAGCTTTGGTTTGTGATATGTAATTGATTCAGCTATAGCAGAGGAAGATAGGTTCCAGCCTTAGTGAAATAAGACAGATACCTGAGCTGTCAATCATTATGAAAACTGTCCAACTTTTGGTTTCCAACATTCCCAAGCTACAGACTATATTTTGTCCAGGAGTCCTTGAGTGTTAGCAAAAGCTGTGAGATTTTTATTAGCTTCTTCACCCAGCAAACGCAAGAAAGCAAGCTAACAGTGTTATAAGTAATGAAGTAATTTTAAACTGAGGTGATGTCTCCCTGATATGGTAAT
This sequence comes from Calidris pugnax, assembly GCF_001431845.1. Lineage (NCBI taxonomy): Eukaryota > Metazoa > Chordata > Aves > Charadriiformes > Scolopacidae > Calidris > Calidris pugnax. The sequence goes on along the minus strand of NW_015094506.1, from coordinate 41,243,573 downwards.
AACAGTGGATGACTGTGTGTAAAACTCTTTGGGTTCTGTTTAACTGTGACTTTCTGCAGAGACTACAAAACACACCAAAATAACTTTCTTTCTAGCCTTGTAAGAAGTATCTACAGAAGACTGAAAAAAAGACTATATTCCAGATCTAATTTTTGTTAGCATAGGAATCCATTCTTATTTCAGTCAATTGAGCTATATTGCTGTAACAGGTCTTATGGCCTAAATAATATTCTAACTATTCCAAGATAAATACATCAAGAAAGAAGCTAATGAGATGACATTGATTTTATCTCAGTATATCTGACAGAAAAAGTTGCCCCTGGCTTATATTTTTAATTAATTTATTTTATTTGCCTTTCTTTTGAATTAACTTATTCCTCTCTCACTGAAAAAGGGAAAAAATCTCTGTTGATTCTGAAAAGGCAAGTAGAACATTATTTGAGACTGTTTAAAGACAAAGCATGACTTTATTCAGTGAATTTCATTTGTTATGACCTTAAATTTATTTGTAATCACAATAAGTAAATAAATAACTTTTCCCTGTTTTTCTTCTTTCTTAGTCCCTGTACCAGTCCACACAAAATTCCATCAGGAGTACTAATAGATTTGTAAATAGGCAGCAAAATCCCTATTGGACTTAGGAAAGAAAATGGAAAAGATAATTAATATTAAGGATTTAAGAGGTATCTTTAATGAACAGAAAATTTATGAGGGGTAACAGATTTTTTTCAACTAGAAAATGTCTCTGTCACAAATGTCTGTTTAAGATTATTCCAGCACTTACTGTAATTAGTATACTTGTCTAATGATGAAGTCAAACTCAAAATCTACATTTAAATAAAGATATTCAGAAAGAGTCCACAAAGTATTCTGACAGTATTCATTTAACCACTCTGTAGATATGTGCTTGCAGGTCCTGTGTGTACATAGATTTTCATCCTCCATATGGATTCAGAAATGATAATTCTTCATGTTGCCATGAAGTTTTTGCAGTGTGAGTTAACAGTGTTTGATATTACTTTTCTCAAGTATGAGTTTGAGGGTTTCTATAATGTTTAGAAATGCAGGTGACTTAGCCTAAGTGATTCATACACAGAAATGAAAAATTAATCTCAAATACAGATAGACCAATAGTATTTAAGATTAACAAATTGCTGCCTCCTAGCTTGCAAACTTGATATTTAATATAAGATTTAGAGCAAAGATGTTGTTTGCTTTCTTTAGGTTTATTTTCCTGTGCATTGCAAATAAACTACTTCATAGCAATGACTTTTATTCCCTAAAATTGAGTTATTTTATGGCAAACATCCATTCTATTACCCTACATCTCTACATTGCAATAGTCTAGTTGTGAAAGAAGACTTACATTTGTACAATTTTACATTTGTAAATGTAAACTATAATTCTAAAGAATACAGACTTTAATCTTAGATGTGAGCAAAGTTCATCTGTAACTGCAAATTTGTGAGTCTCTACTGTTTTTATCAACTCTGATTACAACTGGAATAGCTGAATTTAGAATGCAGCAACTTCACTAAATCTGGATCTCAGATACTTTTGTGTAACATGTAACTTCCATCTGTTTTCATTAATTGTATTTTCTTTTAATTTAGGGGAGCTACAAAACATCTGTAAGAAAAGAACAAATCTTACTTTGAGAAAGAGTGTCTTGCTTGTCCAGACCCGAAATCAATATTTACCAATTCAGTTCCAAATATCTAATATAGAAATGCTTTTTCTTCAGTACTAGACAAGTGATTTTTGTAATGAGAGCATCTGCAGATTAGGCCTAAAACCTGCACTATGTGCCTTCTTCCTTATGGACTTCCTTCACCCCAAGATGACTTTTACATACAGTTACTAGCACCTTATTCCTTGAGCAATTCTACCTCTTTTATTTACCCTGTAAATGTTGTTCAGCAATAACACATTTCAAAGCACCATTATATGAAAAAATTCCACTCAAACACCATCTTCTTTAGATCACATCGATTTTTCATTTTCCTCACAACAATTCACTACGAAAGCAAACAAAATAACGGGAGCAACAAAATAGATAGGATGTCTCACATCGATTATTTTTACATATGTGTATATATATGCTTTATCTAAAAAAATCCCAAAACTGTTTAGAAACAGGTTAAATTTAGACTTTTCAAAGGATAACTAAATAATATTATATTTAAAATCTTTGGACTCTAGAAGACCAAATTGAAAATTTCGTAAATAAACAGCTCTCAGAATTAAATTGTGAAAGCAGCATGAAATACCTCGTTAAATATTGGGACTTCTCTGCTGTCATTTGGGGGAAAAAAATAAAAAAGAAAATTTCACTGTCTTCTAAGTGTGAAGAAATATTTGGTATTACAGAGTCTTTGTAGATTTGTCTTTGTTCTTTTTCAGTATTGCTGTCTATTATCTGTGTATAATGTCAACATTAACAGCAAACAAGTAATTTTTCATTCCAAGTAATGCAATATTTGGCAGTACTCCCAAAAATTCCTTTTCCCTTTTATTCTTCCACTTTCCCCACGATAGTGGTGATGGGCTGATTATTTGTTTACACAAGATGAAAGAGTCAATAAGTGAGTTTTCAAATCTGCAAGGAGAGACATTTGTCATTTAAATAGGAAGTTCTGTGCCTGCAGCAGAACTCAGTTTGATCTGCTAAGGAAAAAAAATCCATTTGGTTAAATATGCTGCTGAGGATGTACATTGCCTCAGCAGAGAGAATAGATTAAGAACAGATATACGCTTTAGCTCATCTAAAAATATCAGAAAACATTATGACATATTTTCTAGCAAGATACAGTCTATATGCTATTTCAAGGGAAAACATTACAGAACTCAACATTAACATGCAGCAAACACATCCCTTAAAATGGAAACAGAATGGGTTGGTTTTTTTTTTTGATGAGCATATTGTCTTTAGCACTATATTTAAATTTAAGAAGATTCAGTGCTGTTTATGAAGGAGCCAGTACTGAATCTCCAGTTAAGAAAACCAGCTGCAGATTTGATTAGAATGATAAATATTGTAGTGATGCATTGTAAATAAAGTAATGTGTTGGCTTAAACAGCTTAAGTGGTACAATGGAAATAAAGTAGAGAAAATAATGCATCTCAAACCTAACTCTTTCAGAACAATATAACTCTGTTTTTGTTAGAGTTTTCTTCAAACCTAAGACCCTCTCTTTCAACTTGGCATACATTTAGTCTTTCTACAATTAATAGCACTGCTGAATTCTAAGTTTTGGATTTAATATAAGACAAAGGCAATGTAACACTTTAATGAGATCCAAAACCTTACGTTATTTCCTTAGATTCCCCATAGTTTGCATGGAAAGTTAAATTACAATGGTATCCCAAGGGAACAACAGCCTAAGTTGAGAGATATTTGAATCAGCACACTCAAGATGCTGCTAAATAAAGGTAGGAATGGAAATTCTTACATTTTGTCTCTAAAGTGGATTATCCACATCTTCAGCCACATGATTATCACTACATCCTAAAGCACTTCTTGAATTGGTGTTCTTGCCAATACTTTTTTTCCTCCTGTTTGATGATAGAGACTTGACAGAATGGAAAATATTCCCCTTTCCAGGAAAAGCCTCTGGGTGTTTTTCTGGAAAAGGCTTCTTCCCAGTTAGTGGGACATAAGGGTCTTTCAGGAAAAGGAACTGACTCTGGGCCTCACACCCATGAATGCTCTAACAAATAGACCTTTCCATAAAATGGAAATGTTACCCAGAATGAAACAATTCTTATAGCTATGTTTTTAGAGGGAGGATCTCTCACTCCATTTGGATCCCACTATAAACCTACATAGGTGGTTTAGGTGTTTGCTCAGTATTCTATGTGTTACAAACCCTTTTGGGGACTGAGGAAAAACTTTGTATGCCTTGGTTGTGAACTGAGTGTAGGACTCCTCAGGATATTCAATATTAGGTTAGTTCTGGGTGTGAGAAAGTTGTGACTTCATATGTTTACAGAAACATAAAGTAAAAAATGAGCAATGCCTACGAAATTTTAGTCACATTCTGCTTTAGAATCTGGAATGGAGTTTTCAAATAGCAGGTTGAAATAAGTTGCTTGAGTTCATTTGTGGATTGGACCGAAGATTTAAACTTTTGATACCAAAGTTAACCAAGGAATTTTACCTGCAAGGAGAGCCTGAACTGATGTTTCAGTTCTCTGACTTCTCAGGAGATATGGGAGTAAAGCCCAAGGGAAAAAAAAAAAAAAAATAAAAAAAAAAAAAAAGAGAAAAAAAAAAAGTGTGAAAAAGCCCATAAAGCTACAACACCAAATCTCTGCTTCACTCAGTTTTGAGATATTAGAAATAAATACAGCATAAAAAGAACTAGAAGTGACAACTCAAATGCTGAAGTGGAAGTATTTCACTGAAGCATCATAATTGTTGAAAGCTACATAACACTCAGAAAAGTCTAAAAAGGTATGTCTTGTCAGACTCACAGTCGTGCTCCCACAGATTAGTATGGGGGTCATGCAGCTTCCTGGACTTACTATTATAGAACTTGATATTGATCCCAAGGTAAAAAGTAATGGCTTGAGAAGAATACCCTGGATTTCAGTCATAACTAGGGTGATTATATTGATTCACATCCAACCTGTACATGTAAACAACAAAGTTCATGGTAGTTGTAGACTAAGTAATGAATATCACTGAGATTTCTTCTGCACAATATAAGCGATTCCAGAATAGACAATAAATGTCTCCATCTTTGGTAACAACACTGCTCTAAACTGAAATTGTGATCAAGGGAGCAGGGGATAAATTAATCTTACATTTCTGTTATTTAAAATCTGGAGCTGAAGATGGAAACCTCCAAAATGTTCTGCTTTTTCTGTAAACAAACTGCATGCTGTCTTCAGCTCTTTATAATACCATAAAGGAGCATGTGAAGATGCAGTAAGTACTTCCTTTCCCTGCAGAAGCAAGCACAATAAATAGAGGTTTATTTCAAATAAACTAATGAGTTTTCCTCTTCAGTTGGAAAATCAGTGTCCTGAAATCTTCATTCCTGGAAGTGAAGATTCTGATGGTAAAAATCTATCAGTGAATAGAATAAGATAGAAAGCTTTAGTAAATGGGCCATGTTTTATTTTAAGAGAGTGGCATATAATTTTGCATGGGTTTTATTGCAGTGAAAGGGAGAAGAATCTTTCAGCTGACCACCTGGTTGACAGAGTCAACATGGCATTAAACTAGCTACAAAAGAGAAAGAGAAAAAATAACCACTTATTCAGTACTGAATCAAGATGTTAAGAAGAAAATGCACTCAATCACTATTATACATGAAAAGAATACAGTGTTTAATTTCCTATATATTTCTGCCAAGAGACTGGTTTCTCAACAGGGAGAATTTGAGCTCATAAATTTCTCATTTATGAGCATAAATTCAGTCTTGTTGGTGCTACTGAAACCTAGTAGGTAAAACCACGTGATTAGAATGTCAAAATCACAAATTACAACCTGCTTAGGAAAGTTTATATAGGCAAAATGAGAAACAAAAGACATGGAAAGCCTTATCTCTGCCTCATTGAAACTCAGTTCCAAATATTCTAGAATACTTACAAATTGGTATAAACTGAATAAAACTCAAGCTGTACTAAAGAAGGTGTGTGTTAAAGACCACAACATCCCATTAGGGAAGAGATGTGCTCATTAAGTGCTTTCAGTAACATATAGAAAAGAAGCCATGAGAAATGTGCTGAAAGCCTGGGGTTACTGGTATAAAGCTGGTTTTTGCAATTTGTAGATACTTATGTCAAACAATTGTCACATCTAAGGAGAATCAAGAATCCACATACTCTGTGCCTTGAATTTTACCTCAAATTCCATTCCAAGGAATAGACTGGAGCAGATCACAGAATTGGAAGTTAGTCATTGATTAGTTCCAAGTGGTTGTAACTTGTCTACATTTGCAAAAAGACTGAAGTTCCAAGTGGTAATATATGCCTGGTTTATACTCTAGAGGTGCCAATTGCACAAAGTTGAAAACAATTATAAGCCAGTTGCACTGAGAGAGAAGATAAACACCACAATACAATCAATATTCTGGAGCTGCTTAAAAAGATTTTACTAGAGTCCCTGAAAGCCTCAGTCTTTGTTATAAAACAGCTTTGCCTTAAGGCAAAGAGAAAGCAACAATAAAGCCTTCAATACAGAGAAAGCTGATAATACTTAGTATAAACTGTAAGCTAAGAATTAAAGAAAGCTCTCAAGGAAAAACATAGACAAATGTATGGCCAGCAGAGCTAGAGAGAATGGCTAATTATGAGATAGAAATAGTAAAAATTATAATATTATCATTCAGTAAATATTTCTGCTCTGTAGCTGAGGAAAAGACAGACTATATATACATATTATAAGGACTTTGAATTAGTTTGCATTAGGGCAGTAATTAAAAACATGCCAAACAGCAACTACTAAAGCTGGACATCTTTTAATCAACAGATCTGGGTAAGTTTGATGTAAGTTTTAAAATAATTGGCTGATGTCTGGACAATTAATGCTGCAATTCCAAAGTTATAAACATCTTCAGATAATGCTGTACAGATGCATGAATAAATGAAAGAAATGTTGAATTTGAAACATCTAATTTATCTCCACTTTATAAAGTGAAAAACCTGTGGTTTTTTTTTTAAAATAAAATTACAATCAATAATCTCCACAGGTTTTGCTTAAATCCTTCAGTTTGTACTTTAATACACCTGCAACCAGTCATTGGCTGAGACGTGATTGTTGCACTGGGAACAATGGCTTAAGGACAAGGCAGAGTACTAAGATAATTACAAACAACAATTTTCACCAAAAGTATTGTTTGGTGAATGAACAAGAATGCAGACATTCTGTTATATTTTCAAAAGATACTATTCCATAATATTTATCCAAGAATGCATGAATAGCTTTGCAATCTTTATATTCAAAATTAAATTTAATACTGGGTAATCAGTAACTTCAGAGCATAACTGTACATATCACAGAATACAAAACTGTTATTCAAATATGAATAGTTATATTTGCGTGTTCCTTTTAATTCTGGAGGGGAAGTTTTTCTCGGCAGCCTGAGTGTTTCCTGACCTACATACATTCTTCCGGTGAATTTACTCCAAGAGTAACTTACAGTTTCCAAGTGATCACATACACTGAAATTAATTATTATTTTAAAAGAAACTGGTTTTGCATTGTGCAGCGTCTGACCTTTGCTGATTTTGAGACATTCTCTGACATGTTTAGGACTCTGCTACCTTTCATTTGCAAAAGTAGATGTTCAGCTTTTAGGTTTAAGCTGCCATGCTGCTAAGTTGTGGTCTCATTGTAGATGGCCACTATTTTACTGGCAGAAATAATAAAAATGCAAAGTTCTTGTATATATTAATTACTTCTAAGATGATTTCAATATGGGAATTAATTATTGCAGTAATGGAAAACTTCACACAACGAATTTTGATGTCATAAAATGCCAGACTGCAGTGCACAGCTGTGCAAGGGTAGTGTTATACCTGGTAAGTGCCAGTAGCTATTTTTACCCACTGAAAGGCACTTCTAGCCAGATATTACTGTATCAACTTCAGCTTTCTACTTTTTTAAATCTTGGCTTTATTTTTTCTACAGTTTTCCTGAACTGGTTTTAAATTTATTCCAACAGAATATGTATCATATTGGTTCTCAAATTCCTAGAAGCTACTCCAGCAGCAGTGGCCCTTTTATATTCCACGTTTCACAGGCTGTGGAATTTAGTAATACATATTGCTCTTGAGTGAGATGAGTGCATGACAGATGGCTTATGCACCTGCAGCAGATATTTATCAACCCTTTGAACGTCTGCCTCCCACTCGATTGTAATTTTTGCTATTATGCAACAATTACACAGGTAAGATTCATTATTTCTTAGAATAACATTATCATTCTGAATGTATGGCTGAACATATTTGGTCCTGGATATCCAGTTTTACTTAGCCATTTTTAAACATTCTGTTTTGCTTGGACTCTATCATTAAATAAATCATATCATTCTGTATCTTTACCTGTTATTTTCTTTACTATGACATTTTCTACTCAGTCTTATCTAAAAATTGTGTGTGTCAATGATAGATAGTAAATAGTATATATTTTATAATTGATCTCTTGGGATCAATATTGATCTATTTGTCTGGCAAAGATTCCATTAAGGGGTCATATTTAGACTCCAGTCGCTTGATCACTTATTAGTCCAGTTAAAGTGTATCATGTTGACTTTCTGCTGTTCTTTATTTTAAATTTTTTCTGGATGGAGAAATGGCTTAAAGACATGCAATTAATGTATTACTGAGTTGCAAA
>NW_015094506.1:41174884-41235216 GCF_001431845.1 Calidris pugnax | reverse complement strand
GGTGGTGGTCAAAGAACCCCTCCAAGACCTGCAAAGAATTGCAGATCTTGCTTACATCTTTCTGCCAGTTGCTAGATTCAAGATCCTTATTTTAACAAAAACCTTACTGAAGTGAGCCAGAGGTTTGCTTAAGTAAAACCAGTGTAAGTAGGATCACAGTTACATATGTCCTGAAAAGCAGATGATAGTGTCAAAAGTGAAGCTGAATTTTACTGACAGTTGGATCATATGCATAACTAGGAACTTTTTTATTGTATTTATTACTATATCTAGGAGAGGAACTAAATGTTCCATTAAAATTCATAATTTTGCAAGTTTTTGTTTAGAAACCCAACAACTGTCATCACTGGAAACTCACTAAATCAAATTGCATTCTTTTTTGGGAATTACATCAATATTCAGTGAACTACTACTTAATTGTATTTATTTACTTATTGCACCACTCCCTGGTGCTAGACTTTTTTTCTAAGACAAAGACTATGTATTCTATGCTTCTAAAAATTTTTAAATCAAAATTAAACCATGCCGTGATTTCAGCTTGGATGAAGTTAACTTTTTTGCTAGCAGCTGCTCTGGGGCTATGTTTTGAATTCAGGGTAAGAGCAGTGTTGGTAGTGCACTGATGGTTTTGGTTGTTGTTAAGCAGTCAAGGTTTTCTCTGCTCCTTACACCGCCCCACCAGTGAGTAAGCTGGAAGTACACAAAAAGTTGCGAGGAGACACAGCCAGGACAGCTGATCCCAACTGACCATATACCATATGACAATATGCTCAGTATATAAAGCTGGGGAAGAAGAAGGAAGGGGGAGACATCTGGAGTTATGGTGTTTGTCTTCCCAAGTAACCATTCTGAGTGGTGGAACCCTGCTTTCCTTGGAGATGGCTGAATTCTGGTGAAAAGCAGTGAACGAATTCTTTGTTTTGCTTTGCTTTTGGTCTACCTGTTGGTAGACCAATGGCTTTTACTCTACCTATTAAACCACATTTTTCTCAACCTATGAGGTTTTTTCTCACTTTTACTCTCCCAATTCTCTCCTCAATCCCAGCTGAGGGGAGTGAGTGAATGGCTGAGTGGTCCTAGTTGCTGGCTGGGGTTAAACCATGACACAGTTATCTGTTTTCTTGGGATCCACTTGTGAGAGAATATTTCCTCTAGAGTATAATGATTAATCCTGGGTAGACTTGTTTATGTTTGCACCGTTTTTCAAAACTACTAAAATTACACATCCGTATTTACTGGTGCTCAGTCCAAATTTGCCTTGATTTCTCACTGCTACAGACAATCTCACAGAGACAGAAAGAATTCTGACCTTCACACAATTATTGAAAAGCAAAGCCAGACTGAAAGCAACATTCATTTTCTTCATGTAATACTCATTAATCTGGTGGACTTCAAAACTCGTACAGGAATAAAGACACAGCAGCCTTTCATTATGAAAACCAAGAGCTGCACCCCTTAAAATTTTGCTGACTCATTAATATGCTTGTGGCCTTCATAGCTCTTTTGTCACCAGTTAAAGGTACTAATATAGTCTCACATAAAAGTGAGTAAAAAAAGCAAGAACCTTCAGATGATCATTTCAGACAGAAACAAGATATTGGGTTCTGATGTAATAAAAAAAAACTTTGCCACAAAGACTTACAGAAAAATATGACATACTGTGTTTAACTTTAGCCAAGTCTCAGTATAGCTCTGCCATTCAAAGAACAAAATGGATCACTAATGCTCATGTAATTTAAGTGTATCTATTTCGTGATTGCAGTATAATTTAGATGTAATCAATTCCCCTCCCAATGAGTGCTTAATGTTAAGAAACTCGAGCAGAGATGCCAGGTCTCTGTTTTCTTAAAGCAAGCAAGCAGCTTTTCTGGTGACAGAGGCCTGCTCACCCTCGAAATTTCTTTCAAAAGCAATATGTCTGGAATTCTTGTCTAACTGGGCAGGGCATGAATAAGAGAAGTGGAGAGCATCCTACTGCCCATGCAGGCAGGCAGGCACTGCTGGGGTTTACGAAGTGGATTTGCCTTTACTTCAGCAGTGAACTGCCTGAAATGAAATTATTTCTGTCTTAATGTGTGTGTACAAAAATGTTAAAATACAACAAAAACACCTCTTTCTTTTACTTTACTTTATCAGAAAACACTGAATTCTTCTCCAGTCCTTGAAAGGTTGTCTAGGTTGTAGATCCTAAGTGGATGGAGACTCCCTGCAACAGCCTGAAGTAGATATCTGGGAACATATTAGATTTTGCTTTTACTCCCAGTGGTTTTTAATTCTGCCTCTATATCTTAGAATCCTCTACTGTAGCAATTAAATACTTTATTGACTTTTATAAAGTCATGACTTCCAGATGTATCCTGGGCTGCATTAAAAGATGTATGGCCAGCAGTCAAGGGAGGTGATTCTGCACCTCTATTTTGCTCTGGGGTACTGCATCCAGTTCTGGAGCCCTCAGCACAGGAAAGACATGGACCTGTTGGAGTAGGTCAGAAGGAGAGCCATAAAAAAGATCAGAGATCTGGAGCACGTCTCCTATGAAGACAGGATGAGAGAGTTGCGGTTGTTCAGCTCTGGGGAGACATTATTGCGGTCTTTCAGTAATTAAAGAGGGCTTATAAGAAAGATGGGGACAATCTTTTTATCAGGGCCTACAGTGACAGGACAAGGAGCAATAATTTTAAACTAAAAGTGTGTAGATTCAAACTAGATATAAGGAAGAAATTTTTTTACAATGAGCTTGGTGAAACACTGGCACAGGTTTCCCAGAGAGGTGGTAGATACCCCATCCCTGGAAACATTCAAGGTGAGGTTGGAGAGGGTTCTGAGCAACCTGATCTAGTGGAAGACATCCCTGCTCATTGCAGAAGGGTTTGACTAGATGACCTTTAAAGGTCCCTTCCAACCCAAACTATTGTTCTATGAAGACAGACACGCTTTAAAGATGATGTTTAAAGACCTATTCATGGCTAACCTTTTCACTTGTGTATTTTCATAGAACAGGTTTAAGAAAGTTTTCTCCAAAGGGCACCTCAGCAAAGATGAATCAAAGCCACAAACTGACAATTCTCATCACATTTAAACAGCAGGAAAACTAAAAAATAAAACCAAAATATAAAATTCAGAAAATATATTCAAAATAAAAAGGGTCTCTCCAAAGTTTTGACATAGAATGATTGTCTCTCAGCTTCACTGTTATCCCACTGCATATTGCACAGGGCGACATTTGATTATTCCTGACTCTCATAAATCCTCCTGAAGTAGCTGTTTTGAATAGTGATTAACAGAATATGGGAAAGGAGCTTCTCCAGAGTGCCTAGTTTGTGGTAATGACACTACAATTCAGTTTGGAGCAATAGAACAGGTTTTTAGCAAGTCCCTTGGCTGTCTCCACTTGTGACATAGCATTTCAAGACCAGGCTGGATGGGGTCTTGAGCAACCTGCTCTAGTGGGAGGTGTCCCTGCCCATGGCAGGGGGGTTGGAACTCGATGATCTTTGAGGTCCCTTCCAACCCTAACTATTCTATGATTCTATGATTTCAGTTCAGTAAAAGTTTTGGTGTACCATTTTTCTCTGAGCTGACACCCAATTCTCTTTGTCACCTAAAAGGAACACAGGGGCAAAGCATTCTTTGGTCCTTCAGTTGCATTTGAGGCATGTTCATTGTGGGGACACTCGGTGTACAGGACCAGAATATACTCAGATTAATCTGAGGTCTTGAATTTCATACAATGTAGCTGCAGGGGTTACTTTCAAGGACTGATCTTCTGTGTTGTTCTACAAAAAGCATTTAAATTTTTGGATGCAAAATCCTACAAAACTATTGTCATAGACCAGGTCTTCAGTTAAATAAATATTGGTTTGGGGAACTGGGAACAGTGCAATGTGAAAAGGGATGCACTAATTTTACCTCTATCAGTTCTATTCTTCACACTTTGTTTTTCAGGTGCAACCAGACACAGCCTAGGAGTCTGTATCATGTCAACCTTTCTTTCGACTTTTTCAGCCACAATAGGAAGATCTGTAGTAGGAAGCACTGGATTGTGGATTGGCAATTTGGGTGCATATTGCCAGTAGGTGTTGCCTGCTTTAACTGCCATTAAACAGGCACTTGTGGAAGATAACAAAGATGTGAGCATAACTGCATATGTGCATGAACACAGTAATAAAGAAAGATATTTAAAAGTTTTGCTTAACAATATAATCACAGGCTTATACTGTGCTTTTCTATGACCTAATTGTAACAATTCAATCTATTACATTTAGAAGTCGGGAAAATAAATTTAAACTAACGATAGACAATTATTCACCTTCCAGAGACATTCTAAATGAAAGAAACAGTTTATTTCAAAGAAACAATATGTTAAGACTACCTACCTTACTTAAATCAATGAAACAGCTAGTATCCAATTATTTTGATTAGAATCACAGCTAGCACCATTCAGAAACCTCACAACCTTCTTGTGAAAGGTTAAAGTTATTAAAAAGAAAGAGAACTGCATGGATGTGCTAATTTTCTTATATTAAGAGAACAATGTCTTCCTGTAATAAAGGAATCTTATTTTGCTTTGACTAACTTATCTAGCTGCTCTGTAGAGGGAAAAGCACTCCAAAATGTTGTTTTCAGTTCCTCCCAACATACCATTTTGGGGCTGTTGCCTCTAATTGCATTACAAGTTGGGGTTTTTTGTTTGTCAGGAAAGCTGTTAACAGAATCAGTGGTAACAGAATGTTGTAAGAATTAACACAAATTTTTGAACAATTTAAGGGAGTCATTAACTCAATTTGCTAATCCAGTGGGAAATTTCCTGGTTCAAATGGCAGGAAAGGATAACATGAATAATAATGTGGGAAATATTCTTTGTACGGTCTGATTGTTTGCTGTCACATGCAAATAATCATGAATACATAAATCTACTAATTGCTACTCAGACCCCACGCTGTTTTAATAAATTCATCTACTAAGGTTGTTCTGTCAATATTTAATTAATGCAGCTTAATATAAATGACTGTTCCTGTTAACATCTGTTCATAGCAAATACGGAATTCAGACATTTTATAACACAGCATTGTTTTTCTTCACAGGAAAGTGGTGTTTATACAATGTTTTCCTTTACATAGCAAATATTATCTAAGACATCCAACAGCTTACAATACCATCCATTTTGAATGTAACAGCACTTATGTAACAGCCTTGAAGCTGCACCATTTTGGGTACTATAAATATACATTTAAATCATTGACTTAGATGTTAAGTTTATCACAAAACCTGTGTTACAAGTTATGTAAAAAAATTATATAAGAAAGAACAAGGTATGCTTTGGCAAAACACAACTATCTGAAAATTTAGCCCATTTTTTAAAGTTATTTCAATTTGCTAATGTGATGACTCCCCAGTTTACGTGGCCAAATAAAGCCAAATAAAAGTAAACCTTCTGTTGTGTAGAACACAATAATTTATATTGGATTAACTACAATTCAGGTTAATAAAATGCTGATTGTAATTGTTTTACAGTTTTCTTCACTGCCTGTCTTTTAAAGTGTAATTTTGCAATATCTCAGACCAAGAATTTCATACGTATATTTGCATATTGACTGCATTAATTCTTCACCATATGTAAGATCTTTGGGATTTTATTCATTATAATGCAAATTGGCTGGCAAACCATCAGTAAAAACCATAGATGTACTTCATTTAAAGCATATAAATGCAATTAATAGCACTTTATCACTCAAAAGATAAGTGACTACAGAAAATCTTAAGGAATGATCATGATTTGGTTTCATTAAAAGTTTAACAACTGAAGAACTTGCTACATCTAGAACATTCAGCAGTTATTTCCCCTCTGCTTAATAGAAACAGGAGTGTTTTGGAAAAGAAGAAAAGTAAGCATATATTTATTCATATATTCATAAGTATAGAAGTTATTTTCATTTAAGTACATCACTAGATTTTAATGAAGTGATAGAATACATCAGTTATTACCTATATATTATATCTAAACTATTGAGACTTTATGGACCCTATATATGGGACTTGATGCTTGTATTTGTAGAAGTGATAGAATACATCAGTTATTACCTATATATTATATCTAAATTATTGAGACTTTATGGACCCTATATATGGGACTTGATGCTTGTATTTGCACACCTAGTTTCTGAATAACTTGTCTCCTTTTTATTGATTAATTAAAAATCGTATTTTTATTCAATATAATTCACATTAATTCACATTTATAATATTTTTATTTTGGTTTTTGGTTGTTTTTTTTTTGTGTAGAGTTTGTTTTTTGAAAAGCTGTGTCACAGTGTACAAATCTCAGTAGAGCTGCCAACTCTTGATTTGGAGAGGGGATAGGAAAAAATATAGAAAAAAATTTTTTATTATTTATCTAAAAAATGAGTAGACATAGCAGTCTGTGGAAAATTTAGATGAGCAGAAAAATCACGTTATCATAGTTTAATATGGGGGGATTATGTGGGTTTGGGTTCTTTTTTTCTTTTTTTTTTACTTTAAAGCGAAAAAAACCCCAACAAAACCATAAAGAACTGATAAGGGCAGTAGTGAGAGCAGGGGTGAATGGAAAGACTGTCCTGCTGCCAAAAGTCTCATGTCACACCACAGCCTGTTAACTTTGTCAGATGTATGCACAATAAACACTTTTTCTGTGATATTCAATTTATAAAATGCTGTTACACTCTTGAAAATGTGAATGGCAAGAAGGCCATTTAGACTTAGAAGAATGTACTAAACTAAATACATAAATAACAGGATCATGTGTCAAAGAAGCCCTCTGGGAGACAAAATACCCTATATTTTACATTTTAACTGAATTAATTGGGTTAAAAATTAGGTAAGCAGGTAAATAAGAGATGCTGTGATGCTGTTTTAATCACAGAGGAAGACATTTGTCCTTGGAAAGCCAAGCCCCTATTGGGGAGCTAGACTTACTGGGACAGAAGGAGCAATTCCCCTCAAAGCTAGTTAAGTCCCTGGGTGAAGAAAAGAGGAACTGTAGGGCTTTATTATTCCTTGTGGTAAGTGATTCTGATTTTGTAATAAAAAACTAACCCTATACTGGAGTAGACTTCTTTTCTTCTGTAAATTCAACTGGTGATACGTGTGATTACACAGGTTAATTTGGAGACAATAAGCGACAGAAAAAAATATCAACTTAAATCAAATGGTGTTGGAGGTTAACCTGAGATGTTTGCAATTAGGCATCTATTTGGGCATCTCAGGAAGCAATATTTGTTTCACTTAATTTTGCAATTGGGGATCTGGCTGTATTAACTGTTAGGTATAAAGATAGCTCTTTTGATAAACATCATCCAGTAGAGGAGAGGAAGACAGTTGAAGCAAATTTCAAATGCCCAGAGGATCTATATTTAGTATAGGTAGCGGTAGCTCAGTGAGAATAAATCCTGCCCCTATTCACTGCAGACCTACATGATAAGTTCTGCAGCTGTTCAGTTTTCCAGTCTGGCAAGTATTGTCTTAAAGCTGTATAAATTAGAATACTAACTATAACCTCTGTTTTCATTCATTAGTGTTTAGTTCATTAGCATTTAGTGGTTTAGATGTATTTTTGAAGCTAATTTCCTGATCAACCTCATTTAATAGCTTTGCAATAAGATACAACTTCAAAGTAATTTTTTCCAGAGCAAACAGAACTACAAGATGGACTACTAGAAGACTGTAAGGAACAGAAAAATGCAGGTCCTGCAGTGATGGAGATCTTACTATTTTTATTTATATCATCAATTGACTTTGAATTTAAAATTACTGCAGAAAAAGTACTCATTTCCATTATCATTACTTTATCTTACTCAAATACTCTTGAAATCAACCCTTGTTGTTTTTAGTATCGTCCCTTGTCTTAAACTGTGTATGAAAAATTTTATCATAACTCAGAAACATTCATTTTGTATTTAAAATTTGCCATCAAGGGGCATAATTCTTCATATGTTGTTCCACCATTTAATTGTTGTCACTATTCAAAACAGTATCATAATTCTCATCTAAATACACATCCTACAGGGAGTTGGACTCGATGATCATTATGGGTCCCTTCCAACTTAAGATATTATAATAGTAAGCTTTGGTTTACTTTTAGTCTAGTACCTTGAAGATCACTCTGCTACCAAATACCTGTTTTCCACATACGTATTACACTCAAATGAGCCCATAGTCTTTAAACTTTGAATTCTCCATGGACTCTTGATAAAGGAAAGTGTTATAGTTGCTCAACGTCTTTACACCTTGAAGTTAGACATCTGGACGTGTGAATCAAATCCACGTTCCTAAGTATTCAGGTTCACAAGTTCAACAGAAAAGCGATCAGTAGTAACCCCGGTTCCCTAGCTTAGTGGTTATGACATGCAATTGTGCAATAGAATAAAATCCTGTTATTATATGGGTGCCATTGTTGTCATTAGCCCCATCTGAAAAAAAGTGGACCTTTTTTGTGACTGTGTTGTTATCCCTGAGGAAACAGTATATGTTGGTGGTCCCTCATTAATAGAAACATCTATTGTTTAACATCTGAGCTAAACAATTCTGCCTCGAGGACAGCCAGATATCATACATATATCCCAACACTCTTTATTTCATATTTGCAAAACAGATATTGGCCCCCTGCTCTGCATGCTGGGGATATCATTTGAGGTGTCCAATTACATCACGATCTTCATAAGGTCCTAGTAGTTTACACAGAATCATAGAATCACAGAATCATAGAATGGTTTGTGTAGGAAGGGACCTTTAAAGATCATCTAGTCCAACTCTCCTGACATCTTCAACTAGATCAGGACTCCACGCTAGAATCTAACACTTAGAAGTGAATGAAAGTAATGCTACAGTTTAAGTATTAAAACTGTCTACTGAACCCGTCTTCACTGAAGTTGTGTTAGCTAGTAATTAACAATTAACCTATGACACTGTAACATTTAACCAATTTTTTTTATCTCTTCAGCTTAATGTGACAAGACCTATTTCTCAAAAAACATTCCTGACAAATTACTTATACGCTTCCTTAGTTCTTAATGAAAATGATCTAATGTCAGCTAATACATTGATTTTCACAAAACTCTTTTCAGGATGGTTAACTTACTTAAAAAAAAAAAAAAATGACATCTTGTCAGTTATAGAACTTTTTCAGCACTCCAAATACAAACATTCAGAAGCATTTTTTACTCGTGTTCTTTTAATATTCTTTGATTTTTTTTATAATTCTTTTTGTTGATGTATAATTTCTGAAAATAGGAGTAAAATTGACTACTATTTTAGTCTCATTGTAAAATACAATACTTAATCTGAGCTATCATAAAGTTTAATTCTGGCTCAGAAAATCAATGTTTTCTTATTGTTATAAGTATTCTAAACCAAAGCATGTCAACATTGTCTTGAATTCTAGAGCAGGTAATGAAGTATACCTCATCCAGTGAAATTATGGGAAGAATTTAGGTAAGAAAGCTATAATTACTTATATTGGATTTTAGCCAATGTATGCAAGTTAATAGTTTAATGAAATGACTCTTTGGAGCTTTAGTAATTTGAAATGGTTTAGACAGGTGGTTTTTCTATACATATCAGAAAAAAAACAGTATCTGTCTTAGTGCCATCCAGATCACTGGAGAGAATGCACAAGAGAGAAATGACACTAAATGATCAACTTCATTTGCTGTGAAACATACAAATTTTCTGAAGCTTTCCTACCTAGGTGTTAAAATTAGCCCATGCTTGTTTAGCTCTTTATGAGATTTCAAGAGACTACATTTACAATTACATGTTAACTTAGTATTTACTTTCTATTTATAGAAAGTATGTAGAATAAATGACCATTAATAAATTTTATCTATGTAAAGAGAACCCTGCAATTTTATTTTGGCTACTTAAAACTCTCAAATTCATATCTGTTCTTAATATTAATTGGACAATGAATTACCGTGTTTTTCACTGTTAAGATATGGCAGTGGAAGAGAAAAGATCTTGAGCTTAGAATTTGCACTGAAAATATTTACTGTAGGGCAGCTGAAGACTACCTTTGGCTGCAACTCCCCTTTCCCTCTACACTGCAGGTTCTAGGACATCTCTAGAGCGTCACAGATCCATATAGTGCACATTCATGAAAACACTTACCATAACAGCATTTGTTGTACCTCCCTCAGAACAGTTTTTGCATGAACCACTTTTTATAAAGGACTTTGTTTGTCTTTCCTTAACAACTATAGTGATCTGTCTTCATCAGAAAACTTCTGTTAAGGTAGGGAAAAGATGAAGACCTCAACAGGGTACATCTTTACTAGCAAATAAAACAAATATGACAGGAATTATCCTCTGTTTCTAAAGGCACATGGCATAACACGACTCTAAAGTCATGACCCAATTCACGTACATACAGACAAACCATCTCTTTGTCTCAAAAAATCCAACTCATAAATGAAAAGAAAATACAGACAAAATAGGCCACCAAACCTAGATTGGTTGCATCTAAACTGTCAGTTAAGCGTATTCGCCAATGTAAGTTCTTTCCCAACCTGTGCCTACGGTCTTGCAAAATCATTGGAAGGGACCTCTGAAAGACATCTACTCCAGCCTCCTACTAGTAGCAGGACTGTCACCAACACTGTATCTGTATCAGGTCAACCACAGATTTGTCTAGCAGTGTCCTTGAAAATCTTCAAGAGTGGAAAATACAAAAACCTCCGATGGACAATGTTCTGAGCAACCTTTTATTACATTACACTTCGCTCCTAGTGAAAAAAGTTTTCCCTAGTGATCAGGATAAGCCTCCCGCGCTGCAAATTCTGGCCATTCCTTCTTATTATATTGACTATTTCTGTTTGAATGGGCTTGGGTGAACCATCCATGTGACTGCCCTTCAAGTAGTTGCAGGTTGCTATTAGATCACCCTGTTGCGCTACTTCCAGGCAGATAATTACACTCCAGTCTAAGAAATTATGCTGGCCAAGAATGCCCATCTTTATCAGGTTGATCCTCTGCAAATATATAGTCGCTTTGTGCACAGGAATAAAAAGCTAGTCCACAAACTAACCAACAAATATGTGTGTACTGTGATCAGAAGGAAAAGAAGTCAACTGCCATTATGGTACATCAATTGAGCATATACTTGTTGTTAGTCAAAGTCTAGTGGTAAGAAAAAGTAGACTACAAGAGCCACTCAGCTTAACATAGTATAGTCATATTGTCAATTAGTGTCTGAATATCCTTAATCTTCGTATAGTCATATTGTCAATTAGTGTCTGAATCTGGTGGTAAGTCTTTAAAGAAAAATGTTTTTTGGTGATATAAGGAATTAAGAGCTTGGCTTCTAGAAAAGTTCTGGCAATTCAGGATTGAGGTGTCGAGTCTAAATGGATAGGATGAATTATACGCACGGTTTTGACTCCTAATGTATGGAGATGGTATTTTCTAACATGCCTGTGGTTAGTTAGTATGTCCGCTATCTGGTCCTACAGTGTCTTAAGAGCCAGGATGTTTCCAGCAATTCAAAACACCTTTTCTTCTATTATAGTACCATCATTCTTCCTTCTTCTTTCATCCATCATCCATAGGCATGGAATTCATATTCTCTTATGAGAGAAAAAGAAAGCAAAGTGTTGAGTAACAAAGGAGAGGCTACTGTCCATAGGCAACCAGGGATGGGATCAACATTATAATAATCAGCTTCTGCCAATATGAATGACAGTTTCCTACTCTTTCAAAACAGAAATCTAACAGTCCAGTCTCCTTTCTCCTCATCCTTAAAACTACTCTGCTTATTTTGCTTCCTTACCACAGTCTCTTTCATCTTGACATCCCTTTTGTCTTCCAGAGTAGTCAACACTAATGTGGGAAAATAGAAGGGCTTTATACAACTATGATTATTCTATAGTGTGTTCCTTGAGTGACTGCTGAAGCAAGAATACCGGCAATTTCTCAAAGTGCTTTCATTTGCCTTTTCTGATAGATGAAGTTTTGGGAGGTCTTTTTGTTTGGTTTTGATTACCTAGTAAATCAGAGAAGCCCTAGAAGAAAGTAATAATTGAACCTAGCACTTTTCCTGTTGCTGAAGCCTGTAACAAGGAAAATCTTGTAGATACACTAGTAGCCATTGGCAAGGTCTAAAGTCACTTTAATTATAAATCCTCAAGGACTGTACATAGGTGAAAAGGACAACTTGTACCTGTCTGCACTTCCTGACATCTAGCACAATGACATTTGACTTTGTGCGAGGGGAAACTAGTGAATAACCTCAATATGCTCTTCATTTACATACTGCTATCAGGAAAAAAGCTGCGGGTCTCTTTAAAGTGAGTCTTCTGAGATAGTGGCAGTCGATAATGCAAATTGAGGTTTCCACATACTTTTCTTCTGTGACCTGTTTGTCTTTTTTTATCACCAGGAGTTATCAAGGCTGATTTTTCAAAATGCGTTCTCCTATGTTTTTTGACAATAATGAAAACCCATAAGTTAAAGGACAAAGGGTAAGAATGCACACAGGGCATGATTCTTAGGCAACCTAGTATGTTAATGACAGATTTAAACAGTCTTTATAACTGGAGATCTTTGAGTTGATATACGACCTTGCAAAAGAGCAATTCATTACAGTTCTTGCAATGGCAGCTTCAAAAAAAGTCATCAATAACTGCTTGGCAGTTTACACAAAAGAGTTAGCAGAGAGGGCAAATAAGATGGTCTTACAGTCAAGGAAACACTGGAAAATATACAAGCTTCTATCAGGAATGCATATTCAGCTCTGAACCAATTAACCTAATAAAAGATACTTGAATAAGAGAATGAAACTATTGTATTCATATAGAAGACTAAACAGTTCATTTGACATCATTCTTGTGTTTCATTTGTTAATCTTGCCCTGTATGAAGGATGAAGTACCAGCATCTCTGTTTAAATGGGGCACACTTCATTGGAGTATTTCTTTAATTGGGACATCTCCCAGAGAAACAATTTGGCTGACAGGAAAAATGGTCTACATTATTCTGGGTATCACTGCAACGAAAACCATCCTTCTTCTCCCACTGAAGTCGAAGGCAAAAATTCCAGTTATTTTGGTTATTGCAGAGATGTTGGTAAAGTTGATGAAGAGTGAAATAGGTGTGAGGAATAGGGTATGCATTTTTGTTTTAAAGACAGAAAGATTCTTTCTGAACTAAAGAGTCAGATCCAAAAAGGGACTTGTTCACCTAAAAATTAGATACTGAAAATTTTAGACAACAAGGCCCTGGAAGAGGACCAAGAATGCTGTGCTAGTTATCTGTGCTCCCTGTTCTACACTGGAGAACCAATGTGGAATGGGGTCTGAAACACATAGCATCAACAACTAATGCATTTATTGCCAGTGTATTGTTAACCACTTACTAGTAGAAAATATGAAATTCAGAGTGTTTCTGAAGTGCCATCCTTTTCTTAGGCCTGGTTATTATCCTACAAATCTGCAGTCATGCATCTCTGTCCTTCTGATACTTTTTTCAGTATAAGTTCAAGGAATCTGTTGTTTCAGAGGGCTGAACGGCATTCACTCTTCTCTCAAAATATGCAGGAGAGTAGTTTTGTTGAAGCTCTTTCACAATTCAGCAAAGATTATGAGTTTCTAAAAAGCAGAATGGTTACTGTGGAGCTGAAGAAAATGTTAGATTCCATCATTTTTACTGTAATAGTTTTTATATAGTTTGCATTAAAGATTTGTTAGAGAAGAATCATAGAATCATAGAATTGCCCAGGCCGGAAGGGACCTCCAAAGGTCATCTAGTCCGACCTCCCCACAGTCAGCAGGGACACCCCCAACTAGACCAGGTTGCCCGTATGAAGACTCTATACCAAGACAAAATGCAGGTTACTATTCTATCAACATGTCCTTGTTTGCACTTTTGCTAGCTTATCAAATTTGATGGCTTTTTCACCACCAAGTGATATGATTTTGAAAAAAAAGGAAAGGAGGATATCCCTATTCTCATGAGGGTATAAGCTGCTGGTTAATTTTTCAATATGGTTGTGGTTTTTCTCCTCCTCAAGCTGAGAAGAGTTTGTATCTATGGTTAATGCTATGACAATGCTATTTATGCACATCAAGTATAATTTTTTTTCTCTAGATGTATTTACTAATAAAATGCACTTTTTTTTTAGGCTCGTGAGAGTAGAAAGTATCATAGAAGGGCAACAGTAGACTAAAACCTTTGGGAACTTAGATTCAGTTTTAGACTTTTTCATATTATAGATTTTCTTTATATTTATGCCTTGTTTTGAAGGGAAGACTGTTCAAATAGACAAGGAATAACTAAAATGCTTTCATTTCCTTCAATATAATTAATTCAGATACCTGCTGGAGCAACTGAAATAAGGTTCTGGCTCGCAGGACAGACATTTCTTTAGGATGGTAGGTAGCCAACAAGCATGATTCTAAATTATTTAAATATTCCAATCAGGTACCCATACAGAAACCAAACCCTAGTTTTCAGCATTCTATTGTGTGCACTAATGAAAGAATAATCATATTGTTTCCCTCCCTGACTCAACTGTCATACTTTTTGAGTAACTGAATGTTTATACTTCATGATTAGGTTATTTTCTTATTGGGAGATAGAGTGCTTGACAGGAATACAGTGTATTCTACTCTAGTCTAAATTTATTTCAGATATGTATGCTTTTGAGGAGAGTTATTTGATAGCAATGCCAAATCAGAGGTCATAATTGATGCAGACAGAACTCATTAAAGAAACCTGAAGCAGTCCTGTTCCAAACTGTTTTACAGCTGCGATTCTTCTTTTACTCACACCAGCGTTATAAGTTGTAGCAATACTGCTGAAACTTACATTAGTGTTGAAGACAACTATATACTATTAAATAGAACCAATCTCTATCTTTTCACTGCATACAACTTCCTGATTATTCAGTATCTGGTATGATGATATGATTGTGTTGGCCCAAATAAACCAGGAATCTGGCTCTGTGTTACTATGTGTTTATTTAAAGACAGATACCAAAATGGAAAATAGCTGAAATTCATCATATGTCCTTTTGACTTCTGCACTCATTTTTTCCCATATACACTATGGTGCAAGAAGGCTGATGTGTGCATAGGTGATGACACAATACATACGTGTCACAGGCATGTCATGCACATAGTCCTAACAGCAGTGAAACACTCAAAGGTTCTCACAGTTTGGACACAGCATGGTAGCCTCAGAGCATATAATTTATATTGCAGTATGGCCCAACAGAGAACAGTTCAAACTTCCACTTCTAAACATCTGATTGGCTGACACCCCAGAGGGCTGTGCCGCCATCCAGCACAACCTGAACAGGCTGGAGAGCTGGGCAGAGAAGAGCCTAATGAGGTTCAACAAGGACAAAGGTAGGGTCCAGCACCTGGGGAGGAAGAACCCCAGGCACCAATACAGGTTAGGGATGGATCTTCTGGGAAGCATCCGGGAAAAGGATCCGGGAGTCCTGGTAGATAGCACACTTTCCGTGCGCCAGCAATGTGCCCTCATTGCCAAGAGGACCAATGGAATCTTGGGCTTCATAGGAAAGAGTGCGGTCAGTAGGTCAAGGGAGGTCATTCTCCCTCTCTAGTCTGCACTGGTGAGGCCACAACTGGAATATTGCATCCAGTTCTGGGCCCCCCAGTTCAAGAGGGACAGGGAACTACTGGAGAGAGTCCAGCATAGGGCAACAAAGATGATTAAGGGATTGGAGCACCTCCCTTATGAGGAAAGGCTCAAGGAGCTGGGACTCCTTAGCCTGGACAAGCGAAGACTGAGGGGAAACCTTATTTATGTTTATAAGTATCTAAAGGGTGAGTTGAAGGATGTTGGAGCCGGACTCTTTTCAGTGGTTTCCAGTGATAGGAGAAGGGGCAATGGGCTTAAGCTGGAACATAGTTAGGTTGACGGTTGGACAAGGTGATCTTTAAGGTCCCTTCTAACCTAGAAGATTCTGTGATTCTGTGATAGAAAGTTCCATTCGAATATGAGGAAAAACTTCTTTACGGTGAGGGTGATGGAGCACTGGAACAGGCTGCCCAGGGAGGTCGTGGAGTCCCCTTCTCAAGACCCGCCTGGATGCAGTCCTGAGTAATGTGCTCTAGGCATTCCTGCTTTAGCAGGGGAGTTGGACCAGATGATCTCTAGAGGTCCCTTCCAACTCTGACAATTCCGTGATTACATGATTCTAAGTAATAGTACAGTCAAAATCATAAAACTTGGAAATCAAGTGATTCAGTTCTCAAATATCATCATACATATCCTGATACTTGTGTGATATCTGATGAAAAATAAACCAGTTGTCACACCTCATTCTTGGCTTCTCTTCATTTACCAGACTTTTTTTTCTTTAACTCCAACAAGCGTTTTAAGTTTCATAAAAAGTAAAATTGAAAAATAGCAATATGTTAGTACCTAGATCCAGACAAGTACCAATGGTTGGACTCAATGATCCCAAGGGTCTCTTCCAACCTAGACGATTCTATGATTCTATGATTCTAATCTGAAATTACTTTCCATTTGTCTTTGGGTCACTTGCTACCAACCCACATTGTAATGGATTCCATAAACACCCTTTAAAAAATTATTAATGTCCAATTTACTACAATCCTACTTCATTGCATGCCCAACTCTACACTAATTAAACAGCTTAGGGAACACCTCAGCTTAGTCAGGATATAGCAACTAAGGATGTCAAACTATCAGGACATGGCATAGGTCAGCTGCTCCCTCAGGGCAGGGAGGTGGCAGCCAACACAGACAAGGCAACTGGCTAGGGAAGGCCTGGCGGCCAGGGCCTGTCCCAGCCTCCAGCCAGGAGCAAGGCAGCCATCAGGCAACCACAGCCCTGGGTTTCGGGCACCTCCCTGGGGATGGGGATAGACAGAGTCCAAGCTGGGATATATTATCCCACGAGTGGGAGTCAGGATCCATCCCACTGAGGGTAACCAACGTTAGACATAGTTCCAGGGTGGCAGGGCTCAGAATTTTCCTGATGAGTCAGGGTCAGCATCAGCAGTGCCCGTGGCCAGGCCCAGGGATGGCTGCAACACAGCTGGAGCTGAAGACTGTAAACCTACAGCCTACCTCCAACAGGGACTGAAGGACGCAGACTGAGCTGAAATGGGGCTCCCAGACCCATAGATGTGGGTGTGAGGGTCCCAAGTTGAGGCTTCTGAGGACAATTAAAGCCTATCAGTGCCCTCTGGGTCTTGATACAAGTTTCTTTGCAGTGAAAATGAAGGAAGAATATTCATAGAGCTTGCCTTGCTGTGTCAACTGGATTTATCCTTCATGTTCAGCTTTTCTTACTGGCAAGCTAAAACAGCTCCCCATTTAGCATTTTGCCATCTGCCTTTGGAAGTGACTTATTCTGCCAATGCTTTCAACAGAAGGGCTAGAAAGTAGGAGTCCAGCACCTGAAAGTAAGGCATTGTATCACTGTGTATAACTGTAGGTATCTCCTTTTTCATCTAGTTTAGGTAATTATCATCAAGGCATGAAAAAGCCAAGAAACTGGAAGTAGTGTTTTGGAATAGTGTTTTCAGACTTCTTTTTTTTGTATCAATGTCAGCATTTTTTTTTTGCAGTGTATTTACTATTTTATAATATTCCTGAGTTTTGTCACATGATTTTTTAGAATCATAGAATGGTTAGAGTTGGAAGGGACCTTAAAGATCATCATGTTCCAACCACCCTGCCATGGGCAGGGACACCTCCCACTAGAGCAGGTTGCTCAAAGCCCCATCCAGCAGATTTTTACAGAATATTTGTGTTCTTCTAAGGAACTACCACAATCACCCAAACATAGATCAGACATTAGTAAGTGTGAGGCCAGATTTGCTGTATCTATGACCAGCACTGTCCTGGAGGTAACCTGTTGGATTACACAGTTCTTACTTTTCTTGCTTTTGCGCCATTGCGACACTAGCAGAAGGTGATAACTGGAGTCTTTTAGCTTATTTCACAAACAAATGAAAATTTTTCTTTCCAAAGGAATAAGAGGTATATCCTTCTGTTTCTGTTTCTTTATTTCCAGTTTACCATTCTAAGATGGTTGTGGCAGAGAAAGGATGTTTTAGATGTAATTTCTTCCTCTGAATATTTATCATTCTTTTTTTATGACATACCTTCTTGTGACTTTTTTTTTTCTCTACACATTTTAAATTTTAATTTTCCTTTTTTAACTTGGTAATTACGTTTTCTTCTGACTAGGCACAATAGAAATTAATTTTTAAAAAGGAAAAAATAATATATGAGGTGCTGATAGTTGATAATTTTTACCTTTAGATAATGCCCATTCCAATATTTAAACAATCTCTCTCTCTTACTAAACTTGATGTGGTCATCTGCATTAACTGCAAATGATATCTTTCCCTTAGGGATAATATCTTTTTTCAAGACACACCTCAGTTTTTGTATGGTGTTATACAGTTTTTGAAGTCAATAGAGACAGGATAATTAATACTGTTAAAGCCCAGAGCCCATGGTGTGATATGGTACCTGGAGCAAACACTTGCCTTGAGAGTCATGTAGTATTTTCCCAGCTATTGTGGGATTGTTGGGTGACTTTAGGATTTACATGGCAAGATTTTGGTAGTGGGGGAGCTCCAGGGGTGGCTTCTGCTAGAAGAGGCCAGGGGCTGCCCCCATTACAGACAGTGCCAGCTCTAGCCGGCTCCAAAATGAGCTGCTGGACATTTAGGCCACTGGCCAAAGCTGAGCCCATCAGCAATGCTGATGGTGTCTCTGTGACAGCGTATTTAATAAAAGGTAAAAAACAATGCACAGAAGCTGTGAGAGAGGAGAGCAAGAAGAATATGAGAGAAACAACCCTGTCTGCAGGATGACGAAGGAGGAGGAGAGAATTCTCCATGCACCAGAGCACAGATTCCCAGAAGCCTTTGGAAAAGACCGTGGTGACACAAGCTGGCCCCTTGCAGCCCATGGAGGACTACACTGGAGCATATTAATTCACACTGCAGTCTGTGGAGGATCCCATGCCACAGCAGATGGAGATGCCCTGCATGAAGCTGCAGCCCATGGAGAGCCCACACAGGAGCAGACTCCTAGCAGGAGCTGTGGCCTACTGAGAGGAGCCCCTACAGAAGCAGATTTTCTGGCAGGAGCTGTGGCCTCTAAGAGACCCACACTGGAGCCGTCTGTTCCTGAACAACTGTACCATATGGAAAAGACTCATCCTGGAGCAGTTCTTGAAGGACTGCAGCCCATAGGAAGCACCCATGTTGGAGAAGTTCAAGAAGGACTATATCCCATGGGAAGGACCCCATGCTGGAGCAGAGGTAAAGTGTATGGAGGAAGGAGCAGCAGAGAGGAACTGCTGTCATCTGATGGCAATCTCCATTCCCCATCACCTGTGCACTGCTTGAGGAAGGGGAAGGAGGTGTAGAGGAGTAAGGAATTAAGGAGTGAAGTCAAACATGTGAAAAGGAGTAGGTGGAGGGAGGATGGTTTTCATTTTAGTTTTTTCATTATTTCTCATCATCTTAATCTATTTTTAATTTTTTAACAAATTAAATTAATTTTCCCCAAGTCGAGTCTGTTTTTCCAGTGAGCATAACTGGTAAGGAGTCTCCCCGTCCTATCTCAGTCCATGAGGTTGTCCACATTATTTTCTCTCCGCATCCTGCTGAGGAGGGGGAGTGAGACAGTGGCTGGGTGGTGTCTACTTTCTAGCTACTACATACTGAAGTGTGGGATAGATATTTACCTTTATCAAAATGCTATTTTCAATAAAGATAAAGTAGTAGGTTTTTCTCCAAAGATTGCCAAGCTCTTGGCTAATATTTAATTCTCACATGACTTGATTATAGAATGTCCAAGCCTGTATTCTTAGTTTTACACTTTACTCTTTTTCTCATTCACAACATCTCAGTGAAAGAATACTACCTAGTGCTTGAAAGGATCTTGAATCAATTCTCCCAACCCACAGTACCTAAGCTGCCCTTTCTAATAAACTTCAAGCATGTCTCCCTTCTTACCAAGCTATTTGCCAATTTGTCAGTTTTCCAGTTTACCAATTGGTTTATTTGTCAGGTTTTGTTCCTTAATTTGTTAATTTGTCAATTTGTTAATTGCTCACCGCTTTTCGTGGTGCTTACCCAGTTGCATTCACATCTTCATTCTAGTGATTGCAGTGGAAAAAAATGCACTCAGTTCAACTCAATACCTCAGAGTTCTGTTCTAAAGGGCAGGATACTGACATATAGCTTTTTTAAAATCTCATGCTGTATGGGTTTGTAAATATTTTATATAAGACATTTTAATTTTTACTCTATATGAAGTTACCCAAATACCTCGCACAAGGAATTTTCAAATCTATGCATTCTATATACTTGCATTCCATAACATGATATACTTCAGTGAGTGCATCATATACTGCTACAGAAACTGAACTAAATTCGTGAACTGGCATGATTGTAGCTTTAAAACAGAATACTAAGTTGCCAGGATATCAGAGTTTTCCATGAAAGAGCCACTTTGACCTTTAAGAGCAGTAACAACAGCATAAATATTCAAAACAAAAGGAGAAAGCATACTGGAGAAGCAGAATTGTTCCCTGATAACATACCAGTCTAATGTTATGGATTCTAAGGCATTGTTTTCTTCTTCTTTTGAAGGATCAACATTCACATCTCCCAACTCCTAAAAATGTTATCTTGAGTTGCTTTGTTATTGTGGCATTATCAAGCTAGTCTGCTGAAGGCAGTTTCTTTGCAGAAAACAATTTAAGATTTATTGGACTTGAAAAAGAGAGTTTTACCCTTATAGCCCACTAGTTATAGCCCTTGCTCTGGAAAGAAAAGACATGGGCTCTGATCTGTGCTCCCAGTGCTTGTTGTTCTTCCACAACAACAACAAAAAATCCAATAATGTTTAAGTACTGTTGTGACATGTGCTTTTAGTTTCTTCTTGTTATTACTCTTTCCTTCACATAATGTCGGTTTATCTGAACACAGCTGTTACTCAAACTGTCTTGGCAGAAAAACTGTTCTTCATCTCATTCCCAACATGATGGTCAATTTGATGACTTAAAACATTGAAACGGAAAGTCAAGATGGTTAACCTTCCCCTACTTTAATTTGCACCTTCTGATGTCACAGTGCATAACACAGACATGACTGAGACCGTTAGTCTTTCCAGAAACACAGACGAGCATCACTTGAAATTCCCCCAGACACTCAGCTGTAAGGAGATTGAAATGGCACTAAAATAAGGGAATTAAGTAACTGTAGGAGGGAGAGTTTGATCCAATTGACTCATTATTTATTAATGATTCAACGTTTATTAATTGCATCAGGATTAATCACCAAAATTTCATTAATTTTTTTCTGAAAAACTAATTTTGTGCACTGAAAGAATACAGAATGACTGCAACAATGTTTGAATGCTCAATCTAAAAGAAACTGCAGAACTTGGCTAACAATCTTCTATTGTCTCCCCATTAATATTAATATAGGATTATATGACTTTTTAAAATTTGTTTTAATACACATTTTTTCTTCATCTTCTTTTTTCACCTGTATCTAGTTTTATCAATTTGAAAGCATAATAGCACAGAAAAATGACACATTTTTATCACCTCTGTCTTCTTACAAATATTTTTGTAGACTTGATTTGGTCTGTAAAAATTCCTAGTTATCTGAACAATAGCCATGTCACCTAGATATTTCAGGAAATATGGAATGCCAGCATACAGGCAAACCATGCATATAAGAATATTTCAAGTATAAAACCTGGTAATTTATATTACATATTTTCCTTTTGAATATGGAAACCTTAAGAAATAAATTACAGTAAAGAACTTCATTTATTTCTTAATTGCATGTCCAAATCAATAATGCACCACTCAAATGGATTCTTTCGTTAATTATCTCATATACATATTAATTTGACATCACCTTTTGGAGCACTGATATTTTTAAAAATCTGTTAATGAGATAAAATCAACAGATTATGAAGTTTAATATCAGACTATTAACCTATGAATACATATCAGAAAATAGCCTGTATATATCAGCTTGAAATTGTGTTCTGCTAAGTTGAAAATGACAGCAGAAGTTAGAAGATTTTAGCTTAAAATAAATATTCAAGAATTTATTTAAAACTGAAAAAACTCAGTGAGAATGGTTGCAGCCTGCTATGCCAATATGCCATCAATGAGTCCGGCTGGCAGGATTTCACACAACCACAAAGAAGGGAAAGGCCTGGATTAATTCTAGATTTTAGATACCTAGCTCAGGCTGCAACACTGCATAATTGCCCTTCTTTAGCATTTGAATAGCAACTTCAGAAAGTGTTTTGGTCACAGGGGTTAAAGACAGATGAGATCAATGTAAGTGAGGCACAGAGACCAGTCTTTATGATAGGTGTCAGGTTTGAGCCCTGAATCCAGCAGGGCACCACAAGGCTGTCAGAAAACTGCAGTTCACTAGAGGCTGAAGCTCTGGAAAATATTTCTGTGAGGCACACATTTGATAACAGAAGACCAAAACACTACTACAGAGTCCTAAAAGGTTGTTCTTGTGGCACATTGGTTAAGTGCTTCATGGGTCTCTCTTGTAAAATCGATCAAAGCAAGTGTTTCACTACCACAGGCAAAGTGGTTCTGTTTGTGGGAACAAGGAATTGGTTCTTTATTGTGAATATATCAGATCTTTCTTATTCCCTACCTAATTGATTTTCATTTTCTGGACAATAATACATATTTCTACAAAGGATATTTTTTTAATTCTGCACCAATTTTCAGGGGAAAAATGGAAGTCTAATACCCTTGTCATAATTGTGAAATTTTATACTATATTACTTTTGTAGATGATTGATTTTTCATTCCAGGGTATATTGGACATCTTTAGAGAAGCACAGTCATACATATTAATCCATCAGATTTCTTGTGTTGTCTGTTTATATTTAATTCATTGCCTCTGCTCCCTTCCCTGATGTTTGTTGTATCTGCAATTTACTATTTCCCTTTTTAACCTTATATTTTCCATTTCATTTCTAATAGTCTTAAGTGAGAAAAACACAACAATGTTAGCAGGAAGTGAGATGAAACCTGGCAGAAAGAGACAATTCATTCAGACATCTAATAATCATACTTTATGAAGGTGCGGACAAGCTGTCCATTCTGTCAGTCTGCGGTCAAATAGAAATAAGCTAATTCCTCAGAAAAGATATCACAAAGTGGGCCAGTGAGCTGAGGAAAAACTATCCTCATAATCTCCTTTAAGTTCTGTAGATGTATTGTTCAAAAATAACACATTTATATGAGTATTTGTCTTGTGGTCATACCTGGCAAGGTCTTGGTGGCAGAGTGTTGGAGAGTGACCCATGTGGAGGGAACCAGGAGCTGATCTGAAATGGACCTAAAAACCCAGAATGTCCCAAGTCTGCTGCCAGTCCAAGGAGAACTTAGCGTTTCTGAGAGGGTGAACAAAACAGAGGAGACATGAAAGAGACATGGAGGAGATAGGCGGAAGGAGACATCACTGAAGGTTTGGATAGAGATGCACTCTTGGAAGGAGGCCCTTCAGGCCACAGGAGGGACAACCCTGAGGGACAGTGGTCCATGAGTGACCCATCCTGAGGTGTGGACGTCTCTGAGGGACTGTGACTCCAAATGACTTGCTCTTGGGCAGCGACAGGGGAGGTTCAGGCTGGATATTAGGAAAAATTTTTTCACCGAAAGGGTTATCAGACATTGGAATGGGCTGCCCAGGAAGGTGGTTGACGCACCATCCCTGGAGGCGTTCGAAAGGCGGTATGATGTAGTGCTGGGAGATAGGGTTTAGTGATGGTGTTGCTTTTTGTTTGTTGTGTGGGTGTTTATTTTTGTCAAAATTAGGTCAGCGGTTGGACAAGATGATCTTTAAGGTCCCTTCCAACCTAGAAGATTCTGTGATTCTGTGATTCTGTGACAGGCCTGAGGGTCTGCAGCCATGGGCAACACAGTCTGGAACAGAGGAGAACAAGAAGCCAGGAGAAGAGAGACACTGATCCTAGCTTTCTATGCAACCCATCATCTCCCCAAAGGAACAGCATAGAACTGAGTGTAACCTGTTGCAAAAATAAAGGAAGCTGAGACTAGGAGATAAGGCACTTAATGCTCTTCTGCATTAGAATAAATTAAAATATGAATGAATGAACATTTAACTTCAGTATGAATTTAGAAAATAAAATGTACTTAATATGGTATTAGTTAGCAGTCTACTCTTTTATAGGTTTTCTCATAGTTTTTTTCAAAGAAAGTCATCATTTTTGTCCAACTATCAGACAGGACAATTGAGACAAAATGATCACCAGTGATTTACCAAACATCAGTTAGCCAATAAAGGAACTGGTAACTGAAGATAAAACTATTATGTTACCACTTCTCAGCTCATTAACTTAACCACTCATTTCAGCTATCATTATATATGTATCTCATATATAATATATATTATACATATGTGATATATATTATATATTACATATCATATTATATAATCTCATATTTTATATATATATTATTTTAGCTATCCCCTTGCAGAGGGATCTAGATAGATTGGGCAATTGTCAATGGTATGAAATTTAACAAGAACAAATGCCAGATTCTGCATCTGGGATGGAGTAACACTACGTACAAGTATAGATTGGGAGAGGAATGGCTGGAGGGAAGCCCTACAGAAAGGGATCTGGGGGTGCTGGTCAACAGCAGGCTCAATACGAATCAGCTGTGAGCCCTGGCAGCCAAGAGGGCAAACCACATTTTGGGGCACATCAGACACTTCATAAACAGATGGTCAGAAGACCATTCTATATGTATATGCTGTATGTAATGTTGGCGCAGCCTCACCTTGAGTACTGTGTGCAGTCCTAGGCCCCACAATTTAAGAAGATGTGAAGGTATTCAAATGAGCCCAGAGGAGGGCAACAAAGCTGGTGAAATGACTAGAAGGAATGCCCTATGAGGAGTGGCTGAGGACTCCGGGTTTTACTAGTTTGGAGAGAACAAGGCTGAGGGGTGACCTCATTGCTCACTACAGATTCCTGAGGAGGGGAAGTGAAGAGGAAGTTGCTGATCTCTTCTTCCTGATATCCAGTGACAGAATGAGTGGGAAAGCTGTGTCAGAGGAGATTAAGAGTGGACATTAGGAAGCATTTCTTTACTACGAGGATAATCAAATGCCAGAACGGGCTTCCTAGAGAGGTGGCCGGTGCCGCAAGCCTGTCAGTATTTAAAAGACATTTGGACAATGCCCTTAGTAATATGCTTTAACTTTTGGTCAGCCTTGAACTGGTCAGGCAGTTGGTCTAAATGATCAAGGTAGGTCCCTTCCAAATGGAACTATTCCTTTCCTTCCCTTCCCTTCCCTTCCCTTCCCTTCCCTTCCCTTCCCTGCCCTTCCCTGCCCTTCCCTGCCCTTCCCTGCCCTTCCCTTCCCTGCCCTTCCCTTCCCTTCCTTTCCCTTCCTTTTCCTTATTGAAAAATCAAGCACTGAAAGAATTTTGACTACAATGAAGGTATCCACCATGATCTTAGTTCAGTCCTGTTGTATGCATGCCTTGTGATGTATTATCTAATTACCTCTATTCTCCTTAGGATCCCTGTCTCCACAAGATCACTGTGTATTTCACACATCTTTTCAAAATTTTGCATTCTCCTCATTGTCCATTGCCTGGCCGCCTCCCTCTGGCCCTCTCCCTTACTTTCTCTGTAAAATTGAAAGCCTGGTCTGGAGAAGGAATTCTTAATTTTCTCATAACGGTTTCGACAACACTTATCACTAGAGTGTGTTACTGCTTCATAAACATTAATAAATTCAATTTCACATACAGGTACTGTCATCATTTTAGAGATGAGAGAACTGAGACACCAGGGGACTGAGATTAAAAAATCTCTGGTTGGAATACCTATGACCTCATTTTTCATAGTATTAACATTAATGGCTCTTCATATATTCACAGCACAGCAAATCAACTTTAATTACATCTGTGAACAGTCAATATTGCTGCAACTGAGGTGCAACATATTCAGACCATTATGAACACGCACCTTTAGAAAGTGTATTTCAAGTGATTTGTCAAATACAGTGAAACTCTATGGCAGAGGCATAGAGAGACTAGTTTCCAAACAAATACTCAGTTCCTGTAAATGTAACATTAACCTTCATGTATTCCAGCTTTTGGAATAATGAAGCATGAATCTGTATAGGGAACAGTCCCCCCTCTCCTGTTCCTGTCTACTCTTCTGTTGTGTGTCTCCTTTCTGGTCCTGCCTCCCGTCACCCTTTATCTCCATACTCATCCATTCTCAGTGGACTACTCGTTATGTAATCTGTGTCCCAAATTCCTTGCTTTTACTCATATCTCTTGACTTCTTCTGCTTTTTACTTCCTTACTTCCTTTCTTGCCTTCAACAATCATTTTAGGAATGTTTATTAATAATCTAATTTGCTGTCTAGGTCTTAGGCCTAATTTTTTTATGGGCTTGAGCCAGTAAAGAAAGTGTGTATAAAAATGGGATTTAGATGGCATTTAGGTGACTGATTCAAATTCTGAAAGCTGCAGTCTGCACCTAAAGAAAGCTAAAACCCAAAGGGCTCTTAGTGTTTTACTTTCCTGTTTTTCTGGGCCATACGTTGTGCCGTAGACATTGGCCCAGCTGATCATAAAAATGAGACGACAAGCAGGGAAGCTACTAGGATTTTTTCTGTGTTGAGGACTGCTGAATAATGATAGGCCATGCTAACACTAACAGGTTGGTGAAAACAAAAGACCTGCAGCTCAAAGGAATTATGTGTACATGATGAAAACCATATATACATACACACACAAATGCACACACACAATTGCAGTTCAAAATATCTTTTCCAGTCTGGATGTCATGAAACGTTGCAGGTATTCCCATGACAAAGCATAGCAAGACTACTGATTAATGTGTATATGTATGTCAAACAAATTATGTAGTCAATTAGCAAATTGAGCAATGTGTAACAATGTAATTATATAAGAAGGAAGTTAGTCAAATTCAGATTTTAGAACCTGGACAGTTATTACAGCTCTTGGCTGCAGTTTGTCTGGTAATATGCAATTTTACTCCATTTTGCTAATTGCTATACTGTCTAGAGTCAGGAAACCTGAGTGACAATTCTTACAGAATATCTGCTTGTGGCTGAAGAAATGAAGGATTTATACTAATGGGAGGGGTAGACCTTGGTAGAAAAATAACCCAAAAAGCAGTCACTCAAAAATTGGTAAAGATGTAACTGTCAATGTCTTGACATTACAGCGTAGCTTGAACTTAAGACTGATTGGAAGCCAGAAGATAAAATGTCCTCTACCAATGTCCCCAAGGAATTTATGCAGCATCTATGGCTGTGCTGTGGACTCTAGCTCTTGAGATACTGTGAAAATGGGCATCATGCTGGCTCAGAGATCTGTTTCAATAAAATCAACATACAAACCAATGTACAGGCAATTCTATTACCTATATTATCCATCAGTGATAAAAAAACCCCAAACTTTTTACTTTTCACCTTCTAGTTTGTTCTTCCAGAGTCAGTTTTGGAAATTGAATGAAGAGGGGTTTTCTACCTGGTCTAATTTAGAGTCTATCTGACCCTTCCCTCAAGGGTTTAAGCTCATGATCACTTAAGGATTAGTGTCGAAATATACTCTATGATTGGTATGTTTATTAAACAGAAAACGTGTCTGGTTTCAAATTAAGAATTGTTAATGCATTAAATTGCCCTTAGCATCTGTGGCTTTTCCACTTCTCTGTTAATAGTTAATTACCCAATAAGAGAAGGACTTCTGTGCTGATAGGGGCAGGTGTCATCCCTGGATTTTAATCTTTCAGTTCTAGACTTCTATTGAAGAAGTTAACACATACTTCTTGTTCACTTGGTTCTTCTAAATACTTCAATATCTTATTCTTAGGCCTCCATAAAACTAAGAGTCAGAACTTGCTTGTCAGGAAACTTTTTATAAGAATATCCATTCTCAAAGAAAGTCTAACAAGGACAAAAAGCTTTCAGTAACAACAGTTAAATAATATAAATAATAAAAAGGTAAAAGAGAAAAAAACTCCCAGAAAAGTAAAATAAGAAATCAAGCTTTGCAAAGATTTTGAGGTGGGCTTGAAGCCTTATGTTTACACATGATCACAGCAGAATTTATGGTAACAAATTATCTGGACAATACCTGCTGGTGGATCATTACTGAACTCTCAGTACAAGAATGATAGTACTCACTGAGATGGAAATAAAAAACTGCACCTCATCCTTCTGTTTGTGTCAGGTTTCAGGGAGTTTCCTCCTTGAAACCTGGAGTTAACAATGCAGTTAAGACCAGCCAAACCTGTAACAAAGAAAAAGCATATCTACAAATGCAATGGCAGGACTCCCACGTTGATAATGCCATGTATAAGCGCATTTCTGAAAGCAGTGTCAAATATTCAGCTGAAATTAGACCCATAACGTGCATTTTAAGGAAAAGAGAGAAGGGCAAAAAAACCTGAAGTACCATGGTCAGTTTCCATCTAGAAATCATAGTGCTATAGGGAAAGTAAGGTAGGAAAGCCAATACTTTTTGATTAGAAATAAAATGGATAGTGTCATATAATGAAAGCTAAGGCTTGTGTTTATTTAGACTAGTGCCAGTTGGTTAAATGCAGGGTGTCTTTTTAATAGATTACACGCTGCCTTTAGCTAATTTGAATTATATTAAGGCAATCAGCTCTTTACTGGGACATACAAGCAATAAAGTCAACAAGAGCTCCACAGTGGCAGTTATTTCCACTGACTTG
Source organism: Calidris pugnax (assembly GCF_001431845.1). Classification (NCBI taxonomy): domain Eukaryota; kingdom Metazoa; phylum Chordata; class Aves; order Charadriiformes; family Scolopacidae; genus Calidris; species Calidris pugnax. The sequence goes on along the minus strand of NW_015094506.1, from coordinate 41,206,401 downwards.
AGAAGCTTGCTGCAGAAATACGCAGCTCAGGCTTTGGTGATTTTCTTTACCCACAGTCTGGTTTCTATGGAAATTATTGTTTTTCTGACATACTGCATCTGAAATATAGCTTATATCAACTCTAAATTTACATATTCAAATGAATGTTGTCAGTGTAAATTTTAGCATTGTGTACAATTGTTTACACTAAACTTTAAAAAATGCCTTTCAGATAAAACATTTGGTTCATGGGGGCTATATATTTTGAAGTATCTCTCATTGCTCTTGGGTAATCTGGAGCCTGGCGTTATCATTTTTCTGTAAGAAAAGAACTCCACTACAAAAAGGGGTTTATCGCCATGTTGCTGCACTGCTTCAATAATGAATTAAAAACGGAAGTGGCTTTCCTGGAAATACCGATGCCATACAATACAACAGCCCAGGCTTTGATGGGAAGTGGTGTGGTTTAACCTGGCAGGCAGCTAAATGCCATACAGCCATTTGCTCAATTCCCTCCAGCAGGATGGTGGAAAGAATTTGAAAAAAAATGCTAGAACTCATGGGTTGAGATAAAGACAATTCACTAGGACAGAAAAGGAAGGAATAATAATAACAACAATAACAACAACAATAAAAATAATAATAAATCATCAAATTATGCACAATGCAATTGCTCACCACCTGCTGACCAATGCTCAGCCAGTCCCTGAGGAGCAGCTGCTCCCCAGCCAACTCCCCCCAGTTTATATGCTGAGCATTACATCATATGGTACGGAATATCCCTTTGGACAGTTTGGGTCAGCTGTCCTGTCTGTCTCCCCTCCCAACTTCTTGTGCACCCCCAGCCTACTCCATGGCAGGGTACGAGAAGCTGAAAAGTCCTTGCCTTTGTATAAGCACTGCCTAGCAACAACTAAAACATGAACATTATTAATGCTCATGAATATCTAAGAGGCAGGTGTCAATGAGGCCAGACTCTTCTCAGTGGTGCCTGGTGGAACACAGGAAGTTCTATCTCAACATGAGGAAAAACTTCTTTACTTTGAGGGTGACAGAGCATGGAACAGGCTGCCCACAGAGGTTGTGGAGTCTCCCTCTGGAGATACTCAAAACCCACCCGGACACGTTCCTGTCCAAACTGCTCTAGATGAACCTGCTTTAGCAGGGCAGTTGGACTAGGTCCCTGAAAGTCCCTTTCAACAACTACAATTCTGTGATTGGTGTGTTATCAACATGATTCTCATACTAAATCCAAAATACAGCAGTATACATTCCCTCCAGCAGGATGGTGGAAAGAATTTGAAAAAAAATGCTAGAACTCATGGGTTGAGATAAAGACAATTCACTAGGACAGAAAAGGAAGGAATAATAATAACAACAATAACAACAACAATAAAAATAATAATAAATCATCAAATTATGCACAATGCAATTGCTCACCACCTGCTGACCAATGCTCAGCCAGTCCCTGAGGAGCAGCTGCTCCCCAGCCAACTCCCCCCAGTTTATATGCTGAGCATTACATCATATGGTACGGAATATCCCTTTGGACAGTTTGGGTCAGCTGTCCTGTCTGTCTCCCCTCCCAACTTCTTGTGCACCCCCAGCCTACTCCATGGCAGGGTACGAGAAGCTGAAAAGTCCTTGCCTTTGTATAAGCACTGCCTAGCAACAACTAAAACATGAACATTATTAATGCTCATGAATATCTAAGAGGCAGGTGTCAATGAGGCCAGACTCTTCTCAGTGGTGCCTGGTGGAACACAGGAAGTTCTATCTCAACATGAGGAAAAACTTCTTTACTTTGAGGGTGACAGAGCATGGAACAGGCTGCCCACAGAGGTTGTGGAGTCTCCCTCTGGAGATACTCAAAACCCACCCGGACACGTTCCTGTCCAAACTGCTCTAGATGAACCTGCTTTAGCAGGGCAGTTGGACTAGGTCCCTGAAAGTCCCTTTCAACAACTACAATTCTGTGATTGGTGTGTTATCAACATGATTCTCATACTAAATCCAAAATACAGCAGTATACCAACTAATAGGAAGAAAATTAACTCTATCCCAGATGAAACTAGGACAGAAGACTACTGTATTTAATCCTGTTTTACTTGCAAATTAGGAAAAGAATTAAGATCAAGATGAAACAAAAGAAACTAGCAAAAAAAATATTTCATTTTTAGCATGAGCAACCTCTAGACAGCGTGCAAATGTAGATCATATCACTGTCACTGTATTATAGATTGGCATGAGTTTTAGTAGAACAATAGTCATCATTTAGAGGCAAAACTCCTGAAACAGATGTTTCTCTATCCTTATGATAGCAGATTTTTCACCTTGCTTTGGTCATTGATAACTTCTTTGAATGCTGTTTGGTTGTTCAGAATATTATTTTGGCAACAACAGTAACACCAACAAAAGGAGGTTACTCAAGGTCTTTTCAGCACTGTTGAACTGCATCTATAAACCATAAAAATTACAGATTATATTTTAATTAGAAAGCAGAGGAATTTATTGCATTTCTTTTAACAGTGTGGTCAGGAGTTAAATGAAAACAACTGAACAAAAAAAAAAAATTCATAACAGTAGTAAGAAAAAGAAAGCTTATTTAGTTACGCATGAAGAATGGAGATGGAATGTGGCCAAGGGCGCTGCTTCAGTGGACATGAAAGGAAGAAGGACAAGAAGCTGGAAAATGGTGGAATAGGCCAATGCCTTTAACAAAGACAGTAGCTTGTGATCCATAGATGTCTAAGCAAGAATAAAAGTAAATTGTTATTTATTTAATGAAGACTTCTGTGAAATGCAAAATTACTTGCACTGCAACTTAGGTAATACAATGCTAAAGTAATCTAAACCAAAGATGTAAGTAAAAAAATGGAGCACTGGAATCTTTAAATAAAATTTGGTTTCACTCACCCATCCAGGCTTCACCTCAGGAGTTTAAAGCATCTCATTCAACCATAGCAGTGGTAACTTACTGTCTTACTTACATAAGAAATAAAAGCTCTTTTTCATGAGCAGAACAGTGTCAAGTTTTGAGTGTTCCAAGTCTCTTTGGGGAAGCTAAAATCATAGGCTTCATTCAGAAATTATGAAGTGATTTCTTTTTGGTTTAAAAAAATAGCAGCTCAGATATCCTCAAAAATAGCACATTATGGTGTCATATTACTTGGCATAATACCGTGCTCCAAAGACATGCCTCTCTAGTGTCTCTGCATGACATGTATATGTGAATTTGCCCCATAAGAACTTCTAAACTTCACTCAGAATGATAGTAGCATGGGATAATTCAGGCTAGGAGGGACTTCAGGAGGTCTGTAGTTCAACCTCTGCTCAAAGCAGGGTCAGCTGTAAGATCAGACCAGGTTGCTCAGAGCTTTATCCAGTCAGGTCTTGAAAAACTCCAACTATGGAACCTGTTCCACTGCTTGGAGCTACAGAAGTATGACAGATGTGAAAGCCAGACCATATGCTGATCTCCAAAATGAGCTGTACTGAACTACTGTATGTAAAAAAATGTAAGCCTACTTCATTAGTGTGTTTCCATAAAAGAAAAAGGAAAAAGGAGGAGCTGAGTGGAAAAAAAAAGACTGAACATACAGTCTATCTAACACAGATCTTATTTTATAGAGCAAAAAAGCATAATTCATCAAAAGTGTTCTCAGTATTTTGAGTTCGAATGGTTGAATGGTTTTGATTTGGGGAAAGACTGAGAAAAGTATGGTATTCAGGCAACTTGAATTCAGAGGATATTTTGTATTAACTATATCACAAGAAGAGTAAAGAAATATTGAAAATTTGCTGCACATGGCATTTATTCTTCTTTCAGTTTTTTTTTTAAACAACCTTGTTTAAATCCATATTTTTTACTTAATTTTCATAAACTTAAAAATTACAGTTTATACAATAAAACTGAAGCTCAAGTGGAGCATTCAATTTTTGAATTACTTTTATTTGACCCTCAAAATCTAAATGTGATATTAAATAATGATTATCTTATGGTTTGCATTTTGTTTAATATAATCTCAAAATAATATAACTTATATTGGTCATAGCATGTCAGATGATTTAGAGTGAAAGACAGTTTTGAATATATTGAATGAGAGGAGCTATATACCTTCTCATAAAAGGACTGTGCAAAAGGAGAACTTCATTTTTACTATATTGCTTTTCTGTCTAGAGGGAGTTCTATATCTGCAATGTATATTTTCAGAAACTCTGCTGTTTACTAAATTTATGAGCTAAAGAGAGCAGTACTACCTGTATATCCAGATTTATGGTCATCAGAGGTAAACACCACCCCAGGCAAAGAAAATATATGGTTTCTATGCATTAGCAATGCAATGTATGTAGTAAAAATTTTTCAATATAAATTAGTAAATGAAGCTTTCTGATTTATAGACAATATACTTTGCATATTTTTTCCTCCCTTTCCCCCCGCCCTTTTTCTTTCAAGACACTCTGATCAACATTGTCTTCATAACAGGTATTGGTCACCTATCATTCACTAGTATTAGTTCTTATTGTTAGTTGTATAGAAAGGATAGGGGTACTGGGGTTTTGTTGTTAGATTTTTTCACCCTCAAAATAACACAAGTAAAATGAGGGTGCAAGGCCAATTTCATAAAGGCAGCAATAGGCATAAAAAATGTATGGTACAAGTATCATCTAAACATAAGCGTACATAGATGTATCAAAGGAGAGAGAGCTGTGTCAGACCTCATAGGAATACCACCTCTTTTACACAGATGATCTGTGACCATGCAGGTTTCAGATGCAGTGTCCTCAGTAGCAATGTCTAGGTGCTGTCTAAACTTTGAAGTCTGAGTTGACAGACTAGATGATTCCCCTCCATAGCTCGCAGGGCTTCTCTGATGCACAGCAGTTGCATCTACTTTATGCATGGGTATGTACACACGCTTGGTTGTGCTGTCTCACAAGCCATTCTCCTTTACTAAAACTTATCTCCACTACATCCACAGAAACATAATGTAGCTTCATCAGCCAAAAGAGTTGGAGGATGTCTTGTGCCAAAGATCTCTGCTAGACTTTTGAACTGACAACTATTTGTCTTGCAGGGAACAAAGTTGAGAGAGATATTGGGATGAGAATCCACATTTCTTCATTCTACTTTAAGTCCAGAGATATTTATTTTGTCATTTCATGATAAAGAAGAGTTTGGATTGAATATTACTCAAAGAAGACCACTATAACTTAAAAAAAAAATGTATATACAGTATTCTACTTAATTATGAACATTATAATTTGCCCATTTTTAGGCCAATTCTCTCCTCAAACATTGTTCCTGAATAGGATTTGGGGTTTATGTGTTTCAAGTGATCTCTTTGAGGACATAAGCTCTTCTCATGACCTTTAATTAGTTTATTATTTACAATTCGTTTTACAATAGAAAAGATTCGGTTTCAAGATAAAGTGCAAGAGGCAGAGAAGGATGCATATTTCTAAATATAATACTAAAATAATACATTTGCACTAAACTAGGTATACAGTGAAAGCTGACTAGAAGCTATAGTCTAGGAGAGAGAAACAGTCATTGGTTCACATTTTCCTTGAGTGGATTTAATTTGTGCAAGCTCTATACGAAGAGTATCTTCTGGCTCCACAAAGAGTGTCTTAAGGCTGCATTACCTTAGCTGCTCCTATGCAGTGGAAGTAGGTGGTTTCACTACTCTCTTTGCTGCTGATGCTGTTTATTTACCCTCCAAGTACTAGCGTGGGAGAGCATATCGCCAGCCCCATGGTGATGCTGGTCTCTTCAACTCCTTTGGAATGATGGGAGTAACTCATTTTACACGGACAGATCTGCAAGAACATACAGGGCCATAGTAAGGTCACTCTTAGTTTTTATTTATCAGTCCTCTGATTCACTTTTTTGCTATTGGTCATGTAATGCTACCAAAACCCTAAAGCAAATGAAAAGCTGGGAATCTGACCCTGAAATAATTGCTGTCTTCAGCCACTGAAGATTCCCTACCTAACAGAGAAGGAGGCCATGAATGAGCAATTCCGCTAAGCGTGCTACAGAAACAAAGGGATGTGGCATCACTAGAATTAAAATATACACATATTGTTACATATATGGTTTATTAAGTAAAAAATTACATAAATGACCTATTTTACCCCAGAAAATAAACATGTCATATTTTGAGGCTCCTAAAAAGAATTCTATCAGCAATGAAACTGAATGAATGAACTGTATCTATCAGCAATGAAAATCTTAACTATTCCCTGGAAAAATATTCAAACGATATTGTACAACAATTCTAATAATGTTTGAAAACTGTGTGTGTAAAGATTCACCACAAACAAAAGAAACTTAAGAAATATAAGGGATTCTACAGAATAACAGTTTAGGTAAAGTTTAGATAAACCTTTTATGGCAAAAACCAAATCCAACCCAGACACCAAATAAATAAATAAATTTTAAATAAATCTAAATGCTAATAAAATATTTTTCAAGTGTATTTGAGGAAAATAAGAGAAAAAGTAACAAATATGTCTACAGGAGTCAAAAATGAAAAGAAAAAAAAGAGGAAAAGATAGGACATCATACTATTATTGACAATAATTTTATGCAGGTAGCAGAAGGTAAGGGAGAATATCAGCCCTCTGAAGAGTAGTGGGTACAAATTAGATATTTGGAAACACTGGACTGCATTCCACAACAGAGATTATCTAAAGCAAACAGTCAGAGGAGACAGAAAACGTTGGGCACTTGATTGAAAAAAAAACCCTAAACAATTGTCTGGAGGGCTGATAAGACAAGGTACCAATAAATAGAGACAACAAAGTGCATGTGTCCTCATAAACAAGGAACACAGCAACTGCTGCCACATCTCTGGATTTCTATTATTGAACCCAGGGTTCCTTAGCTCCCATATGAATTCTTTCTGTGGAGTATTTGATTTGAAAGATTTTAATGAAGAAACTCTTTCTTAAGCTTCTGTTTTGTCTACATTTAAAACTGCTTTATAGCTGGCAGACCCAGTTCTCCCTTTGTCTCACCCCACAGGACCATATGATTCTGGACAGCCTCCTGTGGAAGGTATTTTCCTAATTTAATATATCCTGAGCTAACCAAAGACTAACTTCTTCAACATCTCTTCCAAGTTCATGTTCTCAAGACTATACAGAGATTTGCAACATGTCACATCATATAGCATAAAATATAGCAACTGCATATGCATGTTGAGAGCACCATAGTTCTTCCCAAATTACCAGCTTTCTACAGAATCTATACTATGATTTGACAGTACATTTGACACTGTCAGACAGATAATTATTAGTGATGTTTTTGTTAGCAATAGTAACTAGCTAATATTTAATCCTGATTATAATTGTTAATAAGAACGCTTTTAGAAATTGCTTTCCAGATCCTGATGTACCCCACCATGATCACAAGAGAGGGTAGAAATTGGAAATATTTTCAGCAAATCCAAACTACAGTGATTTATAGAGAAATCCCATTTATCTTGTTACATAATGGATCAATTTAAAAAGCAACAATCCCAAATTTAACTATGCACCAATTCATACTACAAAATTCCTATCTGGATTCTTATATTGCTGGATCCTGATGGAAATGCTTATGGATATTTAAATAAGCATTGATTTTTTAATGTAATTATTAGTCTATTAGCTGGATCTTTGAGCTATGTTCTCTGTACTACCCTGTCACTGTTCATTGAGTCAATAACATCTTCAGGTCTAAGTATCCTATGAGATTCAGTGTTTGACTTGTTATCACTCAAGGTTTAGGTGTTCTGCTTTTTTTCTTATGTAAAAGGAAACATTATATTTTACATAATGCTTGTTGAGAGATACAGCTTATTCTTGGAGATTACATTAATAAGCAAGAAGTGTTTGTTTGTGTTTTCCTGATACTCAGTTGCATGTAAAAAGGTTTATGCATTATTTTGAACAAGAGTGTGAAACAGCTATTCCCAAGTAATGAGAATTTGAAAGATGATTTTGTTTTAAATGCCTGTGTAAGTGATTCACATTCAGAAGAGCTCAAATAAGCAGCAGCTCTCAGACAACCTAATTTATTAACAAAGTGGGCTGAAAAACTAGCCCTATTGTTCTCTTGCAGATTACAGCAAATTATATTAATTTAATTAAAGCCTAAAATCATGTTTATTAATTAATTTATTCTGTCAGCAATCAGGAAGATTGAGTAGCTTCTTTAGTTCTTAGGCTGAAAGCAATGTGAGATTATGTGCTGAATTAAGAGAGGTAACAAGGTAAATTGCCAATGCATTACCTGTGCTTGCTTCTGGATACAGCCAGAGCCAAGTATAAGCTAGATTCTGCTCTCTCCCTAGACATTTTCTCTCAGAGAGAGATATCAATAAAGACAAAAAACATATTTCTACATATTTATTACAGTTTTTACTCTTTTTTCAGTCCTCATGAGCTGAAGAACCTGATTCCCTCTGAAAATATCTAACTTTTGATGTGATTTCTAAGAGAAGAATCGTGGCATATTTTGACATATATTTTACAAGGTTTTGAACATATATATTTACATTAATAAAGATAACAGAGATCTTCAAAGGTATCCAAAGAGGTCAGGGCAATAATGACCAAAAAGTTGACATAAAGTCTACATAAAGAAAATAGAAATATGTATTTTTCAGATATTGTAATACTAAGAAAAAAAAAAAAAACCAAACAAAACCAAAAAAAACCAAAACCAAAACCAAACCAACTCCAAAAGACCAGGATTAGTTAAAAGAGTGGAAGAGGAAGAACTCTGATGATATCAAACACAGAAAAGTGAAACATAAGTTGTTTTAAAAGGAAATGTGATTACAAATAGGGGTCCCTTAAACCTGGGCCTGGTTAAATTGCATTTTAACATTTCATAAAGTATTTAGAAACAAATCTAAAGTGAACCAGTCTACGGCTAATGGAAGGTATTCCACTAGTGGGGTTAGTGGATAAAACATTTCACTTTTCAGATATTTTAATACTAAAAAAAAAAAAAAAAACCAAACAAAACCAAAAAAAACCAAAACCAAAACCAAACCAACTCCAAAAGACCAGGATTAGTTAAAAGAGTGGAAGAGGAAGAACTCTGATGATATCAAACACAGAAAAGTGAAACATAAGTTGTTTTAAAAGGAAATGTGATTACAAATAGGGGTCCCTTAAACCTGGGCCTGGTTAAATTGCATTTTAACATTTCATAAAGTATTTAGAAACAAATCTAAAGTGAACCAGTCTACGGCTAATGGAAGGTATTCCACTAGTGGGGTTAGTGGATAAAACATTTCACTTCCACTTCCCCTATATGTGTACTCAGGTGTACTTTTATGGTCAAGAGATTATGGTACAGCATGTGAAAACTATAGTTCCTGATTCAAATAAACACTAGAATAACTTTGAGAATCTGCTCACTCAAATTCAAAGACTCCAGAAAAGAGGTTGCAAATGAAGATTAAGGGTCCTAGTTGCTTTCTCAGGTTCTGAGATAAGAGAAGAGGTAACAACAGTCCTTTGAGATTTTCTTTCTTTAAATGTGTCTTCCCTAAGGGAAAATGTTACTGCCTTTGGCAAGGTGTTAAGGACAAACTACAGTGACTCCCAAGGCTACACTACTCTGTACATTAGAAAATAAACTCAGAGTCAACAATTCAGAGCTGAATACAGTCAAACATCCTCCCTGCACACAAGTGCTGGTATATGATATCTAACTGATAAAGTAATGTATGTGTTCTGGAAAAGCTTTTTCTCATTTGCAAAAAGGAGAGAGAGATGCAAATGTAAAAATTATTTCTGATTCACTGTTCTGCAAATGGTACTAGATCACACACTGTTGCATGGTTAACAAAAAGCACGTAAGAATTCTTACTATTTTATCATCATATTTCAATATTTTACATAGCATTTTATAAAAATTGTAAATACAAGCTCTATAATGCATTTTAAGGTCCTGACTTCTTATAGAATGTTCTCTCATTTCAGTACAGTTTGGTTTTCCATTTTTTCCGCACTTTTGCCTCATTTGCTTGACCTTATCTCTCTAAGAATAATGGTACTATCTTAATTCAATTGCAATCGTTTGAAGTGAAAAACTGCTCATCATTAATCTTAGAGTGACAAGCCTTATTGTAATTAAACTCCAAAGATATGTAATTTCTTATTAGGAGACATTCTTATACTGCTCAGCTCACAATTCAAATTTATCTGTTCTTATGCGCTTTGCCATTTCATGGTAGTAAGTTGTCCCTTATTTTACCTGAGTGTTTTAAATGTGTTGATTTTTGAGGTTATGTTTATGCAGCTGTGAAATTAAATCATAAATGAAAAAGCCTTGTAGATAAGTAAATGAAAAATGCCTTTTTATTATATTTGTGTACAACTAACATTATGAATAAGTTGACATGGTTTTTATTACTGAGATTTTGAATATATACTTTAATAATGGTCATGCCAAGTATGACCCTTGACACTTTGATATACTATTGTTGATAAGAAAAAGATGGTTTTGTATAGCAGTGAACTTACGAATGAAAAGGTAAGAAACAGGTAGTGCAGTGGCAACATACTTTGTTGTTTTAATCAATATGCAATACAATCCACGAGCAACAGATCTCTATGTAAAATAAAACCCGGTGTTATTTGATTCCTGAACACAAGAGATAAGTAAGAGGTGCAATATTCTGATTTTTGAAGTTACAAGAATCTGGAATGCTTTATTTGGAAATTAACTTGTTTATTTTTAAAAATTGTATATTTTCATCCCCTTTTTCCCTAGCATAGGTAGGAAACATCAAAAAATGGTTTCTCAGATTAATGTCTCTTTATTTTTTCCTTGCCAGTTTCTTTTATGTTTGTGGAAACAATGTGAAAAAAAAAGGTCATTGGCCTAGAAGACCAAGAAGTATGTAACCACTCTTTCTGATAAAGACAAACTGACTTTTTATGTTTTACACACAGGTCATTAAATGTCAGGGCACTGAAGGTAATACTGGCCTCCCCTGGGGCCTCCCCTAACCCCTGCCCCATGGCCCAGGAACTCATTTCAGTTCAGCCCAGAGCTGCTGGTCCCTCTTACAGTGATGCTGTAGGAGTATCGATCTCCAGCTCCACCACAGCTGAGCCCTGGCCCTGCTGAGCCAGGCCCAACCACCAGGCTGACATCCCCATTCCTACAGAGGTGCCTGGTGGTGTCTGGGGCTGCACCCGTCTGCACTCCTGGCCTGCCCTGATCCCTGGCTGGTGAGACCCATGGGGGATCCCCTGTGTCTCCTGGCACTAGGTTCCAGGGAGCTGCCAGTCCTCACAGCACCCTGACATCATGTCTGCATGCAGTCACAAATCTCATGAGGCTTTACGCTCCTCCTTCATCCACAGAGGCAAAATTTTCAAAGCAAAGATTTCAAACAACTCATCTATAACAGTGTTCTCAAAAGCAATCATTTTCATTTTGTGCTATAACAGGACAAAATCAGTAAAGGAGGTTAAACTGTGTGTTTGCTACCTCACCACAGACTCCAATAAAACTATGTAGTTGCCTAATCTTCAGGAGATGTGAGTAGTACACAAGAGTTAACACTCTTAGAGTGACTAATGTAATCACATTTCAATATTCTTTACAAGGCAGGTCAAACAAACTGGAGTGTGAGTGTCCTATCCAGACTCCACTGTACTTAACTCAAACCTCATGTCTTGTTGGCCTGTATATTACATCCTCTCAGACTCTTAAATGTATCAGCAGAGTAGGCAGAAGCATGATAACTGTGTGTGTAAAAAGGTAAAGTTCTTAAGTGGCACTTAAATCAGCATTGACTATGTAGGGAAACGATAACAGCCCTGTGAAACTCACACTAGAAGACTAAGATGCCTATGACTTGATTGGACTTACAGCAAGTCAGAGTTATTCCTTTTTCAGTCTTATTCTAGTTCATATGTGCCCTTCTCAACTAGAGAATTTCTCTTATATTCCAAACTGGTGTACCTCAATTCTGAACATCACTTCCAACATTTTAATTCCTGCTAATAATGAAGCACAAGATTTAAAGTACAGTACAGTCAACAGTGGCTTTTCATTGGCAAATAATTCATGTGCCTTGTCATCATGCTCTAAGCATGCCATAGGCCTATAAATAGGATTAGCATTAATGGAAGTAAAAACTTTTACAATATTTCACACCACTCTGATCCCAAATGGCAAAGCTTCCTAATTGGAGAGACAGTTAAAGTGGCATATACAGGGCTTATTTAAGACTGAGACGAAATAGATTTACCCTCTGTAAATATGATGTGGAGGAAAGGAATGAGGAAAACCAACCTCTTTCAAAATGCTTAGGTATAAGCAGTTACACATAGACTTGTCAATATATCCAGATTGCAAATTCAATTCAGATGAGATTCTGGAACATTTTTCCAATAGGAACAATGCAGTCAAAATATTCACAGAACATTTTTAAAATCACCTCAGGAAAACAGGAAAACAGGATAAAAGCATTTTAATGTTCTTTCCCTGGTTAGTAGTTCCAAGTAGGACCAGTAGCTAATGTTGGTACTTCACTAGGAACTACATAGGGGTTTTGGACTTCATATGCCCCCCAGAAGAGACAACAGATGAACTACAGTTTTGAGTGCAATCATTTCTTATAAATTCTATTGACACACAAATATTAACTGCAATTTTCACTCCCAAAAAAAAGCATTTAAATCACCTAAAAGTCCAAGTGGTTATTCAACTATTTGCATGGACCAAACCTGAATTCTGCTAACTGCACCAGGAAAAGAAAAAGTCTCTCAGAATTTAAAGATGAGACACACTGAAGAACAGCGTTATCATACCCCTACAAATACCACTTCCCCAATGCAATTATTATTTCTGCTCTTCCTGGACCTGAGTTTTCTAACTGTGGTTCTATGCTAAATGACTACCAGAATGGATGTATGTTGAGGGACCTGACAGCAATCAAAGCTTTTGCTAAAGGAGAAATTAAAACTCCTTAGCAGAGGAACAGCTGCAGACAGATCAAACCTGTCAGCTACACTGATCCATGTAGTCAGGACTGGGTATATTAATGTGGGCTCCCCTGGCTGCAAATTCAGAAGCTAATGTATTGACTATGGCTTGTCTGAGCTGAGGAAGGAGACAGGTTTTGAAGTCCATCTCATCTAACTTTAAATGTCTGTAGTGTCTGATCTAGTCACCAGTAGGCCACCTTTTCAATCAATACAAAGAATAGTTAGTTCCCAGTTGAACTCACCAGTTTTAAAGAAGGCATGATAAAACCTGTGCCCTAGTCTCCATTGATTATAGTGACTACTTGAATACCAATTTAATTAATTTTAAACATTCTGTACTGGCCCCGAGCAGTGTCTGGTGCTCTCTGTTGACTATATAATGAACTTCTGCTTCTAATGTAGCTGCTTTGATTTGTGCCAAAGTAGCTGAAGTAGCCGCACAGTGACCAGGAAAAAAAAAAAAAGAGTAACAATATGATAGCTTCTTGGTTATGAATCTCAATGGAATAGCAGACTTCAGAGTGTCAAGAAAGGAAATTGCCTTCTGTTAGAGGGGTTGCACAAAACTAACTTTACCTTTGCTAATCTTCAGAATCAATAGAGTGGACTATGTTCTTCTGAAGAACATTTGGGAGAAACATGTTTGTAGTCACCTCTCTTGATTGGTTAGTTTCATGCTCAAGAAGTTACTTGTACTTAGGTTTGAGAATATAAACCAACATTCGGTAAATAAAAACAAAGAAAAAATACTGCCTTCTACTGAACTGTTCAGTTTATCTGCTCTGAGAGTATATGCACATCCTAGGGATTTTTTTTGCTATTGAACTGCAACTACTCAACTATTGTAAGTGATAATATAGATATATTAATAGGATTTAAATTGTAATCTGATGATTTTTTTCCAAAGAGTTCTTGCTTTTGATGGAAGCAACATTTCACCCGGGGTTCCCCTTTCAGGGAAACAAAACATAATGGAGCTTAAAAAAATTATATTCATTATCTTAAAAAAGCTATACTCTTGCATTTTGTTTCTTCCTTCTCTTTACCATATCTTTCAACATTCCCAGGTTAACCCAGTCTATTCAATTATGTGATATTTTTCTTTCTGTTTTTCTTCTTTCTTGTCTATTACCTTATAATATGACTGTTAACCAGATCAAGGTTCTTGAGCCTTTTCATAACAACTACAGTACTGGGTGTAAGCAAACAAAATATAATCAGAAAAGTTATATGTAAAACTGTGCCATAGGTGGTTGCTGTTTCGTGTCTAACTTCTCATATGTGCCAGCAGTTATGGTCATCCAGGCTCCCTTTCTGCAAATAAGAGTCTGGACACCTCCAAAACCAGTTTGGCATGACAAGGGAGGAGCCATAAGCCAGTGGCAGTTCATCACTTTTTATATTCTCCATGGTGTGCTGTTTGACAACTAGTGCATTAGATATTCTTTTGCTTGGGCTCTGGCAGAAAGCCAGCAAGTGGTTATGCTTTCATGTTCATTAGCAAGTGCAGATACATGTGAGTAACATGCAGAAAATACTTTTTGGACCTTTGGCCTAAAAAGTGTTGGCATCTAGAATGGAACAGTTCAGAATAAGAATATCAGGGCAGGTTTTCATAGTGCTTCAGATTATGTTGTATAAGAAAATAAGTGTCTTACAGTACAGTCTGTACTGCAAGATCCTATTTACAAATTAAATTTTATATGCCCTTCTGGGTCATTTCTTTCTCTCTCATTTGTACATTTTCCAAGACAGCCACTGTGTGTGTTGTTTCTTTGTCAGCACTGCCACAAGCTGTGGTATGCCAACACCCTGCAGCTACCCATTCAATTGATCATATAATAGCAGTGGGCCATTTCCTGCTACCCTTGGTATCATAGAAAAAGTCAAAGTCAAACACTCGCTTTCTAACATTTGAGTCCGAAGCATGAAGTGAGCATCATATTAGAACAGCAAAAACTACTGAAAAGTGAAATCCCTGCAGAGATGGATTTATGTGACTCCACAGAAAATCAAAGCAAACTTTTTAAAAGCAAACATCACTTTCTTTCCGAAGGCGTTCTAGTTCCAGTTACTGAATAAACAGCTGTTTTGACTGAAGCCAACCATGTATTTCCACTTGTTTTAATGCCCTCTTGATCTGAATAACAACTTCCCAATGTTCTCAGTTCTGAGTCTATTACATGATCACAGGTGTGTGGACCCTGTTTCTGTTCATATACTGCCCACTTATACTAGTCCTTCCCAGTTGCTTAGACATGCACCACATGACACTGGGCTGTAGGAAGCTCTAGCTCCTTAGTTACAAATACAGGTTTATCAACAGTTTTTCTTATCAATGAACTCTTTACACTTACACATTACAAGCAAGTCACAAAATAATCCAAAGGAACCCTAAATGTAAAAATCCAAGTCTGCTCTCACCCTGTGAGTCTTGAATTCGGTCTCAGTCTTTAAGCTATGCAACCCCTCTGAATTTGGCTTGACTGACATGTTTCTAGAAGAATGTTCTCCTTTCCTTAAGAAAACATCCCTTCCAATTTTTCTTTTGTGTCACACACTACAAGACATGGAGAGGACCCAACAGCTTCTGCATGGAAACATTTGAAGTCAAAAAATTGCTGCCTAGAAAACACATTGAAGATTTGTTCAGTACTGGAAACTATCATGGTTTCTCAGGCAGGGTAGGTATGGGTATCCAAAGGCTGTCTTCATTACCTTCATTACCTGTCTTCATTACCTTACAATGTGAACCGTGAACCTAAAATTAGAGTCACAAATGCAAATAAATCCTCTCTCTAGAATATGCAGAATTTCCTGTGCCCAAGCACACAGAAAATTAGATAGCACCAAGCTGAAAGAAGCCAATTGTTCAGTCACTGACTAGTCAATTTTATGAACAAACTCATCCACTGGTGGAAGACAAGAAAGAAATACAATATGGCCACTATGGCATTGTGTTCTTTCACAGAAGCACAGGCACAACCAACATGATCAAGGGCCACTGAACCCTTATATTCAAATGGATGTTGCAATCTGTAGTGAAAGTTGTAATCCCACTAAGTGTTCAAAAAAATAAAGTTGAATTCATAGCTTCACATAAATTCACCTTAGAGTTTCATCAGAATATAACACGCTGCTGCTAGTGTCTTAGAAGAAAATGCTTTTCACTTGGTTGCTCTTTGTCTCCTTCCTTCTTGCCTCCCCTCTTCCCATGCAATCATGAATGAAGTGTGTAAAATGACAGACAGTGCCTAGTCCAGTGTCATGGTTTAACCCTGACTGACAACTAAGCACCATACAGCCACTTGTTCACTCCCTCGCAGTGGGATGGGGGAGAATCGGAAGGGTAAAAGTGAGAAAATTCGTGGGTTGAGATAAAGACAGTTTAGTAATTTCAAGGGAAAAAAAAAAAAGTAAGATGGGGGGGAGGACAAGAAAGAGGAATATAAAACCTAAGAAAACCAAGTGATGCAAAAGAAAACAATTCCACCAACAACATGCAGTGATGCTCAGCCAGTCTCGCAGCAACAGCAGCCCCTGCCAACCTCCACCCCTCCAGTTCTATTGCTGAGCACAATACGATATGGTATGGAATATCTCTTTGGTCACTTGAGGTCAGCTGTGACCTTTCCCATCTTCCTGTGCACCCACAGCCACTGGCAGGGCAGTCTGAGAAGCAGAAAAGTCCTTGATATTGTGTAAGCACTGCCAAGCAAAACTAAAACATTGATGTGTTATCAATGCTACTTTCAACACAAATCCAAAACGTAGCCTCATACAAGCTACTATGAAGAAATTAACTCTATGCAGGCTAAAACCAGTACATCCAACAAGAATCAAACAGTCAGTGTGTCACCTTTTGCCCACCTATTAGAGTAAAGTGAAAAAATTAATTCTCTGTATGGTAACATGGTCAATACCACCGCAAAAAAGTGTTCATAATCAATTTATTTTGGAATTAAATGTCATCAAGTACTGTGATGCTTGCACTTTTGATGTATGCATTTTTAAACAATGTCTTTCATCAACAATTATCAAAGTAGTAGTTAGGGGTGTCATTATTTTAGCCATTTGATAATTGAGAAATTAACAGATGGAGTCACTAAAGGACTTACATGTCACAGTACTTGCATTTCAGGCTGCATAAAAAATTTCCTTTAAACAACCATTAATGAAAAAAAAAAAAAAGAAAAAAAAAAAAAGAAGAAATAAACAAACAAAGGAAAAAACCCTGATGGTGAAGGAAAGTGACCTAGATGCACTCTTTGCTGCAGAATACCTTGTTTGGTCAGAGTTACTCTTCAGTTTAAAATGTTATCTGTGCAGCAAAACTCACTCATTTTCTAGGGAGGCAGGAAAGGTGAATTTCAAGATGCTCTTCTGGAGAAAGGTTTAGAATATAAGTTGACTCAAGCTTCATGAATGAATGGCTATAATCCTTTGTTTATTATACAAAGGTGAGAACAAACAACTTGCTCTTCTACATTGTGACAGCACAATTTAGAAAGAATGTGGACATGATTACACTTTGTAATAGCTCTTCTGATAATGTGCATTTGATATGTTGTGAGAGTACTTAGCAGATCTGAACCCTGACATGACTGATAGATTGTGGATTCAAGCAGGGCACAGGCAGAAGAGAGGTGTGCTTGTCCAAGGTGAGACAATTCTGGTCATGTGCAGATGCAGAACTCTAAAGCCTTAGTGAAAATTGGGAGTAGGCTAAACAAGGGTTTGCCTACTGCAGTGCAGTGATCCTGGCATGGATGGCTTCTAAGTAGTAATTAATAAGATTAAAGTTTTAGGATAAAACACCTTTTTCCTTATTTCAGTAATCACACTTCAGAATGTACAGTCCTCAGTCACTACTAGTGAATTCCCATTCAGCCATAATGCATTAAAAAAGCTGATTGTCAAGTAGCACTACTTTGATACATGAAAAAGAGCATGGTCTACATAATGTTTAGCCTGAGTGTAAAGGCAGCTCATACTTTACTTTTTTTTATTTATTTCTAAATAATAAACCAAATGGTTTGTGGGTGGGTGTGATGTGGTGGGGTGTTGTGTTTTTTGTTTTGTAGTTTTTGTTTTGTTGTTGGTTTTTTTCTTGGTTTGTTTTTTTTCTTTGTTTCTTTGGTCTTTTTGAGGTTGGACTCGATCTCAGAGGTCCCTTCCAACCATGGTGATTCTGTGGTTCTGTAAATAAAGAAATACTACCTATATACCTATATACCAGAATTATGTTCAGTAGCACTTATCTATTCTTATCAAATCAATCACTTTAGCTTATTTTAATTGTAAAAAATATAAATAATTTGTCTTTCCCATAATGTGTCCTTAAAGTTAATTTCATTCTAAACAGCTCACTTTTAGTAAATCATTCCCAACAGCCAAGCTGTTTCACCAACTTTATGTTCAAGTCATATAACTTGTGATATTTTTACATGTACACTTGACAGCTCTGGTCATGTCACACAAAGTTGAGTGCCTCAGATTAATTTAGAATCATAGAATCAAAGAATTGTTTAGGTTGGAAAAGACCTTTCACATGATCGAGTCCAAACGTTAACCTAACACTGCCAAAACTGCTGCTAAACCATGTCCCTCAGTGCCACGTCTATATGTCTTTTAAGTACTTTCAGGGATGGTGACTTCACCACTTCCATGGGCAGCCTCTTCCAATGTTTGACAACTCTTTCAGTAAAAAAACTTTTCCTAATATCCAATCTAAACCTCCCCTAGTGCAACTTGAGGCCATTTCATCTTGGCCTGTCACTTCTTACTTGCGAGAAGAAACCAACTCCCACCTCGCTACGACCTCCTTTCAGGTAGTTGTAGAAAGTGATAAGGTCTCTCCTCAGCTTCCTCTTCTCCAGGCTAAACACGCCCAGCACCCCAAGTCTTATAAGAACAGCTGCTTCTTATAAGACTTGTTCTCCAGACCCCTCACCAGCTTCATTGCCCTTCTCTGAACATGCTCCAGAACATCAATGTCTGTCTTCTAGTGAGGGGCCCAAAACCGGACACAGTGTTCGAGGTGGGGCCTCACCAGTGCCGAGAACACGGGAGAAAATGATACTGTTTAATTTGTGTTCTTAGTCCACTGTTGTAACAGAAGCTATAAGCAATGTTAACATTCTTCATGATTTAGAATCTCCTTGAGGGCTTTAAGTCCTCAACTATGTGGTTAATTCCTTGATTGATCTAAATTTTTTTACATTATTGTGACAGGCAAAGTTAGATACTAAAATCTACCCAAGAAGGAACTAGCATAGTTTTGTAAGCAGAGAATTTGTATTGTTATGTAAAAAGTGCATTAAATTGTCTACTCAAATGACATGCACAAACAATTTACTAGTATTAAGACTAAAGTTTTTTTCCTTTGTGAAGGCTTAAGAACATAAATGCTCAAGCTTTCTACTTGCACCCATAGAGATAGTTCCATTTCAATCAAGGAGAGTTATGTGTTATGAATCAACACAGAGCTGTGACCTGAAGCTGTAAGTAAAGCTTCAAAGACATTATATGAGTCTTTCTATATAAATACATCCAAACTGCACTTTCTTTTGCACTCTGACAAGTAGACTGACCTGAAAACAAAAGAATTTTATTTTAGTAAACATAGTTGTAGGTTTTTTACTTGTTTTACCTCTATGTAGGGGAAAACCTAAGATGTTTAGAAAGTTCTCGAGTTATTAAGGGAGACTGAGAGAGATTTAGCCCAAAAAACAGCATTCAAGCACTGAGGACAGTCACTTTTAAAGTGCTAGGCCCATGTTGAGCTACCTGCTGCAGCTCAAAGTAAGAAATTTAAATCTAGGTCTCCTAACTTGCCCTGACCACTTAGGTACGTGTATCTCGCTTGGCCAGGATTTGATTAGAAATTCAATCCTGGAGCTGAAAAAAAAATATCTTCATTATGAAACTTCTGTTGAAAAGATAAATTTCTGTGGAAATGCTTTGGTTTCACCATGTTAACATTTTCTGATGAAAAATGTTTTGTCAATATTATTCTCACCAGATCTCCCTGAAAAAGACAAGATGACAACTTATTATGACATTATTTAAAAGATACCTACTCTTTTGCTTCCCATTTGGCATCAGAATCACCTTAGAAAAACGTGTATGATACTGCAACATTTGGAAACTATCACAGTTTCCGAGAATGACATTTTAGTTTATGGGAAATCTCATAAAGAATGTTATCTAAGTTTAAAAGTGGTTTAGAAAGAAGCTAAGATGGATGGACTGCAATTAAACTAAGAGAAATGTATGCATTGACAGGCTTAGCTCTTGCCATATTAAGCCTGCAATGGCTTTGCAATTAGGTGGAAAGTCTAATGATTCAAAAGCTATCTCTTAAAATTATATTGGAACTAAAACTGACAAGACAGAAGGGAAAGAATCCTGTGTAGAAAAGTTTCATCCAGCACCACAGTTAATCATAAGGCAGGAGAAATCACCTATGAAGACATCGTTGAAATGTTCTATACAAAAAATTTCCTTTATCTCCAATTTTTATCACTTCTGAAGTTTGAAGAACATCCAGATCAGTCAAAATCTGTACAGTTCCCATACCTCAAAACCTATCAGAATAGCATTTTAAAATGTGTAAGAATTTTACTCAGTCTGTCCTCCAAGCCAATGCTTCTTATGACTTGATTAAAATATTGTGCAGATCCAACATAAAGCATAAAGATTTTTTGTGTGTTACAAAGCATTCTGGTTATAGCAGGTGGTTTTTTGGGGGGCGGGGGAACCATTCTGCACAATTTTAAGCAACACAGATAAATGAAAGTGTGTGTCATACCAGATGACAACACTTAGCTTGTTTGAAAGAGAGTCTATGAACTGACATTCACAACAGACTTGAAGTGTCATGTTAGTGTCATGTGATGTCCAGATAATAAATAAAGACATTGTTAAATTCCTTCCTGCCTGAAAAAGATGGCTCACACAGCTGATGAGATTTAAAAATCCATTGTGGAATAAGCATCAGAGAAGCCTGTAATTATGAGGGCTGGCAACATGTCAAAGAATTCTACTGATTGCCTTAATTCATGATGACATAGAAATGTGTCTGGGTCCCATTTTTATTGTTCTGCTAACCTCAACACAAGAATAAAAATGAATTAAAATATTAATTAGTGTTCTTGTAAACAAGTATATTGTTTCCTCATTTTAAGACAAGGCCAGCTCAGTTTTACTTAAAATTTTGCATTCCATTTTTTCAGTCCAGTACCTAAAATTGGATTAACAGATTGTGTGGCTCACCCTTTTCCAAACACAAAGCAGTTCTGTTCAACTGGAGATACTATTGCAGGATATTGGTATGATGGAGGTAGTAGAGCTCCATAGCGGAGTAACAAAACACTGTCTCAGAGAGCCTGCAAGATCAATATTCCCAGCCTTTTGTTAGTGCGCCCAACAGGAGACAGAAGCAAGCTGCCCTAGGCACAGAGGCCTTCCTAGGCCTCTATGATGAACTGGTTCTAATAAGCTAAACATTTTGGGAATTATCACTTATTAAAGCCTTGTGAATCAAATCTGTCTATGACAAGCCAACATACACAGTTGGGTCATTCTGCCTTCCTACTTACACTGATGTATATTCAACAGGTTTCAATATGATATAGCATACATTTCTGTAGTCAAGAAAGATAATACTGTTTATTCACAGAATCACAGGTTTAGGTTGGAAGGGACCTCTCCAGAGCATCCAAGCCTTCTGCTCAAGCAGGATACACTACAGCAGGTTGCTCAGGACCATGTCCAATTGAGTTTTGAGCATCTCTACAGGTGAAGATGTCCACAGCTCCATTGCGCTTCACAAAGGATGATCTTCCACGGTTTGCTACATCCAGCCTGCCACAACATCCATAAGATGCACAGGCAGCTGACTTTGTCATCTCTTTCTGTCACCATGGCAGGTCCTCACCCTTCAGCCTCACCAAGTCCTGCCCTGAAAATACAGGACCCCACCAAAGTGAGGCAGAGGTGGAGGGGTCCCCATTAGGACTGGCACCAGTGGTGCGTGGTCACCGGTGTGGCAGAACATGGCATCTCCATGTCCCCACTCCTCATGGAGGCTCCAGAGCCAGGTATGGGAGCTGTGTAAAGAGCAACTGTAGAGTAAATGAAAGTATAGTTTACATGCGGAAGTGCCAGGCATAAACACTACATAATACTGCTTAATTTGTATTGCAAGAAACAAAAACGCAGTGAAGAAGCATCTGACTTCTCATTTTGAAATTTTGGATTTTGAGGGGTAAAAAATGAAGGTTGTAGGGAAGAAGGCAAACAAGTTTTGGACAGCTGAAAACTACTCTTTGTAAGAAAATTATTATTTCCAGTAACCTCACTTTCCTAAGTGTCTCTGAGAAAAAACTTTGGTCTGGGTAGGATGAAGGAGAATATGAGTTTAAAGAAAAAGAGAGTTCAGAGGAGTGAATAACAGTGTATTAATTGTAACATTTCTTTGATCTTGTCAGAAAACATTGTTGTGAATACTAATGTAACAATTTTATTTTTGGTTCATTTAATGAAACCTGTCCTAGATGTAACTACTCAGAAAAAATAGCTATGTGGTTGGAAACTGATTCAATATCAGAAAGTCAATGCCATGGGTAATCTCATTATATGCAATGTGATACCAAATTTGCCATGAAAGTTACATAGTTACACAAGGTATTATCCAATCCACAGACAATGCATGGAAGCTAAAGCCAAGTAAATCAAAGTTTTCTGATATCAATCTTCTTCAATGGCCTGTCTTTTTCATAATTAAGCACATTATACAGTCATTGTAAAAATTACAGAAACTGTCCTGGGATCACGTAAGAAAAGATTGGTCTCCTCTCAAGGTGAGTACCCACATAAATAGTTAGCTACAGAATCAGTTTCACTTTTATACTTTCTGCTTCTGCCCCGTAAGTCTTGATTTATTATCTGTACGGCGACACTGTTTCAACAAGGGGATTCTAAGTGCCCCATTACAGAACCACTGATTGATGCAGATTTGCCCATGGCAGAGAAGAGAACTGATTTGAGTTCCCATACATCCTGAACAAATGTTCTAAGGACTAGGATGCCTTGAGGACACAGTGTGGCATCTGTCCTATCGCCTCCACTTCATTCTCCTCTAAACATAATAATTGGTTAGAAGGAAAAATTACAAGTGACAACCTTCAGGAGTAGGGTCTAGGATAAAGACCCAGGTGGATAGAATGCCACTTGAGAGTCCTAATGAGAGGATAGGAGTTACCTTTGTCCTCAGAATTTTCAAGTGGCTATCTACTAGTTATGTCTTAAGCTGCCCCCAGTTGTTGACTTTATGTTCAGATCCTGTGCTGAGGTACCTAGCCCTCATCATGCTGTCTGAAAACACAATCTTACTCAGTCTTAGATAACAATCAATTACCTTAAAAGGAAGCAAGACAGCATCTAACTTTTATTGCTTAATTATTTTATTTATTTATTTGGCATTATTCAATTACTTTTTAGTCAAAGTTGGGAAAGACCTCTGGAGATTTTCTAGTTCAGCCTCCCTGCTCAAAGCAGACTCATTTACAGCAGGCTGCTCAGGACTCTGTCCAGACAGGTTTTGAGTATCCCTGAGGATGGAGACTGCACAATGTCACCGCACAACCTGTTTCAGTGTATGATCGCCCTCACAGTAATATTTTTTTCTTATGTTTCAGTGGAATTTCCTGTGTTTCTGTTTGAGCCTATTGTATCTTGTCCTTTCAACATATATTACTGAGAAGAGTCTGTCTCTGCCCATCAGGACCCATTGATAAGAACACATCCTCCTCCCCGATCCATCTCTTTTTCAGGATAAACAATTCCAGCTCTCTCAGCCTGCCCTTGTACAACAGATGCTCTAATGCCTTAATCACCTTCATGGTCCTTTGCTGCACTGTGGCTAGTATGTCTATCTCTCTCTCGTACTGGAGAGGCAGATGGACATGTCTCTCTTGTACTAGCTCTTGTGGCAGTTCAGCATGGGGGACAGCACTCCAGATGTGTCTCACCAGGGCTGACTAGAGAAGGATCACCTGCCTCAACCTGCTGGCAATGCTCTCCCCGATGCTGCAAGATCACATTGTTGGCTAATGGTCACCTTGATATCCACCAGGAGTCCCAGGTCCTTTTCTGCAAAGCTGCCTTCCAGACAGTTTGCCCCAGTCCATATTGATGCATGGAGTTATTCCTCTGCAGATGTAGGACTTTGCACTTCCCATTTTTTAACTTAATGAGCTTAGTGTTCTGTGAGAGGCAAACATTGTATCCAAAGCTACCCTTCAGCATGGACTTAATTTTCCAGGATGCACATGGAGGTGACACCTTCAGAATCAAATAAGTCCACTGGCTGGTTTAAAAATAGCCCATCCATAATTCAGAATTGCCACCTCACCATCTCTTGTCCTCCCTCCCACTGCCCCCCCAAAAATTGCACTCAAAACAAAAATCCCAAAGGAAAAAGAATTTTGTCAACAAGATCTCTAGTAAATGACTGACTGTCCTTTGGAGCCTTCCAAAAACAATGTAATTTCTCCTTTTTGTCTGTTCCACCTTCTAATACTCCTTCTTCTTCTACCCTTACATATAAAATCCTATTTCAGAAGAATTTGTTTGATGACAAACCATGCATTTCAGCTGACCGGAAAAGCCACTTAAAATTTGAATCCTTGTCTGCTCTTCAGCATATCACTTAAGAAACAGCTTGTCTGCTTCTCAAAAAAAGTCCACCAGGTTCTTAGGCTGCAGTTCATACACTATGATTTACAGTAAACCAATTGTTACTAATTTCCATTTAGGAAGGCAATGATTTTTTTGAAGGATTTCCTTGTTACACAAAGTTAGCTGCTTTCTGAAAGACAGCATAATGATACCAGGAAGATGAACTGGCAAATGGGAGAATGACAATAAACCACACTGTCAGTAAGTCTTCTCAGTTCTAGATGAAAATTTTAGCTTTTAAATCTGCAGCTTTGCTTAGTTTATCAAGATTTTCCTTTTCCTGGGAAAATTTCTTACTATTCACTGATCAACCATATTGCTGTACAGTGAATTTAACAATTCAAGTACAAGCTTAAGCACAGCACAACTGCCCTCACTGCCCTGTCATTGAGATGAGTTCCTAACAATATATTTGTAAGATGTTTGTGCCTTGCCTTACCTTCAAACAGGACATTTTATCAAAAAGCTCTAGATGTTTATAGAAAAAACATTAACCATTCCTGGTTCCAGCAGAAACTAATGCAACAAGAGAGATAGAAACAACTATAAAAGAGCTGCTCAGAAAATTTATTGGCTTTGTTCACAACAGAAGTCGGCTCTCAGAATGTAGCCCTGCACTTTGCCTCCAGGCAATATCACCTTTCTTCTCCTACAGCAAAGTTTGTGAAGAAGTGGTGAGATTTCCAGAAAATGCCAGGAAGACACACAGTTAGCCACCTAAGCCTTTACCCCTTCCATGTGTGTTAAAACAGGGAGGGACATGTTTTACATTGTTAACTCCATAAGGTGGCTTTGGAGCACACCCCCCGAAAAACAACATCATGCAGTTACCAGACCTGCAATGATGCTGTTTCTTTCGAATGGGTAGTTGCTGAATGTATATACAGATATGTATAGGATACCTTGATTTCTCTCTCCTAGAGAACTCAGTGCAGGGAAACTACCTGATACAGGACTGAGAGACCAGGGAGGGACAAAAAACCCCATGAAGCCTTTGTGATTGCAGGCTTCTTAACACCTGTATGATGTAATTTATCAAATTGTGAAATATCACTGAAGGCGAACTAATAAAACAGGATCAGAGAAAAAAAAAAAAAGACAAAGTGGAATAAATTCCCAAACAAGTAGTTTATTCTTTCCTTGCTTTAAATCTATTGTAAAGAATTGCATATGTTATTGGTTATGTACCAAAAGCAGATTTTTCTTTGGAACAGATACTTTGGAACTTTGGAACAGATAATGAATTCAGTGCCCTTTTCACTTGAATATACAAAATGAAACTAGACCTAACTGAGAACAGATCTGATTAATAACTTCTGTAATCTCCAAGACAGACATTTGCTCAGTTATGATTTCATATCCCTCCTATTCTTTGTATATTTATTGTAATGAAAATAATTTGCCATATTTGGATTCATTTCATGTTTGTTTGCTGTTTCATGTTCTGATTTCTTTCCTAATTTTTAAAAATAACTCACCTTCCTAAATTGTCCATGTATGCAAGTTAGTTATTTCTGTTCTTGCTGTCAAATCCAGTATATTGCATCACTGTAGCTCAGGTAATGACTCACTTCTGAATGATTTGGTAATTTGCTAAACTCCAGACACTTTCAATAATAGCATTCCAGATACCCCAAACTTTTTTTTTTTTTTTTTTTTTTTTTTTTTTTTTTTTTTTTTTTTTTTTTTTTTTCTGAACAAGTGAAGGTTGCTAAGTGACAGAAACGTACTTATCTACCACATGAGTTGTAGGCATTTCAGTGAAAAGAAACAATCTTACACACCCACATCATAAAAATAAACATTTTATTAGTACGTGCTATAAAGAGTGGTAGTTTAAAATAACTCAACATTAGTTCTGATATTTGGGCTTCTTGCATACCAACAGGAAAGTGTTTTTTTTAATCTGAATATTTTAAGGATCTAAGTGAAAATGCAGTAATTTTACAAAAGTTCATTTAATCTCTTGGTCATCTATAGCTAGGATTTCTTTAAAAAATGGCAGAAACATTTTGACAGGATATTATATTGGTGCCAATTTTTCA
The DNA here is from genome assembly GCF_001431845.1 of Calidris pugnax. Taxonomy (NCBI): domain Eukaryota; kingdom Metazoa; phylum Chordata; class Aves; order Charadriiformes; family Scolopacidae; genus Calidris; species Calidris pugnax. The sequence continues at coordinate 41,179,618 of NW_015094506.1, read as the reverse complement.
TAAAAAATACAATGTTACCTTTGACACAAAGTGGAACTAAGATGCATCTTTAAGTGTCTCTCCTTTACACTTTTTCTGCATTTTAGTGTAAAGCTTGTAAATAATATTCGGTCAGAAGGATAATGTGGATGTTGTGACAACACATCAGTTATACAGACAGATATAAAAATGTTTTGTATTGGCAGTGTATTTCCACTGTCACTCTCTTGCTTTTTTTATGTTTGGCTTTGCAAATAATTGGATAGGTTAACATAGCTGTCAGCGAACAACTTGATGTATTTTGTTTTACGGGGTGAGGATTTCCCATAACTTATGAAATCTTTCATGTTAAATCTAAAACACATATAGCTTTTCAACCTATATCTATACCAAACTGTATCTATAATGTCATTATTAAAGTTAGAAAAAAAGCCTAGCTAAATTTATAATGGCTAGAAAAAAACAGCTACTAACTGGTAGTTTGAATCTGTTACAGAAAGACCAGAGAAAAGGCACAGCCTACAAGTAACACACCACAGCTATAGGTTTGCAATAACCAACAAAAGCACTCATTGGTGAGAGCGCCTGGCACATAAACGATATAATGAAATAAAGCAATATGACTTAGCTTTGGTCACTGCATGGTCAACAGCTTCCTTCTAAATATATTTTGACTATGCATTAAGAGCATTGTGGATATTCTTAAGGACCTCACTGTTACTGACCTTGGAAAAAAACCCTGTTGCATGAACATGTATCAAAATCTATGCATTTTTTTCAGTACTCTGTAAATAAATACTTTTACTTAAATACTGGGTGAGAACTAAGTTCCTGATCCCATAGTTTCAGATACAGGCATTTCTCTGCCATTTAGACTCAAATATGATTTCTGCTATTGAAGGTATGAACTCACTCTGTAAATTATAATTTGACAATGAAATTAGCATGCACCTACACACTCGGTCTCTCTTCCTTCCTTCCTTCCTCTTTCTTTGTCACAAATGCAATAATTTTCTGCTGAATGCAAACCAGTAGCAAAACCTTCCCTATGAAATAGACGGTCAATATTTTGGACACTAAACAAGGTATTAAAAAAATCATTAAGGTATGAGTCTACTTTAAACCTTTTTTTCAAACATGGCCTAAGATTAGTAAATACAAAGACAGCAATCTTGCAAAATCTAAATAAAAATGTTGGTTTTCTTTAACCATGGATCTGTATCACCTGATTGGTCTCCACTGATCCCTTCCCAAGGAAGATGGAAGAAAATTGCAATACCCTTGCATTTTTCCTGATAATTTCTATGGTTGTTAAAGAGATGCTATGGATTGTTATAAAGAGACATACAGAGACACTTTACTGCTTTGTTGAAAATTTAAACAGTTAAATAAAGCTTGCTTTCTCAGTATTAAGCTCCATTGCTCTTACTCTGAAATTTCTGTTGAGATGAAACAAGCTGATGTTACAAAGCTCTTATATGTAACACATGTTTTTAACATTGTAAAAAAATATGTATTGATGCTATGCCTTCACATCTATTTCACGCATATTTATCAAAATCAAAAGATCTAAACATTTTTTTGGCAATTAAGGTTGGACCAGATGATTCTTGAGGTCCCTTCCAACCTGGCATTCTATGATTTATGCCCATTGAGAGATTATTCTGTTCTTTCTTTAAAATCAACATTTAGAATCAACTGAAGCATTTTACTTTATCTAAAGCCAAAACTCAATTGTTGGCTTGCATATTACTGGTTGGTATTTTTTTATTAAACACACTGAATCAGTTTACTGCCGTACAATTGACGCACTTTTCACTTAAAACTCCTCTTTTCAAGTAAATAAGCATCTGCAAAGATGTAAAGAATCTTACCTTCCTTCTACCATGTACATGGCTGGTGCTAAATGAACGTTAGAATTTATCCTCTGTAGGCTGCACCTGTAATAGAGGTCAACATCACTGCACAGGCTTTACAGGTCTGACATCCTAGCAGAAAGCAGTGATGCATATACACATCATGGACAAACTGTCTGACACACAGATACGGCATACAACAGGCTTTAAACTATGCCTGTTTCTAGTCAATAGAAACATTTTGCTTGTAATTTTAGCTGGAGCAATGGCACAACCTGTCTTAATAAATAGCTTAAATATTGTTTTAATTTCCTTGTAGATATTACCTCTGCCAACAGCAATGGCAGAAGGAGTGATCTGTGTCTTTGATTTTATGGGAATAAATCTGATTTCTGACAAGCTTATTTCATTTTGATATACAGCCTTTAACTTGGGTTTCTATTTTCTTGTCTGCTTTCAGACATCTGTGCATGAGTTTAATCATTGTTTCTACATCTCTGCACACACAAAGGTCTGAATACTGGGAATTTCTTGAGAGATGAGGGAAGCATTAAAGACAGAGACTTCACACATTTTCCTTAAAAATCAATGTGAAGGGAACATGTCAAGAAAGAGGCCAGCAAATTAATTTAAGGTCACATTCTGCCATTTTTTCATTGAGTAGGATTTTACTTTGTGAGTAGTGTCACTCTAGGGTGAGATACTTTTCAGTACAAGACAGTGCAGAACAGCCAGACCATTACCGGGGATCAGCCTACAGAACAAATCAGTAGTGACCTAAAATTACATTTTTAAAGAATGGTTTTAAGTCTTATCTTGTCTTTGACAATGAAATCAGAATGTAGCATTTAAAAATCTTTCTTCGTATAAATTGCCTTACATAAAACTATTACAGATAGATGTAGAAATACGAAGACCCCTGCTCGGTGGTCCTTGCTCTCAGTAGTGGTACCTTTCTTTCTGAGTAACTGAGTAGTTCTCCAACACCAGAACTGACCTGGTCTGAAGTGAACAATGTCAATTTCAGAACTAGCAAAGCAATTCTTTCGTTTCTGCACGAAGCTTCAGGCTTTTATTTAGCCGAACAGTAATCATGACTCCCACTACCCAGACTGAAAGCTGGATGTATTTCCAAGGGAAACCCTCTTGTATAACCACAACTAAATGGCTGAACTATAAGATTTACTAGATAAAATTCTATGGACTATACCGAAAAGTACAGCAGCCTATATACTGTTGCAGCTATTCTTTGGGGCTTTAAGGTCTCTTAATCTATACATCATACTATGTATTTCTTGGCAAGATACTTGTGCGTTTTCTTCTTAGTAATAGTTAAAATATATTATTTAACTGTACATTCAATACTCACAGCTGGAAATCAAATGGAAATCAAATTTCTTTTCATAAACACAGAAAAATGCTTAATTTACATGTTAGTCCTGGAATTGCAATGAACAGCAGCACATCATGCTGAGGCATTTTTGTTGCTTAATACTTATTTACGTTTGTTCTGAGAACAGGAAATTTGAAAGTCCTATTTAAAAAAAAAAATAAAAAATCATTATGCAGTAGTACATTATAACATTAACCAGAACTAATACTTCAGGATACCAAAGGAGCTATGGATTTTATATTGACTCACATAGAAAATCTCGTGTCTAAGGGATGTAAGGCGCTACAAAGATTTAGTCTCTAAATACAAAATAATAAAAAAATGCACTTTTAAATGATGTGGGGGAGAAGAATAGAGCTTAGCACATCACTTTAATGCTTGAGTTGTACTCTAGTCTAGTTTCTAAACCATATAGAAAAGAAATTCCCACTGAAAATAAGGGAAAGTCACATCTTGGAAGGGGATGTTGTGCATGTATCCAAATGATAGTTGAAGCTTCATCTCTGTGAAGCATACTTGAACATATCAGCCTACTGCCCTACCAGTTCAGGATGCAAAATGAATCTGGTAGAAAATCAGATCTGAAATCAAAGAGATTATGATAATGACATCCTTATGGTGCAAAACTGAACTTGGTTCTAAGTATCTCATCAAGTGCAGCTGTACTAAAAATGTCCCTACAGTCCTGTCTTGTAAATAATGTAACATTCATATACAGTTTTACGTCCAGATATTTAAGTGGCAAACAATCAGACAAACCCGGGGCTGCTGAAGGAATATGGATTTATTTTTCATAGTACTTTTACTATGCAAGCAAAACACAGGAGGAAACAACTGGGACATTTTGTGAGCCAGCTACTCTTCTAGTCTGCAAATCCAGCCCGTACTCAGAACGTGACTACCTTCTGCAGAACTTAAAATATTAATTTGAGGACATTGCTATGGAGACTTCAAATGGAAAAGCTCAACTACCTGGTCCCTCTTAGAACGTTTCAGGTTTTTATTATTACCATAAAGTCTGCTGGTGCACACGTGTACTGGAGCCCTCTAAACTGGGTTTCACATCCATGTGTTCCTGCCACTTCTGTGACAGAAATTGCGTGCCAACGGGAGGAGGAATGTTTCCGTTATCACCTCAGGCCATGTCGAGGCAGAAGACACCGTGACTTCGAGCTGCACCGTGCAGGTGAGGGGATGGACCGAGGTCCTCTGGGCCCCGTCTCTTCCTGCCGGGACTCCAACTCAGCCAAGAGCGAAACCTCCCCGAGGGGGCTCCAGGCGGGGGCCGCCTCTCTTCCCCATTCCCATTCCCATTCTCTTCCCCGCCCGGTGCCTTTCCGCGGAGGGCCGCGGGGAGTCTCCAGGGGCTGGAGCTGACTCTCACCCCGCGGAGCCACAGGGCTCGTCCCTCCCCGCCGCGCTCCCCCGGGCCCCTGCCCGCCGCGCCACCGCCGCCCCCGGCAAGGCTGGCAGCCGCCGCAGCGGGGAGAGTCGCCCCGCTGCTCC
>NW_015094506.1:41062369-41174205 GCF_001431845.1 Calidris pugnax | reverse complement strand
CGGGCGGGCGGGCGGGGGAGGCCGCCCCGCGGTAGCGCCGCCCGGGCCCGGGCCCCTGCCTGCGGGGGTCTGCCTGCCGGGGGAGGGGGAGCAGGCAGGGGGACGGACAGCGAGCCAAGCAAGTTCTGTCAATTAAAAAAGGAAAGGAAAAAAAAAAAGAAGTAGAGGCAGGTTCGTGGGACATCTTGCGAGCTCAGCACCACGCCAGGCAGCCGAGCCCCAGCACGAAGTCCTGCAGGCTTTAGAGTCGCCTTGGCTTTCTGGTTGGAAGATGATTCCTGCGACAGGGCCGTGTTGCTGCTGACGGACCGCTGGGTCGTTGGAAGATGCCTTCCTTGGGGATTACACCTGGAGAAAGGCCATCAGTCAAGGGGAGAGCTGGCTGGTGAAACTGTCTGACTTTCTCCCCCCCACACTGGGGAAGTGGCTTCAATGGCTCCATCTCCCAGGAGAAGCAGTAGGAAAGATGCCAACGCCTTGCCAAGCATGTCCTCAACTTTCTGGGCTATCATGATCCTGGCTAGTCTCCTAATCGCTTACTGCAGTAAGTACATATTTGTCCTGGTGCTTTTGCTGGATGTAAATCCACGCCCTTCCCGTCTGAGGTAACGCTTCTGGCAAAGGCCGAGATCTGAAGCGGGCAGGTGAGGTACTGTGCCTTAGACTTGCCACCTCCTCGCTTACCCCTTGACTCCCCCATGGTAAAGCAGGTAGACCGACACTTAAATACTGCTGCTACTTGGGAGCATGAGGTGTCCATGGGTTGTAGGTATGGCATTTCCAGTCCAAACAGAAGCATCTCTTGGATCTGAGGAACAAACTTTTTAGTGGCAGTAACCGTGATCCACTCTGCACTGTTGATTGTCAGATATTACCAGCTCTCTCCCAGTCTGCTCCCTCCACGTACACGCTCCTACCCCCATCTACCTTCCATGAATAGAAGCTGTTTTGCTTATGTTCATTCCTTTGGGAAGCCCATATTTAGGCAAGTGACAGATGTCTTAACATCACTGGGATCATATGTGATCCTCTGACTGTGAAATTGCATTGGAACACCCTGGCACTTCCTTAGCATATCCTCAGCAGTTTAGTAAGCCCATGATATCAGTTTTAGAGTTGCATCACAGGTTATCAGTAGAGTTTGGGATATTCTTTTTCAGGCTCAATAGATTGTTCACTAATCACACCAAGTTGCAGATAAGATAGCTGTAAGAATCAAGTGCCTGGACTAATAGTACTTTTAAAAGTCTTTATTTTTTCTTGTTATTTTGTTTTTCTCTCAGCAAGAGTCATTTTCAATCAGTTGCATAATATAAATACATTTGATGCCCATACTTCTGTGGAATGCAAGTGAGTCCATGATTCCAGAGTGGGAATCTTTCAAAAATAATAGAAAAAGTAGTTTCTATGCAATAATAAAAAAAAATGTGTAATTTATCAGAAGGGACCTGTACAACTTTGCCAAAATGAATCTACACTGTATTTTCCCAACCTGGGCTGAATGTGGTCTGTAATTTACCCATACTCTGCATTCCTTTCATTAAGCTGTAGCATAAAAGACTTAGCACTAGGCTTATCTTGTTGAGCTGTAATAGGTGTAGGTTATGATGAATAGGAAATGGATTCTGTTTTTCAGGAGTATGCCTGCTGCATTTCTTAACCCTCTATTTCATTCCCTCCATCTGTATTATATGCTCCATTTTTCTGTGTGTTTTTTTTTTTTTTTTTTTTCTGAAACAAGATTGTAATTGGCTAAGAGAACCTTTAATTCATTTTTTTTCATGTTTAGGGACTCTCTGTAGAAAGAGGATTATTCCAAAAAACAGTAACATATTTTGTAATTATTTTTTTGTAATTAAGCACATTTTGCATTACACTTCTCCTAAAAATTCATATCAAAGAGGCCATGCTTTTAAGTAATTTCATTTCTCCATATTGCCATATTCAATGTGCTAATATAGAGGGTATACTAAACAACAAACTTAGATTTTAAATAATTTATGTGCATACTGGGAGATAAATGACTGAGTAAATGCATATTACAGGACGAATTGTTCAAGTGTATAGGGAATTCAGCTGGATATTAGTAATAAGAAATATTTGATTAAGTTTGTGCTAGAAATGTCTGGAGGGTCCCGGGCTTTTTATGAGAATATATGAGTTCTTCTGTGCAGGTATCTTCTATCATTGTAGCCTCAGAAAGAGTTAAATGTAAACTCTGACACCTTAAAAATTATTTATACTCAACAGTGAGAGGTTTGACAATGTTCTGTTTTAAGGAATGAAGTTGTCCATTTGAATTGTTATATATTGTTCATTTATTTTTTGCATTGTTTACTAATGCTCAACAATGCAATTGTTAGCTGATTGTATGAAAGCAATTTCTGATGTGATTAAATGACCAGTTTCTAATTAGTTCTCTCAGGCAGTGTAGATGGTGTTCCTCAAACATGTAGTACGCTCTTCATTCTATATAGTGTTGAAAAGCACCATGCAGCTTAAAATATGCAGTGTCAAAACACTCCACCATTTATGTAATCTTTCACTGATTTGATAACTGCAATTCCAAATGTTAATGAAGCGCCATGAACATCTTTTCTAGCGGTAGTATTTGAAAAATTGCAAAAAATGTTTTTGCTCTCTGGAAAGGGTGAAGATGTTTAAACATCAAGGAAAAAAATGTGAAGCTATTTCTAGGTAAAGTAGTACTGCAAATTTTATGACTTCTTTTAAAAATCATCTAGGTTTTATTCAGTCTTTTTTTTGTCTTATGCCGTATTTTCTGAAGAAAAGCATAAGTGGAGGGGGGAGAGGAGGGTGTCAGTTATGTTTTAGGAATAACAGCCTTGCTGTATTTCTTAGGAAGTAAAAGAAAATAACTTGGCAATGTAAAGTGTTCTGTATTTTTCCACAAACCTTATATTCAGGTATATGGAAATATACCAGCTTAAATCTCTGATATCAAGCAGACTTCTGTAAAAAAACAATACAGGTGAAGTAATTACAGGAACCTTGTATCTGATCATCTCTCACTGTATCATTTTACTACATTTGCATCAAACCCTGATCTCTCACTGCATCATTTTACTACATTTACATCAAACCCTGCAACTCAAAAAGAAAAAAACAAACCCCGAACTTTTACATATTTCCATTTTTTTAGGACTATAAATAAAAGTTTTGATCTACCTTGCTTATTTTCATTTTTAGTCTACTGGTCTGACAAAGCTTATTCCTGAATCAGTCATACGTATCTTTTTTCCCCTTCCCCTAATTACTTTGTGAATCTTTGTTTCTGGGAATGTATTTGTTGTACAATAGTCATCCCTATGCAACCAGTAAACAACATACTCTGAGTTTCACTTAACAGATAAGCGTATTTATAAAGCATGTTCTGGATGTATATGTGCATTCCATTAAACTTTCATTTATACTTTAATTTCTGAAGAACAATTATTTTCTGATTGACATGGTAAAATTATAAACTGATCATTTTTTCTTTCTTAAATGTGTAGATTATACTTAGGGATAGTGGCTCCATCCTATGGTGGAAGAGAAACCTGCATCAAATCAATTAGGTTAGTTGCTATAGTGATAAATATAATGCAATATTCTCCAACTGAAGAAAAATGGTTTGGTAGGTTCTCAACAGGAGAAGGCAAAAATCAAATAGTAGAAATAGGCTATTTACGGTCCTTGGTGTAATCATCAAGGAGTTGGTTTAATTAACAGAACCATAAGTGAAAACTGTCTCAGAAGGCTATCCTGGTAGAAGGTGAACACCTTCAATGGCAGTTCAGAATTAGAGGAGTAGTGACATTTTTGGATCCTGGACCTGTATTCAGCGTACTTTTTTAATGAACAGTGATAGACCAGAGAGAGGTACCTACAGTGAATTCTTTAAGAATTGATTTTGTGTTGTGAAGGTACACTGAATTGGGTTTTTTTTCTCCTTCTGTAACTGGGTTTACATTTTTCCATGTTAAAAAGTTTGGTCAAATTAAACAAATTATCTGTGGTTTCAAAGTTGCGTGCTGCATCAGAAATCTAAAAATAACATGGTTTTGATCCAGAATTACTTCTTAGTGAATTTATTCAGTTGGCTTTGCTGTAAATACTGAGATGCTTATTATATGTAAATGGTGACTTTTTAAACGACGTATGATTCAGCTTTAGCAAATTCTGTGGCTGTTATGAGCTTTTGGCTTTCCTTATTTTTTACTGTTTTGTAAGCATAAAGAATAAAACATTAGACTCCTGTCGTGTTATAGGTTTTCCTGTTCTGCTAAGGTAATACTTATAAAGGCACGCAAATGGGGTTTTTGAAAGGAATTAGCAAAACTGAATGGTACTTGGAAAGTTCACCTTGTTTTAAATACTGTATATGGAAGAGAGCAATTTGAAGCCCAGCATTTATGCTTTCTGAATGGTGATAGTACTAGGAAAAAAGAATGCAAAAGTCCAAAATGCAAAATATTGCCCGTAACTCTGTAGTTCTGCATTGTAAGTACAAGTTCTTTCACAGTAATAAGAAATGGGAAGAGGAAATGTTCTCCAAACTCATTATTTCTTTTGCCTGCAGAATACAAAATAAATACATAGTAATGATGAATTACAGATAGGTTCTATTAAATGACTGATGGAATTTCTTGAGCAGAAGAATCAAGCCCTCAGCATAAATAGCAGAAGTCTCAAAGATTTTGCAGGGTACCATACAAAGTGCAGATAATTCCCATGAAAAATACTGTATCAACCTCACCTTAAATTGTGTTCCTGTTGTTTTAAATTAAGTGGACGTTGCTCCTTTGAGAAACACCTTTTCATCGTCCTGTTCTGGAATTTCTTTCAGTCTAGAAGACACAGGCTGTTATGGTCTCTAGGTCTTATTGTCTCCTTATGCTATTTGAGATGGCCAGCAGGGATGGCAATTAGCTGTGACTGTCACCTGGACAACTCTCCAACAGGAGCTACCATATCATGCATTGACTACTGAGCAGCTCCTAGATGATGAACAGTCACTGCTGATTTATATTGGATGCAAACAAGTCCTCTCTGAATGAAGGCCTACAGCTGCTGTTACTGGCCCTATATCATTCAGATTGCTTTCTCTGTTTTTTACAAATGAAAAAGATTTTTTTTTTTTAATCTGTCCAAACTGATCTCTAATGTTACTGTGTTTTCTGCAAGAATTATTGTTCTTGTATTTTTCCCAAACTCCACAGACAGAATGCATGTGACATATAGAGCAACTGTCACTATTCAAACTTTTTTTCAGTCTAGTTTGTGTATAGAAAAATTAATGCTTTGATGACATTAAATAAGAAAAGCTAGGCATTAAAATTTTGCCTTTTTATATAACATCACAGCAGTGCCTTTTTAAGATTCATTTTTTGAATTAAAATCAGTGCTTTGAACTTAATGGCCTCTACAACATACTACCTGTCAATGTAAGTACCAAACTGACATTGAGATTGTCTCACAATCTCAGCAGTTATGCTGTAGTCTGTCCAGATCATGTATTACATAGAAGTCATTGGAATCATCATAAGAAATGTCTGTATATTGCTTTTAATGTTGAATTCAACACTTTTAGGTTAGGTAAGCACCATTTACCATTTTCAAATGTATTTGAATTCTGGTAACTTAGTTCCATTGCAAGTATAACCACTGGTACAGATAGTTGTTAAGGGAATCAGGTAGGGAGGGGGAACTAGAAAGAAATGGATATTTTCAATGTGGCAGCGGAATATTCCATGTCTTTCAAGAAGGTTGACAGGGGAGAGATTGAGACCTCTTTGACTTGCCTTTTTTTTCCTCTGTTTATGCAATGTGCTGTATTGTTCTTACCATATATGAAAACAGAATTGGGAGCATGGAGTAGAGCCCCACTGCTCCAGCTAAGTGTGTAAACACGGGCTAGATTGTATCTTTTTTTTCCGGGGTCCCGTTAATCTTTCACTCATAGCTTAGTGACTTCATTGAAGAACTGGTAGTAAATCCTCTACTGGGTGTAGCCTTGTGACTGGGTATTTCCCCACTTACGCTTCTCTGCTAGAAGTTTGGGGTATGAAATCTCTCAGTTTTTAGGTGTAATTTAGTGCTTTCTTAACGAGTGCTTTAACCATAAGGCTTTTATGTGAAAAAACCACATTGACAGCTAGTCCAGCATCTGGCATGCCAAATGATTTTTATTAGAGGTATACCTTGAATGTTGCCAGTAATTAAAAAATGCACTTCGGTACCGAAGTATATACAGAAGTGTCAAATACATAGGCAAATCAAGATAGCATTGATTAACCGCAGTCTTCCTGGTCTGCATATTCTTTGTTGCTAAATTCAAACCAGAATGTTTTCATGCTTAGGCTCATATTTGACCAGGTGTGTTGTTCTGCTGTTTGGCTGGGGATTTGTTTAAGTTTTTGTTTTTTTTGTTTTTTTTTTTTTCTCTGTTTAAAGGGAAATTACACTGCTTTTTGCACAGATGGCTGGCAAAATTGCTATTGTAGATGTTTTGGGAAGTCATCTCTTCATGGGTATGCTTTTATGTTAGCCCTGCAAATAGGAAAATGTTATGTGGTGACTATTTGAAAATATATGAACCGTATTTAGGGTATGTTTTCCAATATTCTTGGTGTAGAGGTTATTTCAAAGATTCTGTACATGTTTTTCAATAAATGGACTTTGGCTACAGTACAGGAATCACAAACATAATGGTAGAGGGTTTTGCATTCACGTGATGATCTGTTGATCTCCTGAAGACTTTGTGGCCTGTATCTTAGTTTGATCTCTGGATAGACTGCTTCTTTTGACATCTTTCTTCAAACACATGATTGCTCTCATATAACAGAAAAGTATCTCATCTAAATCTCATGTGAGGAGCAGAACTAACTATTTTTCAAACAAGTCTCTGTGCAACAGAGATATCATCCCCGGTTTTGTGTCTCCTAGCACTTTTAAGTGCCTGTGGCTCAGTACAGCAATAAGAAAGTTACTTCTCGAGAACAAAATGTTATTTATTTTGCCAAATGATATGCTGTTGCTGGAGAAAACATTAACTATACCTAGAGAGACCTCTAGCTACTGGTTTTCCTTTGGTTGCAATTCCCGTCAAGGCTTTAGGTTGGTATGACTTATTTTTAGTTTTGATGTTCTCTTGCAGCCCAAGTTAAGACAGCTGACTCTTGTCTTTAAGAGCCCTCCACCACTGGCATCTTCTGCTCTTCCAACATGAGAGTGTTTTAACAGGGCAGGATCTTACAATATTTTTAGGATCATGTATCTGGCAAAATAAACTTCCTTCTGTCTTTACCTGTGACTGAAAGTAGCAATTTGAGCTCTGACTCCATTGTTTGGTTTTGTGTTTTGAAGGTCCAGAACTGGGACTGTCTCTCATTTTGTTTTGTGTAGAGGTTAATTTATAAACATTGTTAACAGATGTACTCTGTTTGTATTTTGTGTACCAAAAACTGAATAAAAGCCCAGAGCAGAATGCCTAGGAGATTGGTAACGTTTCAAATTGCAAGTTATGTTGGTTGGACTGATTCCTGATTTTTCATCCATTGTAGAGAAGAATTGTAGTGATCGACTGTATTCAAGCACAGCGGTAGAACCTGCTGGTTCCACTAGCTGACAAAACTGCATCATCTGAGACAAAGGTCCTTAATACCTACAGAAATGAGAAATTACCATATATGAAAAAGAGTTTTTTATTTCTGAATTCTATCAAAATGTAAAAGGGAATTCTTATTGTGTTCTTGTTAATCATAGTTTAATTTATAGTGGCACTTACTTTTGTTCTTGGAACTCTTTTTTTTTTCCTTATTATCTTAGAACTCTGATGTTGACAAATGCGTTCTAAGAGATGATACACTGACAATATGAGATACTGTTAACCCCAAATGCTTGTATCACTTTGGATACTTTCAGAGGTCAGTATCCCTTTTAGCGGAATATTTAATTTTTCCATTGAACAATACCAGTGCAAAGTTTGGCAGAACAGCTTAGACAGATGATAGAAGTGGGTTTAAGCTAAGCTCTTGCACTTTTCATTAAATGATTCAATTGCAAACAGAAATATCAAAATGCTGTGGGAACAGTGACTTCTAGCACTTCTGGCAAAATCCAGAGGAGGCCCACAAAACTGATCAGGGGGCTGGAACACCTCCTGTATGAAGAAAGGCTGAGAGAGTTGGGGTTCATCCTGGAGAAGAGAAGGCTACAGGAAGACCTTGTTGCAGCCTTTCCGTATATGAAAGGGGCTTATAGGAAAGATGGAAAGAGCTGTTTTATGGAGGCCTGTAGTGACAGGACAAGGGTCAATGGTTTTAGGATGAAAGAGAGTCAGATTGGACATAATGAAGAATTTTTTTTTATGGTAAGAGTGGCAGGAGACTGGAACAGGTTGCCCAGAGAAGTTGTGGATGCCCCAATCACTCGAAGTTTTCAAGGCCAGGTTGGATGGGGCCTTGAGCAACCTAATGTAGTGAAAGGTGTCTCTGCCCATGGCAGGAGGATTGGACTAGATGGCCTTAAGGGTCCCTTCCGACCCAAACCATTCTGTGACTTTTGGTCTCTTGCTTTAAATTAAACTAAATACAAGTGTAATAGATATTGTGTGAGGTTACCTCTTACTGATGGCAGTGGTAGTTTCGCTGAAATTACATTCTATAAGGCATTTGACCTAACATGTATTTGTATATCCTAATACCTGAACTAATGATTGTTTGAAGATACCATTTTAAAGAATTTTCACAGATGTTTTCCTTTTGGGCTATCAGAGAAAAACAAATATATATGGGCTATCAGAGAAAAACAAATATATATGGTCTGGAACTCAGATCCCATTGTCTGACAAATAGTTTCAATTCCATCTGAATAGGCCTGTTTTTCCTTACTTCAGATTTTTGGAGTATCTATAGTCATCTACATTTACCCTAATCTCATTTTAAAATTGGTGGAAACAGACATTTTTACAGTGCAGTTCATGAAACCTGTTTTAGATACATGATGTGGTTTGAGGCAAATTGTGCTGCAGAAGTGCTTGTCTTTGTTGACTAAAAAGCTGATTAGACAAGTTGCTAAGATTTTGAACATATATATTATCACACTAATCCAGTCCTTCATTACAGCATCTTTAAAATGCTGCTTTTTTTATTTTCAAGGCCCACACTTAATATTGAAATATTTAATGCCAAGAAACTGATTCAGTATTTCTGTAGGGAAGAAAAAACATAGAAAAATAGGCATGTGATACAGATTCATACAGATTCATTAAGACTATAGATCAAGGTGCTAAACTATTGCAGCAAAGGATTTGTACAAATTGAGGGATGTAGTTGGCATAAATTACTGGGATCTTCTGAAGACATCTTTGCAAACAGCTTGTATCCTGAACATTTTTTACGATGTGTTTGGTCTTACTGTAAATTCTTCAGTTTCTTTGCCAGTATTTTCACACTATGGGCACTGGAAAAATACTGTATTTCTCCAAAAAGCTGGAAATTGGGTGAATTTTACATGAGTGTACCAAAAGTTTATCATTCTTTGGCTCATTTTTTAAGCCTCTTCCATATAAAACAATATTAAACACATTGGCACTGTGCAACCTTTGTAGTGTGATTAATACATTTGAATCGCCGTCATCTAGTGGAGATTTAGGTAAGAAAAAGTTTATAGGTGCTCTATGTGGACATATACATAAGGGGCAACAGGGGCAAAGAAGACTAGAAATGCTTGCCTTGAATATAAGAGCAGATAAAGATTGCACTGAGCATTGAAGTGCCACCCCCTTCAACTCCTCCTGCCTTTCCTTCTCCCCTCATCTGGAAAATAAAAGCTTTGTATGAAAAAAATTTATGTTACGTGGTTATTTTTGGTAGGATATTGGGCTTTATGACCTGAGTGGTTCCTCCAATTCTAAGTTCTTCAGCGTAAGTGCTATTTTTACAGTCCTTTTCATCTGAAAAGATTTGTTGCCTTCCATACCTCATTCTTTTATCAATATGTTTTTGTTCAAGGAGTATATTGCTGCTATTCACTTTTTTTCCATGGTATATATCTTCATTGACATTTTTTGTCTAAAGGCTGGCCAAATCTCTTACTGATGCCTGTATAACTAGAGATCTCTACCTTAATTCCATCTATAAATGTGATTATTTTCTAATATAATCTTCTTTACGATGCCTTACCCAAGTGACTTTTTAACAGTTTATAGTGTTATGTAGGCTCCCTTTCCTGTGCTTTTGCAGAGTTCTGTAAAGTGCTGCTGTGAACTCTTAGGGTGGTAACAAGTTATATGAACTGCTACTTGTAATCACAATAGATGGATTTGAGGTGTTTCAGATGCATTTCCAATGAATTAGTTTTAAAACAACTTATAATACATGAGTTGGTGGCATTTCAAAAGTAATTCCTATGAAACAGCTTAATGCTTATCTTTTTCCATTTTGACATTTGACAGGAGTATAGGTAAACCAGCGTATTCTTTGGCACAAATACTACATTGACTTCATAAGACTGGCATCATACCGAGCATATGCAATGCCAAGAACTGTTGCTCAGATAATGTATCCCTATATAGAGGAAAAGGATGTCCTTCAGAATCCTCAATTTCACAGACCAAAAGTAATTTTTTCCTCCTGATATTTTAATAGTAGCACAGATGTAAAATAAAATGAAGCAACTACCCATCTCATTTTTTTAGTTAAATCCCTGAAATTTATTGGTGATATTTTGTCTCCCTCAAAGACCAAATTTGTAGAACTCAGGAAAATATTTCCTACATTGCCTTATTAGAGCACATTCCCAATATATTTCACTGGCTTTCCTTTCATTGCTTGTAGTAACTGATGTCCATTTCCTTCCTGAGAGCTTATTTTAGAATTTAGCGCTCCGTGTTGGCATGGATCCCGCTATTACTTTCCTGTATTTTTCAGTTTTGCTTTCTTATTTTCCTTATCTAAGGTCAGGTGAATTGGCCCTACTGTTTGTCTTGCCACTTTGTGAAGTGCTTTTCTGTTACTCCTTCTGACAAGTACAGCTATGTGAATCACGGTTTGCCAGTGACTTCTCAGACAAATTAACTTGATATATGTGTAGAGACTTTTTCTTCCAACTGCTAGATCTGCAGAGATTTGAGAGTTGGGCTTGGTTGTTTTTCTTCCACATGCATCAGGTTCTCTGAGCCCAATTATAAACTCTGTGATATGGCACACTGTAGACTTACGTGTACCTTATTAGGACTTAGTAAACTGGCAGTGCAGAGATGATATAATACATCCAAAAATTAGAGTTTAATTTTTCTTGTGTCATTTTAAATTATTTTAAAAGTATATTAAAGCAACAGATGTGACTATGCACAGAGGGTTAGAACTGAACTGTTGAGAAAAAATATGCTTTCAGTTTCATTGCATGTAATTTCAACAGACATTTTGGGTTGCCAAAATGCCAGAGAGCCCTGGTAGATATGATGGGTAAACAACATTTGTCATGATAGGGGTGTCTAGATTTCAGCTGAGTGTTAATTTTACTTATGTCATGTATGTTTTCTGTGACAAAGGATACCTATATTTTGGCTGGAAAATATGCATTTTTCCAGTTGTGGAACAGGAACAGCTCTCTTAAAAGTGGGTGGCAGGAAGTTAGAACTTAAAGCAGAGCTAGTTTGGTTTGGCCTTTGTTTGAAAGGAATGGTCTCATAAAGCATATGGAATGAAAGTTTCAGAGCTCTTCTGTGAAGTCAAAGAGCAGGGTTTCTAAAGTATGTTTCTGACAAATTTCATGTTTTTATTTTGCTTTCTGGTTTGCTCTTCTCAGTGTATGTATTTCTATCATGCAAATATTTATCTCAAAATGTAGCATTGTAGCTGAACTTACCTAATCAAAATGTAACATTTTTTTTCCCACATCTCTAAATTTGCTGATTTTTTCTCCCTGAAGAGCAGAGATAGAGCCATGAGTCTGATGGGTTATTTTGTTGTTCTTTTTTTTTTTTTTTTTTTTTTAATTGGAAGGTAATAGGGGAAACTTGGTTAGAAGGAAAAAAAAAAAAGTATAAATTTAAAGAAGTAATAGAGGAAGTAAAATTTTGAATTTTAGTTGCTGAAATATTGAAAAGAATTGGAAGCTGGGTATTAACTTTGATTTGCAGACTTTGACAGCATTTCTTTAAAAGTCAACAGAGCACCTTTCAAATCAGGTACAACCCGATTTGAAAACTGTCAGAAAAATTCTTTCCTTAAAAAATGAAAGCGTGTAAATTCACACTGAGACTTGTTTGTGTGCTGGTTGCTTTTCCTCTTACCTACATCCCAGGACTGATTGATGTATAAACACAGAGATACACATATGAGAAAACCACATGATACTTTGGATCATCCCTTTTAGTTTTGCTTCATTGGAAACAAATGTATAATACTGGTTAATTTGTATCTTCTCTGGAATTTTTGAGAGGAGTATTTTGTTTATTAGCTTGATCAATAAATAAATGCCATATTTTTTTTCTGTGTGTCTTTCTTCTAAGTTTATATCAAAACAAATATTTAAATGTTGATAACAGCATTTCTTTCTAGGACTGTAAGATAAATAGCTTTATTGGTTTGTAGGGTATGATGCATGTCTATGGCTGCAAATCATTTAAGGAAGGCTAAGATCTGGGTTGAGTGCTTGCGTTCAGGTAGTAGATTCTGTGCTGAGCCTTGTCTCTCTCTGTCTTTTCCATGGGCACCTGAGTCTGAAATGTTACTGCTAGTCAGGAAGCCGTACTTGGTGAAAAGGGAGAGCATCCCCTTCTGTCTCTGCTTAATGCAAGAACTGCCATAGTGGATGAATTAAATCTGTTAGCAAACTGTCAAAATATTAGTTCCCCACATCGGTAGTATTTTAGCTGAGAGGGAGGAAAATCAAGATCTTACAGAATGTTTATTGGCTAACTCATTCAGTTGCAGTGCACACTAACACAAATCTTGGCCAGGAGGTTCATCCACTGTTGCAGTGCTTAGCTCTATACAATACAATCGTGATAACCATAAAAATGTATTTGCTTTCACATTGAACGTAGCTGTTATTGGGGCTGTACTCAGGCAGAAGGATTGTTGCTTGATACATCTAAAACCTACATATATGAATAGTTGATATTATTCCAGGAAAATGACCATAATGTTTATTTCCTGAGAATAAGGATTTTGAGCAGGTTTAAACACACAAAATGAAGAATGATTTATTGTCTAAATGAGGACTGATTTATTGTCTGTAAACAGATGAAAACACTCCTTTAAAATCAATTGCAGATAATGAAAGAGAATTAACACTGAAAACAGTCTTTCTTTTTCCTGAACTTGGAGTTAAGTTGATTGTGGTGAGCTTCCACATGTGAAATTCATGCAAATGCCATCAAAATATCTACCAAACAAATCTTTTTTTCAAATCTGCCTGATTATTTTATTTGCTATTTCTAAATTCTAGTTAAATTAAGTATACGGCTTTGTGAGAACCTGACAAAACCCAGCCAGATTTCTAAAGGTACTTTTGAGATATCACTGTCAAAATGTGCTTTGGTTTTCTGTTAATTGAAATATAACATTTGAAAACTTTTTCATGTATATGTAGAATTTCTACAAATACTGAAAATTATTATTTTTTGTTCATAGAATGTCTTTTTTAGAGAGTTATTCTGTCTGTACTTCTTAGGGTACACATGTACACAGCATAAAGTAATTTTATAGTATTTTTTTTCACCATTGCTGGACTATTCTCTATACTAATAAAAAGCAGATTTATGTAAGATGAAGAATCTCCATGAAGAAAATCTTACACTAACAACATGTTTCTAAACATAAATGCATTTTCTGTGCATATTTTCAGTAACATCGAAAAATAGTGGTTGTGGCATGTTTTTTTGCAGGACATGCATCTGTTATTTTTGTCTTTGCTAGAAGACTTATTACCTCGAGGAACTTAAACTCTATTATTTTTTGGAGAGAAGGGAGTAAAAATCTATGAAACAAATTCTTGTGAACAGGAAATTTGGCTGGTAGATGAATCAGGAAAAAGAAACAGTCTTTTTAACAGTTCAAGTATGAGGTACAGACTATAATTTTGTGAAACTCAAAAACAAGTGCCAAGGAGTTTTATGGGCCCCATTACCTTTCAGGTTCATAAAACATTGCCAACAAGCATGTCCCTCTTTCTCTTCTGTAGAATAAATAGCTCAATTAATTTACAGAAGTCTTTCTATTTTGTCTGTAAAAGAAGAAAATTAGGGGAAATTTATCTGAATAAATTAGGTTTGTATTTTATTCCATTAATCATGTGGGAATTAGTATCACAGTGATGCTAATACCTCATAAAATTTTTGTCTCTTACACTTCATTGTCAAGAATGACAAACTTAATTGTTTTCGTAGAATAGCAATTCTGTTCGAAGTTACTTTCACAGACCAGTGTAGGCCTTTGAAAGTTTGAACTGGACTTTATACACATTTTTATTGCTTAGTGGGTGTTTTATGCTGATGAGCACGGCCTTTTGAATTTTTTCTTCTTTGGAGCTTAATTTCCACATAAAAATGCAGTTCCCTCTTCCTTCCATACATATTGTGCAAATCTGCAGATATGAGTGACCACTTCACCAGGACCAACCCATGCCTAAAAAGCAGGTAAGTTTCAATAAGTCTTAGATGAAAGCCTGGGGGATATTTTTCCTGCCATGGCTGTTTGAGCCAAAGAGGAGGAAGAAAATACATTTTTGAAGCTCTGACCTGGTTTAGTAGCACAAAGAAAAACATCTTTGTAAATGGCAATGATTCTAGAGAAAGTTGGTTTTTTGGAGCACTTCTGTCAAGCTTCCAGCATTATTTTGGTCTTCCTGGATTCATTTCTTTCCGCCTCCTCTTTAAACAGGAGCTTTTACAGAATCTGTAATGTCTGCACTTGGTATGGGGTAGAGTTGAACGCGCTGTGTGCATTCTGCTGCTCACACTCTAGATCTAGGTCCTGATGAGAAGTCATTGTGAGAGTCTGAAGATGACAGAGAAAAGAAATGCCCACACTGTCCTGGGTTTGTGGTTGTAGAAAAAT
This sequence comes from Calidris pugnax, assembly GCF_001431845.1. Lineage (NCBI taxonomy): Eukaryota > Metazoa > Chordata > Aves > Charadriiformes > Scolopacidae > Calidris > Calidris pugnax. The sequence continues at coordinate 41,159,134 of NW_015094506.1, read as the reverse complement.
GACCCAAGTAATTTCAATCTATTACAGTTTGCCCTCTGCAGCTGTCTTTGGGATGAAAGTGGGGATTTTTGGAGAACAGCTATACCAAAGCTGCCAAGGCTGTTAGAATTGATACGACTGTCTTCCTTTTCCCTGTAATGCGGAGGTCATCCAGCAGAGCCACAGGTGCTGTCTCAGACCAGTGGCCTGGTCTGAAGCCCAGCTGACAGGTGGTGTTAGACAGGAGAGGTTTTTACTACTTTATGGAACACCTTGCTTAGAAAACAGTCATCAGATTCTGTCCAGCAGCTGGGAACACGTCCAGCACTGGTGTGTCAGACTGCTGCATGGTTTAGTACTTTTAACACCTAGTCAGCAGTCATAATCAAAAGAACAGTCTTTCTGAGCTAAATAAATGTGAAGTATATTTCTGTACCTGCACATTAAAACTTAAGATCAAGGTCTTATAACTGCATTTACAGAAAAACAATTACTTCACTAGTTAGAAAATAATGTGTCAGATTCTCTACAGGAAGATCATTGTTTAGAACCCTTTTCAAAAGAACAGTACACTTATTAAAATTGTAGAAAATCTATCAATGTTTTCTTGCACATGATTGACATGGGAGCAGAAAGAATAGGACAAGGCTTAGTCTTCACTGAATCATAGAATGGTTAGGGTTGGAAGGGCCCTTAAAGATCATCAAGTTCCAACCCCCCTGCCATGGGCAGGGACACCTCCCTCTAGAGCAGGTTGCTCAAAGCCCCATCCAGCCTGGCCAAATCCCAGTGTGTGTTTTGTTCCTCAAGTATGTGATTCTTTACGGAGAAAAATTATGGCAAAAAGCGTAATAATTTGAGATCTTGTTTTATTGATCAAGCTGTTAGAACTTGCAATAAAACAGAGAGAATGACAGAAAGGGAGTTAAGTGATTACTTTCTGTTCATACTTTAGGCTCCCTTTTTCAACAGCTTCCTGATCCAGCTACTCTAGTGTGTGAGTGACTGGAGAATTTATTTTCAGGTAGAATTGAGTATTCTTGACTGCTGATAGGTGTGAACAGGCCACCGGTTGATATTTGTAGTTAATTTTCATATTGATAATTGTTTAAAAGTCTTCTGAATCTTAATACATTTTATTTCAGTGCTTTGCTGGTAATTTTCTAAGAACCTATTGTCAAGAGCAATTATTCCCAAAGTAGATGTGATTTTTCACTAAAAATGATACGATTTTTTTAACAGCTACTTCTCCTCCTGTTTTCCAGATAGTAAAGTTAAGAGTGCAGCTGTTTCCTACTAAATGGAAAGCTTTAATATTTTTTTTTTTTACATATAAAATCAAATAGCTGTTGCAGTAATCCTTGTATGTAGAATTTGTGTTTTGGCTGGTTTCACTGTTTTAGAACAAATGATTCAACCATGGCATCATCTGATACAACATGAGTCTGGGAGGTTTTTTACTGAAGCCAAGGGTCTAAATAATATCAAAGAATGCCTTGTATCAAATGCTTTGAGAAGCAAATATATTTAGGGTTCACATATCATATTTAGCTTCCATTTTAAAATCTCACTGTTACATCAGAGTATAAGGAAAAGTGTAGCATCAGTGGGTCATACTGAAGACTTAAGTAATAGCAAGGGGGCAAACTAGAGTTAGACGAAGTACAACATTATGTGTTTATTAATTATCAGCATGAATTTGTGCAGTAAAATGAGATCTCGTCTATCATCATCCAGGAATAGAGAACCTTGGCATATTAGCTAGTTGCAGGACAGCTAACAAATCATTACTGGGATTGTGAAAAAGATGTGTGACCTCAAGGTGAATTAGAAAAACAAGAAGTATTAATGTCGCTATGGACAGCATTGTTGAGACTTCATCAGAAAAGCTATGTATAGTTCCCTTTATTCAGAAACTCGTAATGAACTAGGCATAAAAGTGGTTGGATTCTAGATATTAGAGGAATTAAATGTCCACTTCAGAAATTAAGTTTAAAAGTGCTTGGCTTCTTTAGTCAACCAACAACTGAGAGGTATAATAAGGTAGATCAGGAAAATAAACAACAGAAAAGAAGAAAAAAAGGATAGAATTAGCTCAGGATTAAGTGGGTATACACTGACATCAATAAAGCTCTCTGATTATCAGAGTAAGTAGGTTTTTGAATGTTCTTCCAGGGATGTGGCCAAAAAAAGTTTGGAAGTGGGATTTAATTAATTTAGAAAAAGAATTTTAATACACAGGGGTCTGTGATAGCAAGGCACAAGATTTGATGACTTGGAGATCCCTTCCAGTCTTGGATCTGTCTAATAATATCACTGTTCTTAATGTTAGACATTGGTGAGGTGGTCATATCTAGCTGTTAACTTATATCTGTGTTGCCTTTCTTTTTTCTTTTTTTTTTTTTTTCCAACAACCAGTACATTATATCATTCAGCTGGTCATTTTTAATTCAAGTTATTATATGCTAAAGTTGTGGAGCATCTTCCGAATTATTGCCTTGAAAATTCCCCTAGCAGTGTTTTTCCCAGACTGTGGGTTGTGCCCCTCATGGACAAGCGAGTGACAGAGACTGTTTATGAAGAAGTTGCTTATAGGGCATGTGTTATTTGTATTTGAGAAGAGTGGAACGTGAACTGGATGCCATTCCCTTGAAGCAGAAGACAGATGGTGTGGCAGATTCTGATTGCCAGTGATTCATGGTGTAGATGGTGATATATAGTAGAATAGCCATGCAGCAACATCTATTAAATGTTCCTATACCTGGGTATTTTTGTTTGCTCCCTACAAATTGGAGCAAACTGCAGTATCCAAAGAGAATAAAACTGATTTACAGCCCTTGAGCCAGTGGTTCTCCATCACTTCAAGCCACTATAACTTTGAGCTCCTGCCACATTGAAAGCCATATCATTAAAGTGATCCAACATTATTTTTTTTCCTCCCTCTTCCTCTTTTGGTCAAATTGGCTTTCAGACAGGTAGCTTCCTTGAATGCATAAGGGTGTGTGTAGGAACATGTGGCTGGGGTAAGGGAGAGGTTACGCTCTCTGATAACAGACTGCACTAAAATTGTGGAATTGCCTGTGAATTACTGTTCATCTACTGAAATCTGTAACATGTTGCTTAGCTCCTTTGAACTGGTTGACAAGGCTTTTTAAGTTCAAATACCGACTTACAGTTGGAGTCTCTTCTATTCATCAATATTGTATGTCCAGTGGAAACGTACTTATTCATAGGACTTCCCAAAATGAGTCCTGGGAGAGATCCCTGACTTCTGAGTAACATTTGTTCTGTTTATAAAACACTTTTAAGTACCCTAAGTTGTCTGATATCATTGTTTATCATTAATGGGTCACAGCTGTATCTAGTTGAAAGAACAAATTTACTTGGGTATATCAGTAAATTATTCAGCCCAATGGTCACATCGGTAGTCATAAATGGATACCTAGGGAAGTTTAGGGACAGCAGAAGGTTATATGACACTTGTCCCTAAAGCCCTCCTGTTCCCTACCTGTTTTCTGCTCAAGGAGTCCTGGGTTGGATGAGATTTGTAGGCAGTTACTAAATCACAAATGATCTCCAATAACTCTGTTTAGTATGGGTGTTGAGAAATGAAGTTGTTTTTTTGCCTCTTGTGTTCCATGGGATCACCAGACACCGCTGTAACTGGTGTAATTTAGAGTAGTAGCATTATGGCATAAGTTGTATCCAGTTGCAATGAGCAATGAAGCCTAAGAATCAGAAGAACACCTGTTTACTTCAAGTGATTTAATTATTTTTTTTCAGTATGACTGATAAGGCTGTAGTCCACTTTCTGCTCTCTTAATTCATGATCATTGTGTAACATTCTTTGTCACATATGCAGCTGAAATCTGGAATAGGGAATGAGAACACATAATACTACATTTGAGAATACAGCTATGTGTTATGGTGATGAGAATATCGGGTTCTCCCCTATCAATAGTATATTCTAAATCTTCTCCCTTTCTTTTGCTAAATTCAGAACAGTACGTTGTGTGTTTCATAAAGTATTTCTTATGCATCTGTTGAGATGAAATTCTGTTCTAGAGATTTGTTGGGATTTTTTTCCTACTCCCTCAGTTCAGAAACACCTTCAGGGGCAGTAAATTTTTTTAGAGCCATAAAAAATGTTCAGTTCTGTAAGAATCCGTTACAGCATTCACTTTTTTTGGAATAATAGTTTCAAAGATGAACAACATGATGTAGTTTCTAGCTAGGATTTTAAAGAATAATTAGCTCCTGTTGAAAGTCAGCAAGAGTGGAGTGGTGAAATTCACTAGGACTCTCTAAAATTGGGATTATGCAAAACTGCTTGAAATCACTTTTCAACTCAAAGATGTTGAAAGGAATCCCTAAATCCCTGCTTTCCCTGCCTTCCCTCTGGTATTATAATGAATTAATAATAATGAAAACTCCATATTTCGCTTGCCTAGTTGATCAAAGCAGTGGATTTCAGAATTCTCACTGGGCGTATCTTTCCTTGCTGAAATGAGGACTGAGACTGACTTTAGTATTTTGACTCTTTAATCAACATGACTTTTATAAACTGCAATTTATTTCCTCTTAACCGACAGTCCTGTAAGATCTTGTGTTTTTAAATGCCATCATGTAGTCTTAACTATTTCAAAACTATTTAGATAAGTTTAAAATTAAAATTCTGCCCAAAACTCTGAATTGAAGGAACACTTCAGATTATGACTAAATTCTTTCACTGAGTAAGCAGATTTGAGTCAATCTAGAGGTGACAATTCTGAGTTAACATCTGCCAAGCACTGGCAGTAACGTAATACTTATGTGAAAGCTTATTACATTGACCTCATAGTCAATGGGTTTAAGAGAAACATCCTTGGTGAAAAATCACATCAGAAACATTTTTTCTGATTGGCTTAACAATACTGTTACTATTAACTTTATAGTGTGCTACCTAAGGAATAATTAAACCAGATGGCGTGTTAAACCCAGCTGAAAGAATAAAGACATTTTTACTTTTAAGTTGATCAAAATTAGGTAAAACAACATATGTTCATGTGCATTACGATTCCTTTAACTACATATTAACTGCTTTCCTTAATATTCTTCCTGGTGATCTGAGAGCTCTGCCTCTTGAAAAAAAACAAGAAAACAATCCCTCTTTGAATTCTTCTTTTCTGACTCTCCGGTCACTCATACCCATGTGTTGCTTTGGTTTTGATGTAATTTGAATAAACAGGTTGCTCACTACAGCATTCTCAAATTATATGAAATTGAAATGCAGGCTATTTTGGGCCACATTCAAATTATACAAATTGGGGCAGGTACATCCAAAAAAAAGATTTGGAGATTGCCTCTGAAGAAGCACAGCTTGCACAAATGAGCAAATTACATTTTATGCAACAGATGTTGAGGAGGGAATTACGAATACTCTAGTTCCTGTTATATTAGTCCTGACTTGACACCATTTATCGTTAGCAATGCCATGCAAGGCTAATAATACAGAATAACACACCACATCACATACATTATGACTGAAGTCTCTCTGCTGCCCATGAACCAAAGCTGTGTTGCTTTACTCCCCAAAGCATAAAGCACTGTTATAATTACCCTGGTCATACCAATAATTCTTTTCAAACACTGTCAGTATTTCCCTCTTGAAGATTGTCTGGTGAATGGAATGCAGCTCATGGAAATATGTAGTCCTATTGCCTGAACTGATATAAAATTGAATGAGAGTGGAAACTCCCAAATGAGATTTATGATCATAAAGTATTATGGAATAATGTTTTATCTTCACATCTGCTCCTTATCCAGGTGCTGTTAAAAGCAGTGCAAAAGATTCATAAAATGAAACTAACTGTATCTTGATTTTGTAGGGGATTCTGAATAATGGGCTATCATTACCTTGATCATTTTATGTGCTTCTGTCTTCCTAGTGTAAATGACTCCTCAGTCACAACTACCTGTTCAATGAACTAGCAGAATGTAGATTTAACAGTGAATATCTTTTGTTGCAACTGATGAGCCTTGCTTAGGGTTTTTTGCTGGGAGAACTTCAGATGGTTGAAATGAGAGAGAAAAATTATCTTCATCTATTATCTATAATTGTCTATTATTTTCCTCAGCCCTAAATTTCTTTTAGTTATAATGAAGTCTATAGCAGTAGTATGAGCTGTCAACCAGTCTAATAAGGTTAATTTTATGAAGTACAGAGACTAATTTAAGCAGAAAAGACCTTTGATCCCTTGTTTGTGTCTACAAGAAGAAACAATGTGATAAAAGATAAATCAATATATTTCACAGGTTTAGCAATTTCCTATGAATATGCCAAACAGGACATTTATATCAGTGTTTATATCAAGGCATTTGTGTCAGCACAGTTTGCGCATAAATAGTGCATTACCCAACAAGTAAGTGTATTGCTATTGGTTCATGGCAAAAAACTTTATTTTGTTGGATTTAATGTTCATTTAAGTGGAGGATTATCAGTATCAGCTACAGCTAAGCCCGATTCAATTAGTGTTTCAATTTGATTCTATATAGGATGCTGCCATCTTATTTTTTATTCTGCTTTGAACACTTCTGTTTAGTTCTATGCCTTCACTAGGCTTCAGTCATCTTCAGTCATATATAACACAAGTCTCGTTACAGAATCATAGAATCACAGAATGACTGATGTTGGAGGGGACCTCTGGGCTCATCTGGTAAAGAAATGCAAGATTTGTGAAAGAGCTACACATAAAATAAAAAATGATTGCACAAAAAATGAGATTACACCAAAGTACAAAGTTTGTATTTCTAATTATTTGCTTGAAACCACTTACCACATTTTCCAGAGGTGCCCTGTAGAATATAATAGAGGTAAAACTGATTAAAGCCTTCAGAAATTATGCTAAAACTTATTCAAATTATTTCATAATTCCATATAACCCTCCTGGAATTCTCTATGAATATGATTGTATATTAAATTCAGCAAGATCTTTTTTGAAAAGTTTGACCGTGTTGTACTAATCAGCAAGAAATCTTGCCCCTTTCTATCTTTAGTTATTAGCAAAAAACAGCAGGTTGTATTGCTAAAATATGTTGCTGCCATGATCAAGGAAAATGTTCAGCAGTCTGAACAGAACAGGGTATATTCCAAATTTTTTTTCACATTTACATTCTGAAAGAGTTACCTATTTATTTTTTTTTTCCAAGCTAGTTTTTCTCCCCTGCCTTAACCTTTTAGTTTCTTTTAGCAGTTCAGTTCACTTAGTCTTTCTACTTGATTTTCCCTTTAAACCGCTTGGGATAAGATACTCCTATGAAAGACACAACACAACATTTTGCATAGAATTAAATGCTGCCTAATTCTGCCCTTTATACTGTCTCAAGGTAATTCAAATGTAAACCAATAAATTCAGTGCAAGCTAGTTCTTTACAAACAAGTAATGCTGATTTCAAGCAGACCCAGAGTGATTTATGAAAAACAAGGTTGTTTTTGAAAGATGGTATATAAGACACGTAAGCAAGAGGGAAAAGAGTAGTGCACAGTAGTGGACTGAATCTCATAGCATATCAGTGAATTGCATAGACAGGCAAATTAAGAAGTTGTAGCTATGCCAAGCCTGCTTTCTCACTGAAGGGGCCTTTACATTGCTAGTTGCATTGCATTAAATAGCATGGTAAAACACTGCTGATGTTACAAACGCCAAAAGAGCAAATCCACCAATCTTAAGGGAAGAACTGCAACTGCTAGCATAAAAATGTCTTCTCTTTGGAATTTTGGTCCAGACAAAAGTAATATTTTTCTGTTTGGTTGTCTAATTTTCTTCTCAAACTCCATTTTTGAAAACTGAAATAGTGAGTGGATAATTGTTTGCCGCAGTGTGTTTCCCAGCAACTAGTACTGTCAACAGTAGACAGAAGTTTCCCACCTCGCAGAACAATGAGATAAAGAGAACAATAAATGCAGTGCTAGCATCAGAAAAATAGGAGGAATAAGTACAACTCACTATAGAGATATTTTATTCTTCAGTTCCAGGTATTCTGTTTTATGTACAAGATAAGGTTGAGTTCACAATTGAATGCTAAATGTGTTTGTTGATGCTTTGGATCAGAATGGCTGGGGACAGCAAATCCTTGAATGACAAGCATGCTCTCTGACTTCCTGACATAGAAGAACTTCAATCAGGACTCCACACAGAAGTCTTCCAGAAAAGAATTTACTAAAAATAAAAATTAAAAAAAAAAAAGAAAGAAAGAAAAATCTTAATATAGTTGTCTGAAATGTCTGAAACAACATCATTCAACTCATTCTATTCCTTCAAAGGTGCTGGAAATACTTAAGTGGTATAGAATGCTGTAGAGTATTCAAACCTAGAAGATAATATTCTCATTTGGTCTAACACTTCAAAATTGAGGTAACAATATAAAAAATGTTCCTGGCAGAGACCAAGGGTCCAACTAGTCGAGTATTCTGTCTGACAGTGGCAGGAGAACATGAAAGCCTGGTCATTTTCTGCAGTCTGCAGACTGCAGTCTGTTAGCATGATTTATTTATCCTGAGCATCTGTGTCCACAGTAGATAACCCAAGGCAATAACTTTTCATATGTATTTGGGTTTTCTGACTTCCATGCCTGTCTGAAGAGCACATTGTTATATTCCCCCATTTCTGCTAGGACAAGCACACAGCCTACATATAACAAAGAGCTAAATTTGACTTAAAATCTGGTTTGAACACATATTTCTAAGATATTTGGGTAGTTGTGCAGCTAGCAGAAGAATACCTGTTCTTGTTTCTGAATGAATATTCAACAGTTTGTTTTGTTTGATTTCTTGAGGTCTGATACTTTTATCATTTCCAGAAAGGTAGCTCTTTCTTTAGCTCTTTCTTGACTAGAGATGTGGATAGATACATTCCTGAGACGTGCCTAACAGAAAATTGTATTCTCTTAAAAGAGCATAAACAACATGCCTGAGCTTCTTGTGTTTAGGTCTTCTGTTGAAAACTGAATATTTTATGCTTTCTCAACATTTAACACAATTTTCAATATTGGTCAATTTAGAAAGTGATAGAAACTTAGGTAAATAGTGTTTAGGAAAATTTACTGTTTATTTTTTATTTGGCATAATGTTCTAAAGCTGACCAGGGCAGCTATGAAGTCCCTTTGATTTAAAGAGACTATAAATAACTAAATTTTAATAGCTTTTTGAAAGCAACCCACATTTCCACCCCCAACATTGTTTCTTCTGTTTCTGGTAGTATCTGCAAAAATCTGTTCCTATGAAAAATGGAACCACTTCCAAGTCAATTTAAAAGTGCTTAGTCTTTAGGCATTGTATTTCGGTATGGAAATACTGATAGATACTGCCAGAAACACTGCTATAGCCAGATTTACATTATAATAAAGAATCCTTCCACTCAGGAAGGATCACTGACTTCGAGTTTTGATGCAAGATTTTGCTTTATAGTAGCAATTGGTGTAATAACAGTTAGAGAGTTCTGTGTCCAGCATAGGACCTATCCTCCTGTTAGTTAAAGTCTGATAGAGAGGGATAGTGGATGAGTCTTTTCCCTGTGAATTTTGCCTTTGCAGGAGAATGTTACATATAGCCCATTTGCATTATTGTCAAATTGCCATAAGCCATTGAGAACCACAGAAAAAAGATGAAATGCAGTCAAATTTCCAGGAGCAAGTTAAAATCTTGGATGTTCCTGTCTCTACTTTGGTGTTACAAACAGTACTTTAACACGGTGCCCTAAATAAATTACTGCAGGTTACTTTAAATTTGAAAATTCACACTGAATTGAAAGAGACAGGGTAATTTTTCATTCATCCCGAAGTGTTATTTACTTTCTGAACTGGTACTTAAAATACTGATGTATGATGCCAAAAGGTAAATTATTTTGAGTTAGATTTAATTTAAATTTCATTGCTTTTTTGTTTGTTTGTTTGTTTGAAATAGAGGATTTGGCATTCATTTCTTTCCCTTCACTTTGAGGATCTTTCACTTTTAATAATTCTGTTGCCTAATGCCCTAATCTGTTTATTACACTATAACTTAACTTGAACAATGCTGCTTCTATTCAAAATAAACAGATTTACTATGTCTGTGAAATAGCCTTATGTGTAGTAGGATGCTTTACCATCTAGAAAAGCTTGGAGGTTTCTGAATGCTTAAGAAATGATAATGCCAGTGGATTTAGCATTTGTATATCTGCAGGCTCATGCTTATTCAGTTGTACCAAGGCAGCTTAAGCTAATATCTAATCTTCTTATGGAATAGTTCTCCTTATAACAACAGGATTGTGCATAACAAGCTTGAACAACCATTTGGCTCCAACTGTTGTGTGAAGGGGAGGGAAGGAGGAGTTGCTTAACTTTTTATTCGTTACAAAATGTCTAATTACCAGTATCCTTGCATATATAGGACAACCCAAGAGTCATGCTGTGATGCCAGATACTTAACTCATAGGAACCAAGAAGTCATGAATAAATTATTCAAAATTCTCCACCTTGATGCTGTACTTTATGTCACTGTTCCATCAAAAGGAGAAACAGGCAAAGGCATAGAATAATTATTTTGGTACTGGATTGAGCTTAGGTATATATGACAATGGGGAAAAAATGGATTAAATTCAGTTTTCTGCATATTAGAACGGAAAGCAAGTTGAAGATTTTTAGCAATGTTTTCCTGAAAAATAACATTCATTACGTACTCACTTTCTGTTTCTATTAAAAAACCCCACTATTTCCAACTGCTTATGAACCATGGGGTAGAAATCTAAATGGCATTATCTTACTTCAAACACACACATTTTATTAAAAAATCTCCAGGGATGGGGCCTCAACCACCTCAACCACCTCAACCACCAAAATGAGACGACTTAGTTGTATGCAAAGATTGCTCTAGGTTCATTGCTTATTTTGCTCAGCACTGTAAGTGGTACTCCATTGGCAAAATTCCCTCAGGCTTCAAGGAAAAGTGTAGATCCTCTATAGAGGAAATGATAAGCCAAAGGAGCTAGTAAATAAAGCAGTAGCATTGCAAAAATCTAGGAAGAGATTCAAGGGGTGGTGCAGGGAGGAAATAATGTGGAGAGTTGGGTAGCTTTTGCTTTCTTGTAGCATAAAAGACTAAGTATCTCTCTTATGCATTTGATTGATCTCATTGATGAGATGAAATAACACAATAGCCAAGACGTATCTACCTCCTGATCTATCTCCAGATATTGTCTTCTCTTTAACAAGGACTGCAGCTAAAAGGTTCCAAGGAGAAAACCGTTAAGATAAGCTTTCCCACACAGCTCCTGAACAGGTTCATATTATCTGTAAAATGACTTAATCTTTTCCCCTTATTGCTTAATATCCAAAACCCATGTTTTTTTCTGCCAGTGTTTTCTAAACACATAATCAGTTTTGAGTGTGCTGAAAGAATGCCAATGCATGTTAAGTTATAAAACCATTTATTATCATATTTAAATCAAGAAACAAAGAGGTCCTAGTATGAATTTTCAGGGTTTTTTAAAACAGTACTACTATGATGGGAAGCTTATGGCTTGTGATAAAACTGATTATTTCTTATATTAATGAGAAATGTATACATGGTATGTGTTGTGTTTTCTAATGTTAGATAAGAAAGGGAAGAAAAGATCATGCTATTTATTAAATAGCTTATATGCTTTTTTCCTTATCCAAGAATTTGAAAAATTGAAGATTTTTTTTTTCTATTTCTGCTAGAGATTCAAGAAATTTGATGCCTTGAAATGTACAATGTAGAAACTTCCGAGTTTAGGGTCACTTCTAAGGAAAACACTGACACTATGCATAATTTATTTTGTTGCTTATAAAGCATGTGTTACATACGTGTCCTTATCTTATTCATAATTTTTTACTCAAATTAAGAATTTTTCCTCTACCAAATACATCTTTAACAAAGCAAAACTACAAAAAAGTAACAAAATTCAGATAAAAAGCTTCTTGAAAGTATGTGTGTGTGTGTATATATATATATATATAGCACATGAATTTAGTGTTTTCTTCATCTTACTGGAAACTAATCAGATTTTATTTTGCCTGTAGAATCACCTTAATTTAGATAAAACACAATCACAATATGCAAAACGTGCACATCATCTCCTTCTCAATTATTGCCTCATACAGACAACTTGCTTTTAGTAAAATATGGCTTGATTGCTTTTAAAAATGCATTTTGATACACCAAGTTCACTCAGACTTGTTTTGTTTTGTTCATAACACAATGAGGCATAAGCATTTCTATAACAAGTTTAGAAGGCTGCAGGTTTATGAATAAGCTTTGGAATCATATAATGAGTATGTTTTAGAGTGTCTGCCTATAGAAAAGCTATTTGCAGCTTGTTTGACCTCTCATTGAAGTAGTATTGCTGTATCTATCTCTTTTTCTCCCTTGTCTTCAGCTTTTGTTCCTTTATTTCAAACACCCTTAATTATATTTTTATTCTCATCACCACATTAAAGGGAAAGGATAATAACAGATCCATTAGACTTCATTAAACTGATGATTAAAGCCAGAAATTCTAAAAGACTATTTACAAGATGAAGAAGTTTTATTTAAAAGTATGGCTTCTTGGGTCTGTCGTATCCTAATACATCTTTACAGCTGTAACTAAAAAACAGCAGCAAATGGTTCTAATCTATTAAATATGAAAGAAAAATATGACAGAGGGATTAAAATTATAGTTAGACTCACTGTCATTAAGAAAAGTAATTTCCTCAGGCTGTTCATTGTTATTAGTGGTTGGTTTCTTTTTATTTCTTTGAATTTACAGTTTGGAACTAAGATATATGTTTCAAATTGCATTCAATAGGATGAATTACAATATAATTATTATTCGTTCTTGAGCTTCTAAAATACAAAGAATCAAATCTTTAAATGTTTTGGTTCCTATTTCCTCTTAGATAGATGAGAATTTAGCATCCAAGTAGGACAATAGTTGTATATATATTTTTGTTGATCTGGGCTTCTCGTATGTTATAGATAAGTAGAGAGAAAAAGCGGGCAGTATATTGACCAAAGACAGACAGACTTGTACTGTGGAGAGTGTAGATGGTGGAAAGCACAACATTGGTATAAAGATAACATTTTTTGTATAGAAGGTGTATTCTAGCTTCTTTCCTTGTTAATAATTTAAAAAATGAACTAAAGTTTAACAAAAATGAAAAATACAAACTCAAAATTGATAAAATGATAATTTTCTTAGGTAGCACGTGATGAATCCTTTCACCTTACTGCAGCAAGGAATCACGGAGGTTGAGAGCTGGATAAAATAGAAAGTATGATTATTTCTTTATATGGAAAATGTAAACAGTTTATTCTAGGCAAAATTAATATAAAATTATGCTTATAAAACCTCATGATTTACAAGATAAGCCTATCCATAGCTTATGATGGCTGTGGAGAGGCCTCCACATAGACATTATATTCTTTACATGTTAGAAGCAGAATTTCCTCTTAGAGGAGATGAACCTGACCATTGTGAGCAGCATGGTGGTAGACTAGATGAATTGCCAGCCTTATCTTGTGTAGTAACTTCCTTCTTGTATTGCAAATAAGTGAGTGATGTTCCCAGTTTTTGTGAGATGCTTTATAGGATTATTGGGAGATAATAGGATGACTTAGTGAGAAATCTTTACAGGTGACAGAGGTCACTTGGCTTGAATTTTCTCTCATCTCTTGGTGTTAAATGAATATATGGGATGTACATCTGAAGGTGTTACAGTAAGTGTCAGAAGAAAGAAGCAGATGTCAGATTATTGTTGAATTTCTACACTAAAGTTCTATAAAGTTGAGTTCTTGGAACCTTTTGAAGCTTTCCAGGGTTTGATTCAAATTAGTGCAGTTGCAAATTCTATCTGTACTTTTATGTTGCTCCCTTATTTTGCCAAAGATCTGGTTTCCTTTTTTTGTTTCTTCCGTTCCTTTTTTTTTTTTTTAATATAATGCATGAGTCCAAAGATCATTTAAGGGATTTTTTATATATATATATATATATATATATATATATTAGTGTTTTGTAGGCCTCCACTTTTCCTAGCTTCTTTTTCCCCACAAGTTCCATCATGCTGACCTATTGTTCCTATTCACTTTAACTATATGTATGCTGCGCTTCTTAGCAGTGCATCAGAGATATAATAGGATTTTCTTCTCATCTTTGCAAGGCACAGCTGAAAAATTGGACCCAACAGTATGCTACCTCAAAAGCTTATATAATCTCACCTCATTGTTAGTGTAATATAAAGAGTCTTCTAGTATAATTTTGCATTTCAGCTAGGTTAATTCTCGTCTTTCATTAAACTGCTTTTGTGATCTAAGCTTCTAATGGAGATTCAGAAATATTTCATCACCTGCATATTTTCAGAGCCAGAAATGTTAGTTTCTTATATAGGCATGAAGAACTCTTTGAGCAATTATGATAATTGAAATAGGGGTTTGAATTTTTAAATTTGAACTACATAATGTTTGCATTATATGTTTAGAAATGAGAATTCCACCCCCCCCCCTCTTTTGCCCTGTAAAAAATGAGACAGGTTGCTTAAAGGAATTCTTAATATGAAAGTATGCCTGACTAGTCTTAATACTACCAGGAGTTAGAAAATACCTTTAGGACCTCCAAAAGGAAAAGGGACAAAAAAGTTTGGAAGTATTTAGAATAGCAAAGAGAAGGCATGAGAGGATATAGCATTTGTGACTAAAATAGAGAAGTGATGATGCCATCTGGAATCAGAATGTCAGGGCCAATATGTAAAGTGAACTTACTGTGTAACTGGTTTATTTCACTGAAAAGGCATCATAATACAGAGGTGGCACGCCTGCTCAAAACAGAATCTGTAGCCATGATGGCCTTCTGCTACGCTTTTGTGAGTCTTAGCTTTTGATTTTTCTTGGCCTTTCTTGGGCAGATGGACCGTTGTTCCTGTTTGGCATCAGATTCTCTTGGGAGGGGAGGAAAGAATATGGAAGATGTGTCCACATGGACTGTGAAGTTGCAGATCTGAGCAGGTGGGAAGATAAACTTAAGAGAGGAATACACATGCCCACCTTTCCTAAGGCACGCATTGTGTATGCTGCAGTTAGTAACGTAAGCTGATGCTTAAGGTCCTAGGTCCTGGGTTCTGTACTGTGAAAGCTCCGTAATGAATCCTCAGCAAAGAGGATTCCTCATAAGGAAGGGATGTGGCAACTGCAAACACTGGTCTGTTTATGCTGTGGCCCAATTTGGCTTTAGCCTCATAGTCTTGTTAAAAATGTATTTTATGGACAGACATGCGGATAGATGTAATTTCTTTCCAAATCTGCACGAAAAAGCTACAGAAAATGGATGCAGAAAATATAAAAAAAGACAAAGAATTTATGCAGAGATGGATTTGTTCTTTTTGCATTCACACTTAAACTGAATTGTACTTAACGGCTCAAAGGGATGCTCTAGTCTTGGTGACTGACAGAAATCCAGTTACCCTGACTATGAAAAATGAGTTCTTACGTTGAGTCCAATTTCACTTAAGAAAAACAATTTCTTATTCTCTGATGAAGTACTGAGGGCTTTAATGAGCTGAGACATAGGGATGAGTTAATGAACATTCCTTTCAAACAGTGTCCAATTATTGTGATATAAATATTTTGAATAGAATAGTCTAGAATAGAATATTTCAGTTTGAAGGGACCTACAATGATCATCTGGTTCAACTGCCTGACCGTTCAGGGCTGACCAAAAGTTAAAGCATATTATTAAGGGTATTGTCCAAATACCTCTTAAACACTGACAGGCTTGGAGCATTGACCACCTCTCTAGGAAGCACATTCCAGTGTTTGACCACCCTCTTGGTAAAGAAATGCTTCCTACGCATTTTGTTGCTCAATGCATGCAGTGTAAATACAAGTCTATTTAATGAATGGTCTCTGCTCCCTGCATGGTCAATGGAGACATTCCAGGTTAACTTCAAGAACATTTAATTTACTCTAGACACTGTGGTACATTTCCAAGAGGAGTATTCTTGATATTTTGTGTTAAAACATACAAAATTAACAGTAGTTTAAGAATTCTGGAAAACTTTAAATGGAAGGATTTCTTTCCAAATGTTTAAAATTGGTGGAAGAGTAACAGTTCATACACCTATTACTAGACTGCCCTCATTATGCAGTGCTCCATTTCATCATTTATGGAATGAGTCACAGATCTGCATCCCTTGGAACCTTGAAGTATCTGGCTGTGTTCTGTCCGTTAGAGCATCTTGTGTTTTCATTGGTATAAGAAGACATAAAGTCCTATTTCTTGATGCTTTCTTCTAACATTAGCTTTAGCTTTGTAAAAATGATGTGAATCTATTATATGTACAACTCGGGTAGGGTTTTTCTGAACTACACTTGCTGCTTATACAGCAAAATAGCACATTAATAGTCAGCATACATTATGTTCACAAACTAATCTATTCATAGGATTTGAGCTAAAGATCGCTTAGCTCCTCAGTCATGCTTTAATTACTTCAGAGGCTTACAAGGGATCTATGAATCTAATAATTCAGGGTTTTTGAAACTGGATTATTCAAGGATTATTGGTTTTCTGTGGTTTCTTGTAATTAGCCACCTGATTTTGGTTTCTCCATCTCTAGGGGAGGGAATGTAGCCATATTAAATATAGTACAGGACTGAGACTCAAGAGTCCTGTTAACTTAGCTCTGTGATTTGTGTGCTGAATATACTTTAAAAGGCACTTGACCTTTTGTGCCTAAGTTTCTCCGTTGATAACAATGGGGATTGCAATACTAAACCTTCTTTTAAAACATTTTGTGAATATTGATAAAAGCACTGCATAGGACTAAGTACTTATGGTATCCAGTTGGCAGAAACAGACCAAGTGGGAGAAACAGTGAAATAGAGAAAACAAATAATATGAAAAACTTGTTACATATTAATTACTCTTGCATTATGACTTGATAAGAAAGTCATAAAGATGTTAATGAGGCCAATCTCAACTAAGTGGAGAATTAGTGTCAAAAATCTTTGTAGCTGCTGATCTGAGCTTATTTATGCATCCACCACTGTACTATATGAGGATGGCAAATATTGTGTATTAAATCAGTATCAATCACAAATGTTAGAAGAACCCAGCATGTATAAGCCAGCATTGATGCTCTTGCATAGCGTATATTTATGACTTCACCAAACTATCAACTGACTGTTGTAGTGCATGCACTTCTTGGAAGAAGCTACCATAGTTCAGTATTTCTTTCTAAGAACATTTTAGGTAGGAGTACCTCAACTCATGGGAGACGGTAATTGGGCAAGGAAAAGCAGAAGCTGATACCGCCTGAAAAGACTGATGTACATCAGAATTCTCCTTAACCATGAGCCTGTCTGTTGACTGAGAGAGAGTACCTATTATTTGGTGCAGAGCTGTCTTTTGCCAAAAGCATTGCCACTTTTTTTCTGCATAAGCTGTAAAAGCACATGAACCTACCTGAGATCTTCCGAGGAATATATAAGCTTGGCTATCTGGTAGAAACTATTTAATTCTGTGTTTAGAATTTTTGCAAGGAAAAAGGACAGAGGATAGTCAATTAAACGGATGTAGCACTCCAAGCCAAGGAGTCCATTACTTCTCCTTTTCAGTGATTCAGACTAGCAGCTTGCCAAACTGTGGAGTCATATTCTTTTCTTAAACAATTTCATTTTTTTCCAAGCCGTTTTATTCTTCTTTCTTATGGTGTTAATCCTCTTTGGCTAGTTTAGTCTCTTTCGCCATGTCTAAAACAATAGGTTACACAATGATAATATACAGCTTGTTATTTATGATGTTTCTGGTATGATTCCTAAGCATATATTACATGTATTTATTCTCCAAATAGCTCTCCTGGTTTAGTAATATAAATCATTACAGATATTGGCTTTTCATTTTCTGGAGAAAAAGCATGAAGTTGGTAGTAGCAGTGTAAAGGAAAATTAAAAAGCTGTAGAAATTGAATCATAGAACCATATAATATCTCAAGTTGTAAGGGACCCATAAGGATCACTGAGTCCAACTCCCTAGTTCTCAGAGGACTATCTAAAAGTAAACCACACGAATAAGAGCATCATCTAGATTCTCCTTAATCTCTGACAGTCTTGGTGGCATGACCACTTCCCCAGGGCACCTGTTCCAGTTACCAACCACCCTCTCAGTAAAGAACCTTTTCCTAATGTCCAAGCTAAACTTCCCCTGATGCAGCTTCATACAATTTTTTCATGTCCCTACCCTTCCATTACCTACACTGTGAGGAAGTTTTGACTTCCCTGAGGTCAACCCTCAGCCTTCTCCAAGCTGAACAAGCCAAGTGACCTCAGCTGCTCCTTATAAGTCTTGCCCTCAAGGCCTTTCATCATCTTGTTTTCCCTCCTCTGGACCCACTCTAACAGTTTGAAGTCCTTCTTTTATTGAGGTACCCAAGACAGCACACAGTACTGGAGGTGGGACCGCACTAGTACAGTATGGAATAGGAGAATCACTTCACTCAACCAGCTGGCTGTGCTGTGCTTGATGCACCCCAGGACCCAGTTGGGCCCTTTCGGCTGACAGGGCACACCATTGTCTCATATTCAACCTGTCATCAACCCAGACTGCCAGACCTCTGTCTGCAGGGCTGCTCTCCAGCCTCTCATCACCCCATTTGTACATATAACCAGGATTACGCCATCCCAGGTGGAGAATCTGGCACTTGCTCATGTTAAATTTCATACACTTATGTAAAAACGATGGAGCCTCAAAAAGATTATACTTCCAGAGGTTAATTGGGAATTGCTTTTGCCTAGGAGAAGGCTTCACTCTGGACAGTCTACAAATATTCTGGATGTGATGTGGTGACCATCACTCTTGTATCCCTAACCACCATGCTATGTGACAGAAACACTGTGTTCGAAACACTCTAGGATAAGCTAGTCCATTGCCTTTGTGTTACACCACCACATATGGCCTAAGATTTGGTTCATTTATAATGAAAGAAAAACAATGCTTGTATATCTTGTGTTGCTAAAGTCACAAATCTATCACTTTAAGGTAAAGATTTAAGTGTGCCTTGTCCAAATCTGTTGTGGGCTTGGAGCAGTCATGGGATAGGAACTTAATTTCATTTTAGGTACTGAACAAGTTGTTAGCAAAGATGTTTCCTTCCAGAGAATTTATAATTTGTCTGTAAGACTACAGATAAGAAAATAAATTCTGAGAGGACCAGAGGGAAATAATGTTAGTTAGCATGAAGAATGACAGTCACAGCATACTATGCACGTTGCTAAAATGGAATATTTTCTTTATACAGACTTTTAATGTAGGGAAGCGAATTGACAGTGTAGGGGCTTTTCCCATTTATGTCAGGGTATAATATAAGGAGTTGATACTGATTTATGAATCTTTGAAAGCTTGAAACTTGCCTTCCTAGTAACTGCTCCTCTGAGGCAATGCAGTTAGCAGCTGTCTAAATGGAACTAGTAGCTCTGTGTATTTCATTGAGGCGTGGTAAAGATCCTGAATGCTAGATTAGCATCCTTTTCTCTGGTGGAACCAGATAGACTCTCTGGGTTTTCAGGGCTTTGATGTGAAGTGTTACCCTTTTCTTAAAGGATTTTTATTTGTGTCATTAGAGGAGAGTTTCATTACATGCATCTTGATGGATGAATTATATTAGTAGTTTTGATATACCCATTTTTCATATAAAAATATGAGGCTACAAAATCTGTAACATTATTGTTTTGAACAAATGCATTTTCAAAAAAAATAAATACAGTTCATACTCAAAATTAAAAGTAGGTATGCTCTAGGTTCTCTTATGTGATGAGATAGATAGAAATAAACATAACAGGATTTGGATGAAACATTAAGTTGAATAAGCATCTTACATACCAATCCTCCTAAGTATCTTCACCTTATAATGAATGATGTGGAAGATAAGGAGACTCAGCATCAGTCTGGATGAGGCCGTAAATGCTGTTTATCTCCATTATCTCTCTATTCATTAATTTCATTTCAAACTTTGAGATCATCACTTTTAGGAAGCTCCTCCATACAGGGTAGTGAAGAAGGTTTCTATGCTGCTTATTGTTATATCTTTCCTGGTTTTTACAAGATTAGACAATGTCTTGTGAATTCATTTAAATGTTGATTACACTATCATTATGTGTGCTCTGGGTTTTTTGCAGGAGAAGAATGGGATGATCAAGTTGGTATACTGTGAATAGACTTAACAAGATTGCAACACGGCACTTTTATTGGAGGAGGAGTTTTCATTTAAAAATATACTGTGAAATGTGTTTTTCTTAAATGGTGAACTGATGATTCCTTTTATTTTGCTTTTGTTTCTTGAATGTGTCATTTAGGTAAATTAACAGAGATCTACTGTTCGCTGGAACTGTGATTTGTCTGTCAGTAAGCACTCACGGCATTTTAGTGATTTTTATATTCTGTGACTTTTTCTTCCTTCTTTATTTGATACTTCTGTATTTTGATCAACTTGTGTAAAACATCATTTTTATGAAAACAAGCTAGGAATTTAGTGAGCATCACAATCTGTAAAAGCAATTTGAACTGGGCAGAAAAGTACTCACAAAAAAAATTTAGCATTAAATTTCCAGTCCAGCGTGGATAGCTAAATAATGGGCTTTTCTCTCACAGTTGTTCCCTAATCGTGATTGCGACATGTTGCCTTGTAGCCATGTTGTTGTTGGGCAAGGATAGCACCTTCAGCAGTGCTTAGTTACCATGCAGAGGAGGGAAGAGCATTTTCATAGACCCTGTGTTTCCCTTAAGATAGGGACATATATCCTTAAGAAGGTAGGATAAATAATACTAATTATTTGTTGTACCTATTTATAGGCCATGTAAAAATAAAAATTAAAAAAGAAAATGGATCAGTATGAGTCACAACTCCAGAAAAAAAAAAAAGCCCAAGTTTTTTCCCAACCCCTAAGTTATTGAATGCCTTAGAGAGGATTGAAGTCACTGGAATTCTTAGGAGAAAGTTTTATGTGTTAGTGCCTGATCTGTGTTTACTAGACATCTGGAGTATTTCCCTGGAGTCTGTAGCTTAGTCGGAATTTACAGAGATGTAAGAACCGGCCGAATTTGACTTCAGAAATTTTACATTCAAACCTTCTTAACTCATTTATACTTTTCTGCTCTTCCCAAATATCCATGGATTTTCAGCTGCCAGAACTTGTGAACTCATTGAGAAAAGGAGGCTAGTGTGTAAAATGGAATATATATATGTTTGGGGTTTTTTTTATCCAATTAAGTAGCTATGTTTGGAATGGCTGAAAGGAAAGTAGATTGCAACAGTGCAGTCTGGTCTCTGGGATTTTCACCCTGACCCGGGCCTCACTTTAAATGAGCTCTTGTAACAGACTTGGAGTGATTTAAATGAGGGTAACCCTTGCAGGCAGACACTTCTGTTAACTATATGTAAAATCAGGTGAAGATTGTAATTCCTGGTTATGTGAGTAAGTAAGAATGGTGACATTGTTTAAGAGATTGGTATGTTTTAGGTATGAAGCTCTTAAAAATAGTACCAGAAACAAGGAAATATTAGGGATTACATACTTTCAAAAAGCAGGGCAGGTGGTTCACTCTTTAGTAGATTTTTAAGCCTCATGAATGTTAGAAGAGTGGACTGCACCTGAAGCTTACTCAAAATTTTCTACTTTCACCATTTCATTTTAGGACATATCCTAAGTGTCTTTCAAAAAACAAAGTGCTGGCTTTACAATGGTGAGTTGTGGATAAAGTATTATTAAGACCAGACATGTTAGTAAAAATAAGTTATTTTTTACTAATAAGTAATATATTTTACTAATAACTTATTTCAAGGTCTAAAGACTGGTATTTTAACGGAAGCATAAGGTATCTTGGCTACTGTGTTGCACTTGGAAGTGGTGGTTCATTATGATCGTAGTTTTCAGGGCATGCTCTAGTGCCCAAGATTGTTGATTTGTGTCTGTCTGTGGGTGGGAGTGGTGTGTGTGGGTTTTTTTTGTTTGTTTGCTTGGTTTTTGTTTTTGTGGTTGGACTCGATGATCTCAAAGGTCCCTTCCAACCATGAATACTCTGTGATTCTGTGATTTTGTAGTAAGAAGGACACTCACATTTTAAAACACCACTTAAAATGCTATTTATTGGAGCTAACACTGTAAAAGGCTGTTGAGCTCTTACAGGACTTTTTTTTAAAAGATAACAGTTCTATTAATAATTTCTACTGTCAAACAAATGGGATGTTCACGGGAGAACTTCTCGCCATATTTTTAGATAAATTCAAGGATGCACAGGTGCTGTGATTAGTGATACTGAGGGGGAGCTGCCTACAGGCTCCTCTGTTACCATGGTTGGGCTCAGTTTTTCCTGCAGCCAAAGGATACACAGGACACAGAGCAGGCCTGATGGCACAGCTATAGGTGTAGGAGAGCACAGGCAATGTGCCTGCTCAGGTTAACTGTTGCGTGGATTGCTGACTCCTCAATGTACAATGGTCTTCTGGTTAGGATCACGAGAGTTGCAGTTCTGGAATTTTAGAAGGCTCACTTGGTGTGGTCATAACGTAAAGAAATATTATGTTATATTGTAGTGGTATATAATACTATTTTTTATGCTCAGTTTGAGATTCAGTTTCAGTCTTTCTGATAAGATCTAGAGTCTGATACCTGCTTAACTCCTGTTCTCTTTCATCAGTTCAGTCTTAGTGATGGAAATAAATGTATTCATTTTATGATGTATAACAATCTCTGATAGTCTTCTTTTCATATGCTTGATCTTTTTTTACTGCTTTTTTGGTGACTTGAGGACCAAAAGCTGTACCTTGGAATTTATCTGATGGTTCTATCTGGGAGCAGCGGGCCTGCACATCTCAAACTAAGTGTAATTTAAGTATAGGAGTTGTATTTGCTCTTGTTTCTCTTTTGAAAAGGTGCTAAAAGTTGCTTAGGTCAGTGAGCCACAGTATTATGCAGTACCTAAAACTACAGGCCATTAGGAGGAACATGCAGTGGTGTCCCATCTCTTAAGGGTACTTGGAGACACAAGCATTCAGTCCCTTCCTATGCCTGGAAGCAGAAGCTGGACCTGAAGTTCCTCCCTTTAAGTGCCTTACCTGATTATTAATGCATCCATTTATACTTTCTGTCTTTCCAGAATCTTGCCAGATGAATTGCTTAGATGAATTGACTGCCTTAGGTCAGAGAAAGTGTGTAGCCCTAGCTAATGCAGCCTTCTGGTTGGAGTGTTCACCTGTGAGAAATTGGCTTGTTTCCTGCTGCCAGGCACTAAGCCATGCCATGAACAACGATCACTGCTATTGATATCCCCTTCGTCTTTTCTTGAAAGATAACCCCGTCCTTTGTTCTTTGGGATAAAGATCATGATTTCAGGAGATTCCAGCTGTGAATGAGGCATCTGTTTTTCATCATTTTCATCATTGTCCTAGTGTTTAGCTTTACGTGGGTATCTCAGGTGGCTTTGCTTTATTTGCTGTTTTGGGTTCTGTTCTGGAAGGCCTCACAGTTTTTGATTCTGAAAACAACGGAAATATTAAACTGTCACTAATTTTATTGGATTTTGACAATTTTTAGCCATCTAAAAATAAAAGTGTCCAATTTATGCCATTTCCCTAGACTTTCTCCAGAGTTAATAGAAAAGAAGATGCACAAGCAGCTATGATTCATCCTGTTATTTTGGGTAAATATCTTATGACAGAATTAATAGTTTTTTGGAGATGTCTCTGTGGTGGCCCGTGATGCAACCAAGAAGACTAATGTCAGCTAAATGTCTTTTAGACTGCTAAGGTAGCTGCAGTTAAGTGTCAGCTAAATGTTTTGCTGAAGGGAATTAGAAACCCTGATGGCAAATAAGGGATTGACATTCTGCACTCTTGACCATTTTACTGCTAGCTTGGAAAACAGTTTTTAATTGGGTGTTTACCCAACCATCCTACTCCTTTTCAGATAATTGGATTCCAGTATATGATATGGGTTATGTCATCTGTATGTTCATTTCACATTCTGTTAGTTTCTTATATGTAATGAGAACTTCTCAGCCATGACCTTTCATCAAGAAGATGACTATCATTTAAAGAATATTCTTTGAATGCTGGAAAAAACCTACTGTGAATGTGCACGCCAGAGAATAATTAAATACATTTTGCAAAAGGAAGCAGAGAACAGGACATATGCAAGGAATTTGTGACTAATCATTGGATTTATTCTGTGAATGTATAGAATAGACAATGTTTATACTGTGCTGAAGTACTTAAGCACTAGAATATTAATCTGACGAACAGATCTTTCATGGATACAGCAAAATCATCTTTGTGTCTAAACAAAACAGTTGAATCATTCTTTTAAAAAGAGTAAAAATAAGTAACTCTTAATGCCTCACTTTTCTTTGCAGAGGATTCACTTTAATGCTTTAAGTTGGTCGGTCCTCTGATGGTCACCAGAATGTACAGTTTAATTTGCATATAACCCTTCTATGGACTGCTCTTTTCAGTTAAGCTTATTATTTTCTTCACTCCGCACTGTGCAGTTTCCATAGATTTTCCTATGCATGACCAGCTTCTAACTCTTGGAAGGAAATACATTCATATTAGAAACAAACTTATCAAAAACCTAAACCAATGGTGAGAATAAAAAATTAGAGTTTGTGTGGTCTGTAACAAGTGAAGTCCCCCAGGGGTCAGTACTGGGTCCAGTCCTCTTCAATCTATTCACCAATGACCTGGATGAGGGGATGGAGTGTACCCTCAGCAAGTTTGCTGAAAATACAAACCTGGGAGGGGTTGTTGACAGCGCTGGAGGGCTGTGCTGCCATACAGAGAGACCTGGACAGGCTGGAGAGTTGGGCAGAGAGGAACCTGATGTACTTCAATAAAGGCAAGTGTAGGGTGCTGCACATGGGGAGAAATAACCCCAAGCACCAGTACAGGTTGGGGGGTGACTTGCTGGAGAGCACCTCTGAGGAGAAAGACCTAGAAGTCCTGGTGGTCAGTAGGATGACCATGAGCCGTCAATGTGCCCTTGTGGCCAAGAACGGCAATGGCATCCTGGTGTGCATCAAGAAGAGTGTGACCAGCAGGTCGAGGGAGGTTATCCTCCCCCTCTACTTTGCCCTGATGAGGCCCCATCTGGAGTACTTTGTCTAATTCTGGGCTCCCCAGTTCAAGGATGACAGGGAACTGCTGGAGAGGGTACAGCAGAGGGCTACAAAGGTGATTAGGGGCCTGGAGCATCTCCCTTACAAGGAGAGGCTGAAGGACATCCGTCTTTTTAGTCTGGAGAAGAGAAGACTGAGGGGGCATCTGATCAACACCCATAAATACTTAAAGGGTGGGTGTCAAGAGGACGGGGCCGGTCTTTTTTCAGTGGTGCCCAGAGATAGGACAAGAGGAAATGGGCACAAACTTGCCTATAAGTAGTTCCACCTAAACATGAGGAGGAACTTCTTCCCTGTGAGGGTGGCAGAGCACTGGAATAGGCTGCCCAGAGAGGTGGTGGAATCTCCTTCTCTGGAGGCATTCAAAACCCGCCTGGACAAGTTCCTGTGCAACCTGCTCTGGGTGGACCTGTTTTGGCCCGGGAGTTGGACTAGATGATCTCCAGAGGTCCCTTCCAACCCCATATCATTCTGTGATTCTGTGACAGCTCTTATGCCATCAATATAATACATGCACTAATAATAAAAAATAGTCCAATTTCGAATATTTTTTTAGAATGCATCTCATTTCATTGGCCTATGCGTATGGTCTGTATCACACACAATTAGAGGGCTGAACAAATTTATGGTATTGGAAACTTCCTAAGAACTGAAATGTTCTCCATGATAAAATACAAAGCTCTCTGTTAATCTTCAGTATCTACTCTAAACATTTGGAAGGTCAAGGTTCATCTGAGAGGCTCCTAACTCAGTTACGTGAGGCAGAAGTGCAGCCATGCAAATCTCACTTATAACCTCCATCAAAAAGAACCTATCTCTCTCCTCTGATTTTTGGAAGAATCTAAGTACCTGATTTAAATTTCAATTAAATGTCCCAAATTAGGGGAGATGTACTCAGGCATACTTTTCTAAATAGTATTTTTTCTCCTGAAGGATTGGACTAACTTTTTGATATCTTAGCTTTTCCATCCCACACAGGATTATCTGTTAATGAATAGTTATATATTCCTCCTACCGTATCCATATTTTATTGCTGAACAGAACCTGTTTGTTAGCTAGAGTCAGCCATTAAGTTATCCACAGTAAATCTCAGTAGTTTTTCAACAGTAATCAGAACTTTATGATAGCAGAGGCTCTTTCAGGCCTGCTGCATACACTGCTAGTGTTCTACAAGATGAGTTAATCACTAGGAATGCAGTGCTTCTCATCTTGGATATTTAGGACTAGGTGGTATATTTGTTTAAGCAAGTAGATCAGAGTCTGCCTTATTCACTTCAGACTAGTGCTGCTGCAACTGCAGAATAAGTGGCAAGAGAAGAAAAGGAAAAAGTTGACCCAAATATTGTCTGTAAACATTTATCAAGTGTGGAATTTTGTATTTTTTCCTCTTTTTTCTTTAGAAAATACACTCCTTATCCATAGATGGAAGACCAGAAGGGATTATTACAGTGTCTAATCACTTCTCATGTTAAGTAGGCCATAGAATGTCACCACATTGTCTGTGTACTGAACATAGTGTTTGTTTGCTGGGTTTTCCCTTAAGCTTTTTGCTGAAATCTGATACCAGTAATCTGTCTAGCACATCTCTAAGTGAGAAGTTTTATTAACCTTGATAGCTAATTTATTTGCTTGTTTAAAGAAATAGGATAAACAAGTGTAACAGCAGATGCTCTTCAAAACATGATATCTTAGTCTCAATCAGTTATTAAGCAGTAGTACAAATACATTAACAGTTGAGGATGCATGGCCTTCTGGGCAAAAATGTGGGAAAATATTTATTATTTGGTTTAAAAGAGAAAATTATTTTAAATATTACAATAATATGTATTACTCTAAATGAACCAACATTTTTAAACTTCCTCATATAAAGTTCTATTTTAATATGATTGTAATATTTAAAACACCTCTTTTTTCCTTAAAAAAAATAAGAACACTTTATATATGACAAGCTTTCTGTAATAAACTCTCTGAATTGTGATAATGACATCAAGAATCTATGATGATAAGGAAAGAATCTGTGATGATAAAACAAACAAAAAACTGAACCAAAGGATTAATGAGGAGACAGGACAGAAAGCAAGTAATCAGCAGAGAACAAGTTCTTTAAAAGCCACCTTTTTTGCAATACAATTAATGTTATTAAATAAATTAAATCAATCAGATTTGTATTGTTTCCCAAAATGTTCCAGCAAATGAGGTCAGTCTTTTGATCAAGTTGTTTTTTGTGGGAGTTTTACTAATATTACCTTGTGGATGCCGACAATGCTAGTAGGCAAGCAGAAGGAGAAGATGCTGAGGAACAGTAAATCTAACTACATATTCAGATAGGAAAACTAAAGAAAACTTCTCCACTTCAGATGGCTTTGGAGGTACAGGGTGCAGAATAAGATAATGGAAACATTTAAAACTGCCTGCCATCTGCCTCTGCCATCTGACTATAATGGAGCCTATTTCTTATAGAATCATAGAATCATAGAATTGTCTAGGCCAAAAGGGCCGGAAGGGACCTCCAAAGGCCATCTAGTCCGACCCCCCGCAGTCAGCAGGGACACCCCCAACTAGACCAGCTTGCCCAGGGCCTCGTCAAGCCTCACCTTGAGTATCTCCAGGGATGGGGCCTCAGATTCTTCTAACTAATTTGCGGCCTTCTGCATTGTGGAAGCCTTTGCAGCTGGAAAGAGCAAAGAACAACATAGACTCACCCTTTCTGGACAGTATGTCAAGGTCCTATTGGTGTAGTATGAAATACTTAAGTTATAACAAATGTAAAAGCTTTCCAACACAATTGTAACTTTTTAGTCTGAAAGCTTTTTGGATACCCACAGCTGAACATGTCATTTTCACTAGGCAGAGTGGTGATAAGAAAACCACAATTCAATTTTGTTAGCATTTTGCAGCCATCTTGCACAAGCAGAAATGAGACTGAAAGCAATCAGACCAAAGCGCGCCATTTATGTTTTGACATCTTGAAGCCCAGTGGTTTTATCCGCTGTTCAGAGGGGAAATGTATAAGTTTGGGTACACAGCAAATCTATTGCTCCTCTAGGTTCAATTAGGAGGCACTACTGGACAAGCCATAGATAGAAATTCTGAAGACAAAAAAAAAAGAAATTATAGAAATTACAGAAATTATGAAGACAAAACATTCAGGCCTTTGTCAAAATATATTTTTTCTTTTATTTAGGATTTTTATTTCCCATTCTGACTCTTTTCAAATGTTCTGCTGGCCAATTTTAAATGGCTCCAAGACCCTGTCAGAAAGCTGTTGTTCAATGTTTTGATACGACAAACACTTTTCTGTGCATCCAGAATGCAGGTTTCCAATTGCAATTAGCTACTTACAGAGTAGCATCACCGAAAAGTTCTTCTGTTCCTTCCACCTCTCTGTGTAATTCTATAAGTAGGCATCTCTTCAACAGCTATTTGACCATGCTGTCATGTAAAAGAATTAAATAGCCACCATTTAATTTTTATAGGACAAAACAACCTATCCTATATTCAATATATACAATGTCTCTATTATATATAATATACACAATGTCTCTCTATATATACATTGTCTCTATATACTTTGCATAGAAGGTAAGTGTTTAAAAAAATGGCTAATAGTAAAGCCTTTTGATGAAAAGGTATGAAATATATAAATAAATAAACCCCTAAATTAAGCATATATAAACATTTCCAAGATGTAATAACAAGAGACTTCTTAAGGGATCACTGATCTTAAGGCCCTTTTCTAATCAATTGGAAGAACCAGAACTTTTCTTTAGAGGAGCATGATCCTTACATTTCGGTGTATGTATGTGTGCAAGACACACAGGTATGTGTGAGAATTTTTTATTTCTTTTTTTTCACAGGTATGCTTTTAAAATGTTTACATAGTCCATAGTTTACATTTTTTAGTATTGTATTCCTCATCACATATTTCAGCTACTAAGTCAATGAAAAGCTGTAGCTATCTGGTTACTTCTTGAGCCCTTAACAGGGTCTTCCATGATAAATTCTTGATGCACAAATGTGTATGAATCATATGGATAGGTACTTTAGCACATCATGTATTTTCTCCACTCTGACTAGCCATCTCAGTACATAATAATGACTACTCTCTACCATCTTTATCAGATGTGCTGATCAGGTTTAGAAGGCAATTTTAAAAATTGCAGTTTGTTCCAGGTTGGGCTGAATAAATCACTACATGTCTCTAATAGTGCTTTCCTAAACTGCAGTTTATAAATGTGCTACTTTGATGATGCTTTCATGGAAACTAGAACAAGGAGTTTCTTTGTTTCCTGTCATAATTTTTTAACTGGTTCCTCACAAGTAATTGACTTACTTCCACCTCCAATGTGAGTGTGAGTACTTAAAATGAACACTACTTGTCTTTGAAGAGGCTTGGGAAAGTAGGGATCCCTAAACCATCATCATTACTATGAAGATACGAAAATGTAGATGATATAAATAATGTAATGTAGACCAGGAGGTTTCACAGTCCTAACTTACTGTTTACATTGTGGAATGGTTTTGGAACTTGGGGAGTTGGATTCCTTTCAAACAGAATCAGAAGATCTGGGACCAGGTTTGTTCTAGTCAGGAATACAAATTTTTCAGGGAGATGAAGCACCCACTGTAGGAGAATATTAGGTTTGAGGCCATCTAAGGAACCTGAGGGTGCACAAATCCATGTGACCTGGTGAGATGCCTCCACAGATGAAGTTGCTAAGCCTCTATGCATCATATTTGAGAAGTCATGGCAGTCCAGTGAAGTTCCCACTTACTGGAAAAGGGGAAACATAGCCCACATTTTTAAAAACAAAAAAAAGGAAGATGTGGAGAACTACAGGTCAGTCAGTCTCACCTCTGTGCCCAGCAAGACCCTCCTGGAAATTAGGCTAAGGCACATGAAAAAAAAGGAGGTGATCAGTGGCAGCCAACATGGCTTCAATAAAGGCAAATTGTGTCTGACAAATTTGGTGGTCTTCTACAATAGGGTCACAGCATTGGTGGATAAGGGAAGTGTAACTGACATCATCTACCTGGACTTGTGCAAAGCACTTTACACTGTCCCATATGACAAAATTGTCATGGATATACAAGGGATTTGAGAGACTTAGATTTGATGGATGGACCACTCAGTGGATAAGGAATTGGCTGGACAGTCACACTCAAAGAGTTGTGGTCAATGGCTTGATGTCTAAGTGGAGACCAGTGGTGACTGTAGTTCCTCGGGGGTCAGTAATGAGACTGGTGCTGTTTAACTTCTCTGTCAGCAACGTGGACAGTGAGATTGAGTATGCCCTCAGCAAGTTTGTGGATGACACCAAGTTGTGTGGAGCAGTCGACACACTGGAGGGAAGAGAAGCCATCTACACAGACCTTGAAAGGCTTGAGAGGCGGGCCTGTGCGAACCTCATGAAGTTCAACAAGGGCAAATACAAAGTCCTGCATGTGAGTTGAAGCAATCCCAAACATACATACATGCTGGGGAGAGAATGGATTGAGAGCAGCCCTGAGGAGAGGGACTTGGGGGTGCTGGTAGATGAGCAGCTCAATATGAGCCAGCAATGTGCACATGCAGTCCAGAAGGCCAACCATATGCTAGGCTGCATCAAAAGAAGCATGGTCCGCAGGTCAAGGGAGGTGATTCTGCCCCTCTACTCTGCTCTGGTGAGACTCCACCTGGCATACTGCATCCAGCTCTGGAGCCCCCAACATAAGGAGGACATGGACCTGTTGGAGCAACTCCAGAGGAGGGCCACAAAGATGATCAGGGCTGGAGCACCTCTGCTGTGAAGACAGGCTGAGAGAGTTGGGGTTGTTTGGCGTGGAGAAGGGAAGGCTCTGGGGAGATCTTATTGAGGCCTTCCAGTGCCTAGGGGGCCTACAGGAAAGGTGGGGAGTGTAGCAATGAGATCAGAGGTGACGGTTTTAAACTAAAAAAGGGTAGATTTAGATCACATATTAGGAAGAAATTGTTTACTGTGAGGATGGTGAGATACCGGAAGTTGTGGATGACCCATCTCTGGAGGTGTTCAAGTCCAGGTTGAATAGAATTATAGCTTGTATGCACCACAGACATGAAGACAACTTGTAAACATAATTTGTAAAGTTATCTTAGGCTCTGGATGCCAGTCAGATTAGTAGTTCAGCCAAAAGATTGTGTACTGCAGAATATGCTGACTACCTGAGAGTATATCCAGAGCCTCGGAACAGTTTTACAACTTACACGGAATTGCACGCAGCTGTCAGTGCTTTGTGCCAGCTACTTTAATGCTGGTACATCTGCATAAGATGCAGTCACGCTTCTGGTCTGCAGAGGAAGTAGTGTTCTGATACTCTCAGGATTTGCTGCAGGCAAGGTCATATTAAAGTAAGAAAAGAGTCTCAGAGACTCTCAGAGTTTAAAGGCCACACTGGCTTTTGCTAAAATCTTCTTTTTCCACTTCTCCAACTCTTAGAGATACAACTATGTCTCTAAATAATACAGAGAACATTTTCTGGGCCTGAGGCAAAAAGAAACAGACTGGCTAAACCCACACTGTATGACACTTGGTCCTGGCTCTCTACTGGCCTCATGTAATATCTCTGTGGTCCTGTGGTCCTGTGATATTAAGCATAATATTTTAAGCTGGTTAATATTAATTCAAAGTATTTGAAGTAATGCAAGGCCTGTAGTGAAGCTCACCAGTAAGATGTGCTTATAGCATTGAACTAAAGGAATATATTGCATACCTGTTCCCGTGCACATTGGGCTGTTAGTGTGCTCTGGCACTTTCTAATTTCTAATTCATTATCTGGGAGTGTTAGCTGGCGTGAAGTGAAACCATGCCAGGGAGCAGGCTAGCAATTTGCCACCAGGGATTACTACAGAGCACTACTAGAGCCTGTGCCATGAACCTGTTTAGCTCACTGGCAGAGACATACCTTCGGACACTTGGAGACTACTCTGTGTTTTCAGTTGTCATTGTCTTTCAGCATAGTTTAAAGCTGTGGAGAGGTCTTTGTCATGCATCATGTCAAAGGCTGTAATAACATGTATTGACATTTCATTCTTATTAGAGTTTTATGAATATTGACTCCACTAATGGCAATCTTGCCTGCTTCAGTACAATGAGATGTGGGGACAAGTTTAAGAAATACAGCTGTTAGTGACTCACTACTGCCTACTTTGGAATACCAAAATGTATTTACATATTTTCTATTTCATCTTGTACATGACTGAAGTTATTTAATAAAGAACAGTATTTAAAATTTTGAAATATGTTTAAAAAGATCAGTTTAAAAAGACAATCCCTTCCTCTTCCTTTCAACCAGCCCTAATTATTGCTAATTTTGTTGTAATCACCTAACTCTACAACTGAAGCTTTAGGTTAGTGAAAGTCACAATCTTAAATGCTTTCATTAACTTATAATTTCTACAGAGGACATACATTTGTAGTGTTAAGAATGGGAGTGCTGGTCTGAGATTTTTAATTTCTTGAACGGAATATTTTCCGTAGTTTTGTATGTTCATAAGTATCTATTGATATCTAGAAATATAGTATTTTAGATATTTATGTATGTAAATAGATAAAAATGTCTCCCCACACTTCAGAATGCAGTCTCTGACCTCTCTTCAGAAAACTTTTTGTACATACCACAATCTCATGATAAGCAGAGGGAAAATGAATAAGTATAATACTTGGACAAGAATATCTGCTATTCTCATTTATATTGTTCTTTCTAGTTTCTTCATCAGGTCTCAGTTTATCCTGCAGAAGCACCGGGGCTTAAGTAATATTTTAAAAAACTGCTGTTTTGCTGATTTTCTGACTAGGTACTGGCTTTAAGTAATAAAATGTCTAGAACAATTCCAGATCTTAAAATGTTCACTTATGCTCAAAAATATTTTTCATCTTTGGAGGGCACATTATGTCATATAGGAACTGTATTATCCAGTTGTCCAGCATCAGTACTTTTAGTTCTGTTTGTTTACTTCTGCATACTTCATTTGAAGTACTTTATTGTTCTGTAGTGACTGTACCGCTTAGTTCTACGGCAAGAAAATTATCCTGACTAGACATATTCGATAAAGTCTCAGTTTGCTTAGGAGCACTGCAGCTTCAGATTTAGAGTAAAGTTATCAAGTTCTTCCACCATAATTTGAAGGGCCTCATCTTGTATCGCAATTGAAATTATTGCCTCCTGAGCTGGTAAGGAGGACTTTTGACACAAGACTCCCTAAATCCACTTGTTGGTGTTCTAAATTGCATGTAAGTACTTTATGTTATTTATTTCATGTACATTCTCAATAGAAAGCTTGACTTGGTCATCATCCACAGAACTAACTTCCTTAGAAAATCATGCTGTAGCAATTATTTCTAACTCAAATGTGTGTGGGCTAAACAGTTTTGTAGAAACACCCTTCCTGACCTGCTGGCAACACTCCTCCTAATGCAGCCCAGAAGGCTGTTGATCTTCTTTGTCTCAAGGGTACACTGCTGGCTCATGGTTAATGTCCACCAGGACCCCCAGATCCTTTTCTGCCAAGCTGCTTTCCAGCTGGTTCAAGCCCAGTGTGTACTGGTGCATGGGGTTGTTCCTCCCCAGGGGCAAGGACTTTGCACTTTCCATTGTTGAGCTGCATGAGGTTCTTGAAAGCCCATTTCTCTAGCCTATCAAGGTCTCGGGATAGGCTACTCTTTAATTTGTCACCTATGAGCTTACAGAAGGCTTTTTTGTTGCGGTTGACATCCTTTGCCAGATTCAGCTCCAGGCTGAATTTCCTGACTGCATCTCTGCATGCACGGACTTCATCTCCATCTTACCCATGTCTGCTTCCACCTTGTGTGTTCTACGTTTTTGTCAAGTTTTGCCAGGAGCTCCTTTTTCATACATGCAGGCCTCCTAGCTTTTTTGCCGGATTCCCAGCTTGATGAGCTGCTCTTGGGGGATATTCTTGAATATCAAGCAGTTTTCTGGAGCTCACCTCTTCCCACCAGGGCCTTATTCAGTGGGACTCTTCAAGTAGTGCTTTAAAGTGGCTAAAGTTCTCCTCAAGCCCATGTTTGTGATCTTGCCTTTTGACCTGCTCCCTCCTTTCAGTATCCCGGACTCCAACCCATGGCCAGGACAGCCAAGACTGCCTTTGACCTTCATGTTCCCAACGACCCCTTCCTTGTTTGTGGGTATAAGATTTAGCCAAATGCCTCTCCTCATTGGCTCTTCTATCATTTGTGTAAGGAAGTTGTCACTAATGCTCTCCGGAGCCTCCTTGCTTGTGTATGGCCTCCAGCAGATGTCAGGGTGGTTGAAGTTCCCATGAGAACCAGGGCCTGAAAACATGAAGCTATTTCAGCTGTATGTGGAGGGCCTCATTCACTTCTTCCTACAGGCAGCCTACAATAGGCACCCATTATGATATCACCAATATTGTTTTGCTCTCTGAGCCTTACACATAAGCTCTCAGTTGGCCAGTCACCCATCACGAGGAAGAGCTCTATGCTCTTTATGGGATAGCAGCTGGAATACAATTCCACCTCATCTTCCCAACCTGGGCTACCTAAGGAGCCCGTATCCCTCCAATGCATCACTCCAGTCATATGGGTTATCACCCCACCACGTGTCTGGGATCACAGCAAGATCGCAGCCCTGCAAGTGCGCAGGGACCTCTCATTCCTCATGTTTATTCCCCATGCTGCATGCAGTAGTGTGAAGGCATTTCAGAGAGATGCCACAGCATGCCGATTTCCCGGAATGGGTTTGGGGAGTTTCCCCATAGTGGTGCTTTGCAGGTGATTCCTTGCTTGCATGTAACCCCACTGAAGCCTTGCTCTGTTGATTTTGTGTTTCCTTGCATTCCTAGTTGAAAAAATAAGTTAATGTCATTTAAATTATAACATGGATACCACCAGTACTTTCAGTTTGGAATTAGCATTTTTATCCATTAGTAAGTTCTTTGTATTAGATCATTTAACCAAAATGATTCAATAACTTATCTTTTTGTGATACCTCTGTTTCTACTGCTACCTGTGAGGCTTTAGTAACCCTCGGTCCTCATGCTTCACCATTAGACATATCATAATGCCTGTTTCCTTCCCTTTGGACAGGATACTTCTCATTTTGTCATCATGGTTCTAACTTCAAAGATGTCAGATAAATGTGATTTTCTCTGATATCCAACTGATCTTTCATGGGAGGGAAAAGAAGAAGAAGCAGGAGATGGCAATATCAGTGTTTTATTCAGTTGCCAGTGTGTAGGAAAATACAGGACATACTTCATCAAGGAATTGATTGTGGCTTTCCTTTTCCGTGATGAGGTAGTTGAAGTATAAAACATAAAACTGAGAAAAGAAATAACGTATATTCACTTCTCTGAAGCATCTTTTGATAATGTAAAAAATATTGCCCCTATTATTCAAAGGTGAAACCTGAAGTTGTAAGAAATTAAGTGACTTTTTCTGAAATCACGCATTATTCAACATAATATAAAATTAGGTCATCTTGTTCTGCTTCTGGTGTGCAGTTCAACATGCCCCAGTGAGAACTCTGCCTGAAAGAGGCTTGGGGAAAAATAGAGTCAGTAATTCAGGACTTCTCCAGTTTTTATTCTATTTTAAGATAAGTACTTTATATAGATTTCTTATGCATTTTATTATGCCTTCTAAACACTTCTATGCAACCATGTGCAAATTTTCATGTCTTTAACTTTTTGGTAGTAAATTAATTTTTGTTAAAAATAAAAATCTTAAGAAAATATTGATAACAGCAACTATAATCTTTGGTGAGAAGAGCTTCCTTAAACTGATTTTTTTTCCTGTTTCTAAGAAGAATGGAGGCAGAAGACGGATAGAGGATGTTTTTGTCAGGAAGATTATGTATTTAGTAGTAAAGGTTTTTATGTGGAAATTTTCTGAACTGTTGTCCCAGAAGTGATCACTTGCTAGTAAAAATTTTATATGAGGTCCCATGAAAATAGAACTTTAATCTGTTGAGCTAATCTAAATAATTTAGGCAGATTTATTTACAGAAAGATTTTCACAGAACACAATAAAGATTCTGGAAACAGGTTGCTTGTGGTCTCTTTTGGATTAGGCTAGATCTTGAAATGCCATTTAAAAGAACAGTCCTTTTATTATTTTCTTTTAGCGGAATGTCTTCGCCTAGGCCTTTGCTCAGTTTTTTGCGAAAAAAGTTGTTTCCTTTCAGACATCTATTCATACTTTTTTTCTGTTTTGACACTCTTATTTTGAAGAAAAAAGTGAATAAAGAACTTTGGTGAAAATGAAGTTAAAGGAATGTGATAGTTCTCCTGCTGGCAACCAAGAGAATTAAATGACACGAGTTGTGTGAGCTTGTCTACTTTCTCTTGGGGTAAACCATCTTGCCGTTCATTGATGTGGCATATCCTTTTTCTAAACATTCCCAGAGCACATATGTTCAGACCTCCCTACCTTACTTTTCTATATTTGGGCTCTGAAGCTTGTTTTGCAAACATATGAGAAGCAGAAGCTTTCACTCATATGTCCCACTTTCAGAGTCACATGCAATCCAATTCCTAAGCAGTTATCATTGTGATTGTATTAGCCTGGTAAAGTACAATTTAAACGGACAGTACATTTTATTTATCATCATAGCAAGAAGAAAGCATGGTAACAGTGCAGTTTCCAGTAAAGACATGTTAGAATGGCATTCTTTTTGAAAAGCATGGCAATAGAGAATACTCTTTAGCTACAAGGCGTATGTTCTTGCCTTGTAGTCTGGCTTGCCCCAGTCTGGCTGTTTCCTTCATTTTTCTGTTAGAACATTAATTGATCTTCTTGATCTGCTTTCCCTTCCTAAAACATTTGTTTTCATCTTAGTTTTTATACTGATACCTAACAGCAGTACTAGCTGGCTGAGCCAAATTCATTGCTGCTACAGAAAGATGGATGCAACATCACATATTGCAGGAAGGTTCTGCGATTTTCTGCCAATAGTAAACCTGCACGTCTCTCTGGTTCCTTACTTAGTTTTAAGCTTTGACAACAAACAAATTTTTGGTGAGTTTTCTTCTATTATGTACCAAGACAGTCCTTTTTGACATAAAAATTCTTAAAGGACATAATTATATTTGATTTATCTTAAATTTTATCTATTTTGATGGGGGTTTTTTTGTAGGCATGCATGTGTTTAGTGCAGTAATCACTATGGCTTAACCATTTATCCCTAGAAAACTGTGAAGCGGTGGCTAATGCAAGTATCAGCTGAACGTCCTGTATGTCAACTTACATTTTATTCATGCAGCAGGATTAGGTAATATCCATTTTTTGCAGTGTTCTTTAATTAAATTACAGGTCAAAAATTCAGCTGATGGTTCACCCAACTAAGCATCTAATCAAATGAGCTTTCTTCTGAGAGAAACAAAAATGCTCCAATCTGTCAGTCTTTCCAAATATGGATGATAAATTCCAACATCCTAGATTCTTATTATTCAGTTTCTAAAGAGTTAAGCTAGAAAAATATGTAGAAGAAACATTTTAGAAAGATATTTTAACATCTTATTCTCATGTTGTTTAGTACAATTTTATGTTGCTCTACTGGTATTTTATTTCTTCATAAAGACAAGATACATTTCAGGAACATTACATTTAAATGTTAAGCAGCCAAGCTAGTAAAAATGAACCTTCCTTCCTTGAGTAAAACATCTGCTGAAACTATTGAAGAGTCTATTTTTTCTTAATAATATGATGCATATATTTCTTCTTTTGATTGAGTTACATGTGCATTTGAACAAAAGAATAAAATTCTAAGGAAGCCTGAAGATACTTTTTTCTGATCTAGCTTTCTGATGTGATTACAGATTAGGGTATAGAATTACTAAGCAGTTTGTCCACAGATTTCTATTACAGTTACTTGTAAGTGTGACAATGTATGGACCTTGGGTTGGAAAGAAAAGTGTTGTTCTAGTGTCATAAGGTATTTTAAGAATCCCTGTTCAGCAACACACTTGAAGGAGTTTTAGTATGTTTGTACTTTAGCAGACTGTTTTTACCTTGTTGTGAATTAGCATAAGATGTGGAAGTCCTAGAGATATTTCTACCTTTGCAAACCCAGCAGTATCCAACCAGAACTTACTTACTAGTGAAAATTCTGACTGTTTCTTCTCATCTCTAAATATTAAAATAATGTATTATACCTTAGTAGTTCTGCCAAATCTATAGTGGCAGAACCTTCTCCTCTTCTCCATCTAGACCATTGCTGCTTTCTTGTAACAGGGGAAGAGACAATGAAATGGTTAGCTCCTATTTTAAAATTAACTGATCTCCATTTCAAGCTGCTTCATCCCACAGATGATTCTGGAGGTGATTAGAATTATGCTGGAGAAAATGTGCATGCATGTTATAGGTATGTTAAGTACCAGACCTCATCTGAATTGTTCTTTCATTTTCCATTTTGCTATGGCAGCCATTCAGAAAAGATTTGATGGGAGCATATTGTGTTTCTTGTAAGCATGCTTCCCTGGCTGACTTCATAGAGGACTCTCCATTTATTTGAGCCAACCCTAGAGAGCACTGAGAGCAGATGAAGTAGCTGAGCTAAGCAGAAGTCAATTTGTAACAGTGCTGGCAGGCTACTTGGAACATCTTCCTAATTCTTTTTTCTCTTGAAATAACTGAGTACTGGTACATCCAGATGTGCAGTTGTTGGAATACTTAGTTTTTTCCCAATTAGTCAGGGCCACAATTCATAAAATAACTGTCTTCTAAGAAAAAGTGTGACTAGCAGAAATGTGTACTGTTGGGAACATTAGAGTGAACAGTACTTAAATAGTTGTTATTCCGTATGCAAAAGAGGAGGTGGATTTAATTTCTGTTTGAGCACTGTAAGGCTAGACGAGATTCTGTAAAACCCAAATGAAGCCTTTGTCAAAAATGACAGGACGTCCAAAATCTGAGTTTTATATGATAATGATGTTTTTCCCCCACTGCGCTGCCCAAGGAATTTGAAAAACTTCTGTTCTTGTACTACAGTGCAGTGTAGACATATGGCTTTGCGCAGCCACTGAAGATGATGTGTTGTCAAAGATTCATGCCAGCACTTGTTTCACCAAATAGTTTACTAAGAGGAGCAGGGAATCCAACCTAGTTATCGAAATTTGATGTTTTGAGAAAGCATGAGAAATTTTTAACTGTTACGTTTCCATGCCAACAGCTTTTCTTATTTCTAGTCTTCATGATTTATCTTTGCCATTCATGAAACTACGAAGCAGACTATTTTACGTTTAACCATTGCAGGACAACTTTGCCTCATCTTCCCTGCAGAAAATTCACACAACTGCAATTACTGCTCTGTATAAATTGTGTAGTACCTAAACT
The DNA here is from genome assembly GCF_001431845.1 of Calidris pugnax. Lineage (NCBI taxonomy): Eukaryota > Metazoa > Chordata > Aves > Charadriiformes > Scolopacidae > Calidris > Calidris pugnax. The sequence goes on along the minus strand of NW_015094506.1, from coordinate 41,119,650 downwards.
ATTTTATATTGCTGAGTCCAGCGTATTTATTTTTTTTAATCAGCCTGATTAAATGGTAATCAGGCTTCAATGATACTTTATGTCCACAATTAGATAAGTGAAGTTTTAAAGTAGATGATATAAGAACAAGATTAGGAGCACAGAGGTCAATTTTCTTTCTTCACTGTGTGGATATGACTAAGCAGAAGTGTTGGGTTCTTTTGAGTGCCTCAGATTTCTGATGTTTAGTTTCAGGTACTGAATAATTTTCATGGTGTTGAGCAGCTTCAGGTTTCATTTGAAAGAATTTGAAAGTACAAACACCCACTATTTGTCTTTCCTAATAAATAAATAAACCAAATTCTTACCACTAACATAATGAGAGAAAATCACAATGAAGTAATTAATCTCCTTCCAACTCAGCAAAAAAAGGAGATGGGGAGAGAGAAAGTGTCATTTGTTCTCCATAGTCACTGTTGTTGCCTAAGGGCTGCACCAAGCTTGCTACGCTGTCCCCTCTGCAAGACAAGAGAAGAAATCAGCTGTGTCTGTAGAACTGAATACATTACCATCAGACTCTGAATGCCTTGAGCAGGTGATGCAGACACATGAGCAGACACTCCGTATTGCCCCTGAGTGAAGACAAAGCACTACTTCCCATGTGTTCAGAACCTACTTTGGTGTATTAGAGTGAGAAATATTTTTCCTCTGTGGGTTGTGTGCACTTTGTATGTAAATATAAAAGATCGAAAATACCTGTTTACTCTTTCACCAGTGCTTTAGGATTTGGTTTCTCTGGTGACAGTTAACAAAAGTACATGGAAAACAGTTTGTTCCATGAGAAGGGGAACTAACGACACTCGGTTTCATGGGGATTTGTGTTCTTTATCCCTAATCTTTTCCTTCTCTCCTGCTGCAATAAGCATAGCTCTCTCCTTATGGGAAAACTTGTAGGCAAGAGACAACGCATACTGTGGCTTATTTAGAGCTGTTCGTATATTGATCATCTGGCCAATACACGTATCTGACTGGCCAGCTGGTTGCTGTCAAACAGTGTGTTATGAGCTCTGTTCTCCCTGGATCTCACTTTTAGTAAAACTCTTTAGCTAACGACCCATTTTTATGAAACTTGTAGGAAAGCAATGGACTATGTTTTTCAGACAGACAGAAATTGTCCAAAAGATTAAAAAGTTAAGGAGTGCCAGATGGAAAGACAGACATTCAAAGCAATGATCTAGGTTTTGTTCCTGTAAGAAATAAGCTAAAAATATACGACATCAATGTTATTCATGTCTCAAAGTCAACCGCTCAGAAATTAGAAGACGTAAGAATTAAGATTGTCTCTGTAATGTGATTTTAAGCACGTGAATATGCAGTATTTTTTTAAACATTAACCATTTGATAACATGCTGTATTTTTCATCATCATCTGGAATTTATGTAATTACAAGGACTGCAACTTGCTGAAGTATGTTTTACATACTTCTCTGAGATTTCACACACAAAGTCAAAGTCCCAAATTCAGGATCTTGCAGTTAAATGTGCACACATACACACATATGCACAAAGCAAATCTTGGCAGTATTTTATTTTAAAGTACCAGTAGTTCTTGCAGAGATATTTAAGATTAGTAGCTATTGATTGGGCTTGTTTCTGCTCTCATTTAATTGACGCAAACAGGGGTTCCTCTAACTGAAATCAATAGAGAGCACTGACCTGTGTTAAGTTTGATTTACATAGAATCTAAACACAGAATGCTGATTTTTTTCATAATTTCCTTGTGAACGGCAGTAAGTTTCATAGTAATATGTAGATATATAGGGATTTGGAATAAAAGGTTTGAAAATGCCAAGATTAGTTCTGATGTGGCTAAGGTCATTGTGAGACAGCAGTGGTGTAAGTGACAGCTCACTATCTTTGCGTATCGGCCATTTTCATGTCACTTCAGTTATTTTGTCGTTGTTTATGTTTTTTACAAATAAACATTAATTATAAATATTTACAATGCCTTCTGTATATCAAATGGAGTTTTGGAGTTTTTCAGGGACACACATTAAACTGTTTAAATCAACTGTAGCATTTCAGATTTGATACAATTTGTACTGTGACATCTAAGCCATTGCTTCCAATTTAGCTGATCTACTTGCCTGAAAGGGAAATGCATTTCTTACATGCCTCACCTTCTGAGGCCTCTATCATGTAATCTGGTTGATTTTGGTACCTGATAGGTGTAATGTCAGGCATTTTAAGGAGGACTTCAAGATGGATGCAGACAATGATTGACAATCTGTGTCCTACTAACACGTGTAAAAAAAATAGATCCTCGAAGCAAATATGGTTCCTTTTGCTTCCTTAAAAAATGTGTATATTTCTGAAATGCCAGTCATCCATTCCTTGTCCTATTTTTCCCTTAGATAAGAGGGATGATCACATTTATGTTCAAAATTGACACTGAAGAATGTAGTGCATATATATTCTGTGCAGAGATGATTTCATATTCAGGAAAAAAACTGAAGGTATAAAGGGATAAAGTCACATCTTGTCCTTAGACCCAGAGATGTTTTGAAAATTTCTCTGCTGGATGACTGAATTTGATAAATGGAACCTCTAAGTCTAGAAACAACAAAGATTAGTAACTGAAGACCATTTTGTAGGTGTAACATGAAGATGATCAGAACAGAATGAGCTTAAGTCTTATCTTTCACTTGGGTAAAACTGGGAGAAATTCATCATGACCATCTAGTGTTTGTCTTCTGCCTTCCTTTATCTACATAATTTAAGACCTGGACCTCTCTGGATTTTACTCCTGCTCAGTTTGCTGCTGACTTAATACCATTAAATTAAAAGATACTTGCAAAATTAGTCCTTCAGCCTGCAACCTAAAGTATTTCAGTATTGAGTCGTGTTCCCTTCTGCATTTGAGATGTTTGACTGGACAAGAATACTTCCTTTAGCACGAATCTTGTACACTATATTCTGTTACCCTGATCTTAAAATGTATTTGGTAATACAAAGTACATACATTTGTAATGAAGAAGGATCAATCTGAGTTGAGCTGAAACACTGTCTTTCATGAACAACTTTTTCTGGGGGAAAGTGATATCGAATGGACCAATGTGATGACACATAGACAATAAAACACCGTGCTATAGTTATTGACAAATCATTTGTTGGATGAGGTTTAGCTTTTCTTTGGACATTAGCAAATCAGCTTAAAATGGAGTGAAACATCTTCTAGGAGAAACTAGGGAATCTAAAGCTGTGAAGAGAGAAGTTTAGACATTAGACCCTCACTTGCTGGGGTGCTGAGATTTGTCAGTGTCAATCTGTTCACTTTAGGAAGTGAATGTGGCTTGCTGTGGATGTTTTATGTCTTGTGAAAGATGGCTTTAAATTTAGCGCTATTTCTCTGTGTGTGAGATGGAAGCATATTTCACTTGAAAATGTTAGCTCTAAACAATACATAATGAAAGATCTCATGTGAAAAACTGGTGGAAGTAGGCCAACGGGTAATGAACTAATTTAGAGCTTGACTATTTTGATGTTCAGGAATTATGCTTTTGTTGATACATGCCAACTAGACTTGGCATGGAAGAAAAATCAATATATAAAGAAGTATAGATTAAGTACTAAAAATAAGAAAATTAAATTTTAGGTGCTTTTTTCAACTTTTTAATTGCAAATATACCTGATCTATTCATGTTACAGATACAGAACGCTACTGTAGCAAAATACAATCAAAAACTGCTTTAATTATCTATCTAAATTCAATACAAATCTGCATTAATCTGGGCCATACCTTCTTGGATATTAATGTAATCTGTGGAAAAGGGCATTCTTGAGTCTAGAATGAAGCAATAAGAGGTTAGAGCATGAATTTATTTTTTCAAGATTTTTATACATTTAGCAATTAATTTGTGTAGTTCAGAAATTCCTCTGACTGATACCACATAATTGGCAAGTGATTCTCACCAAGAGGGTGGAATCAGTGCTTGCTTGTCAGGCTCTGCTCTCTGCTGAAGTCTGCCCTGACAACACATGTTCATCTTGGCAGGGCTTCGGAGGCAATGTGATATTAATGCTTTCTGTCCCAAAGTTGCAAATGGTGCTGCAATTGATGCGTTGTTAATTTAGATGACAGTCATGGACTACTACTGCGGTTTTACTTTTCAAACAGTATTTTCCAGGAGGAAGCTTGATGCTACATACATCTATAAGTGTATGTATACTTCGTAGCTGTTGGCACACAATTGTGTTTAAAGCACACAGATGGGCAGCTCAGTTCCATTTACCTCTGGTGTGCATTCTGTCATTGGCAGTCGATGTGAGGAAGCCACAGGGACATATCTCCATACAAATGTGATTTTAAAAAGGCAATTTTCATTTTTTATGGTGGCTTTACAGAGTTTTCACAAAATTTAATGTGCAGATGACTTGCTACAGCATATTGAGTCAAAAAGCCTTATTCAACTTTTGCGTTTAACAGATTACATGATGTCTCAAAATTAAAATAACTGCAATTATAAAATGTTATTTGTGGTTAGAGACAGTGGACTTCTTTGCAGAGTTTGGTATTTAATCATGCAAGATACTCAGCTGCTCTGAAGGGAAAAAAAAGGCAGATATTAAAAACAATGTGCAATAGTTTAATCAGTATAATTACTATTTAAATGCAGGTTTAAAGTTTTAATGCTTTTGAATTATAGTCCATTATCCTCGCAGTGACTGAAGCCTATGCATTGCAAGAAAGATTGTGAATCTTTGTTAATATATTATTCTTTAGTACTGTTGTTCTGCTAAGCACTGCTTGAGCTTGAGCACAATGTTCAGATAACACCAGCCCTGGAGAGAGGAGACTCCGCAGTGGGCCGTGGTCATGTTGTTCCCCCTTTGGCTGCCCTGTGCTGAGCTGTGCACAAATAAAGAGTCTACTTGTCCTTAATGCCATTAATGACAGGAGTAACAGAACTCCCGTCTAGCACTGACAGGGCTATGGGCCAGGGGAAAAGACATTCTCTTGTTTAGCTTTGTCCACTTTTGTAATATCCATTCCCTGTATGTTTCAGAATAGCAGGTGAAACAGAGCCATCTGTCTGTCCCATAGGTTATCATCCAGACTGTACTGATTTATTATGATTAAAAGCTGACAGAAAAAGTAAAAAAAAAAATCAGGGACATGAAAGATTTCATGTTAAAATATTTATGAGTTCATTTCAAACTCTTCCTTCAGTTAACTGAGCTGTATGTAGCTACAAAATCTAATAGTCTGTGAATTCATACAATTAGTTGACATGAGAGATAATATATTTGCTCTTTAAATATTTCATATGCTGTCACTATTCTTAACCCTGAAATATATCCAAAACAATAAGTCACTGGCATTCCTCATACTAGGGAATTCTTGCTTTTGCAAACACTTTCAGTTTGACCTAGTACTTGATAATTATTTTATTGGCTTAAATAATAGAAGTAATAGAAGAAATAATACATTCAGTAATAGATGTTTGTGGAATTACTCCTTAAATGAAAGATATTAAGAAGATGGGATACATGGCATCACAAACAATAATTGAAATAATATCATGAAATAATTCTCAGTTCTTCTGGACATAACGGAAAGTGTCTGTCTTTGGGATTTTTCAATGATAAGTGAGTAAAGTTTGTTAAGTGAATAAAATTTTAAATAGTTTTCCCATGAAAATAGCTTTTAGTAGAACCATAAATGTGCTGTTCATAAATTGTACAGTTCACATCAATTATTTTAAAAGACCAGGTTGCCTTATTTTTTATGTTGAACAATTTATAGGATCCATTATAAACATTTTGTTATTAACTTTTCATTTACAATTTTTCTTTCAAAATAGTTAAAAGTCTGCAAATCCTTACTGGGCATGCATTTTTGCTGACATCAACTTAGCTGCTCCCCCTGCCTTGTGTAAACATTTACATCATTCCAATCCAACTCTGAAGATTCCAGAGAGTTTAAATGTCTTTGCTGCACTGAGAATAGTTGCGTGTGGTACTTTCAGATATAGAAAAATTCATAAAAAATATTTATCATAAATGATTGTCACCTGCACAGTAACCTCTAATTAAATGGGGAGTCATCAAGGACATCTTTTTCTAAATTCATTCTCCTATCATATTTTGAGATTAAATGTATTACAAAATCATCTCCAGAAGTCTTCATTTTATCTTTTACTTGCAGACATGTTTACGTCTTGCAGTCACTGTGTTTAAGTTCTTTTCCACATCTGTTTGAAAGAGCGTCTTACTACATAAGGTATTGCATTCATTTTTACTCATTTTGAAAGCCTTGCTATCCCCACCAAATTGTTTCTTCTTCCCATTTTAAATATTTTTAGATCTGTCACTTGTTCATGTAAATATTGGCTCTGGACAAATTTAGATCTTATTTAGCTATGTCAGCTACAGAGAAAATTATTTAGTAAACAGTTTCCCCAGCAAACTGGAAATCTAAAAGAGTTTTAAGATTTTCTGCATTGGTCTGGCCAAATCAGTACATTTGGAAATAAGTCAAAATAAACCAGTGGAAACTATCCCTTCATAATGACATTTCAAAATTTACCTGAAAATAACATTACTGAATATTTTTGGGATGTTCTAGTTCTAACTTTGCTGGTGACCTACTGAAAGATAGGCAAATCACTTCACTTCCTCAGCTTTTCTATCTGAAAATGGAAGTATTGATATTGCCTTCCATATTAGAGAATGAGATCTAGAAATATATAACCATAGAGGCATAGAACAGACCAGGTTGGAAGGAACCTTGAAAGATCATCTGGTCCAACCTTTCATGGAAAAGGGGGTCTAGATGAGATTATCTAGCACCCAGTCCAATCACACCTTGAAAATGTCCAGTGATGGGGACTCTACCACATCCTTGCATTTTATAGGTCAGGTTCTCCAGCCCTTTGATCATCTTTGTGGCCCTTCTTTGAACCCCCTCCAGGGGTTTTCTTACCTGTGGGGACCAGAACTGGGCACAGTATTCTAGGTGAGGCCTGACAAGTGCTGAACAGAATGGGATGATCACATCTCTATCTATCTCTGCTAGTAATGCCCCTGCAGATGCAGCTCAGGATCTGATTTGCCTTTTTTAGGGCATCAGCACTCTGCTAACTCCTGTTCAGCTTGTTGTCCACCAGGAATCCCAGGTCTCTTTCAGCAAGGCTGTTCCCAGCCACACAGACCCATCACCCATTCAGTCTGTATCATGACAGTTTTTCTAGAAGGAGGCTGTGGGAAACTGTCAGATGTTTTGCTGAAGTCCAGGTAAACAATATCCACTGCTCTCCCCATGTTGACAAAAGATGTCACTCTGTTGTAGAAGGTCATCAGACTGATCTGGCATGATTTGCCTTGGTAAATCTGTGCTGGCTTTTCAGAGTCATCTGCTTAATTTCATTTGTGGTAGTTTCTAAGGGAACTTGTTCCATTACTGATATAAAAACAAGCTATAATAGAAAGATAAGCTATGTAAAGGCTAGATTGTGATATTACCATTTTATTATATATGTATAATCTGGAAAAATATAAATACATATATTCTATATATATATGTATATTTTACACTAAATAAATTTTACACTAAATAAAGTTTGCGCTTTATGTTTGTAACATGGTCTTGGTATTGGCTTTTTTGGTTACTTTTCCAGATCCAAAACTCCCAGTTATCTTGGTAGCCTGGAGATACATCCCTAAATGTATTCGATAGTTCCATTTCTGATTTTAGTGCTTGATTGAAGATTTTTTCGTTCACAGTAAACAGATATAGCAATGCAAATGAATTGAAATTGTGACTGTAGAGTCACTGCAATTGTTAATAATTCACTAGTTTTGCAAATTCACTGTATTGTGAATCATGTGATGTAGAGAAGGCTTGCTGACAAGGGTGTCTTATCCAACAGATCAAATGGAAATGTGACTAATCTTTCAAATTCCAGAAAAGTAAAATTCCATCATCTCCAAGTTATTGAAGCACTTGCTATAAAGTTGCAACAAAAATTTGATGGAATATTGAATAATTTTTGAGCCTGGCCTCTTATATTTTACAGTGTCATTACTGGTGAATCAGAACTGTGAAGAGAAAATATGGTTGTGGGATTCATAACACATAAATTTAGTTTCAACAAGCTGTTTGGTTTTTTGCTTGACTAACCTCTCCATGGATTATCATTACCAAGATGTAGCCTAATGTCTCCATATTGAGAAAAAGTGCTGAGAAAAAGCTGAGTATATCCTATCACATCTCTTTCTTTTTAAGATAGCTTTTTTTTCTTTTAGGATTTCCACAATACAATTCTAATTTCTGCTGTGCAAATTTGTATGGCAATCTACAATACATATTTTTCAGAAATATCTGGAGCCATGCTAGGATCATGGTGTCTCATTGGCTCATAAATTATATGGTCTTTAAAATATCCTCTAATATTATCATGAAACTGCATTTTAAAAGGATATTATTGAAATTATAATATCTTATCATGGGCCATGCCTTATTCATTTTAGTCATTAGTTTTAAATTTTTTCAGGGAAAATAATTCAGTTTCTTGGCATGGCTTTACTTTGTACTTTTAACGTATTTCTTTTTTTTATTCCTTTTTTTAGGTCCTCTTGGCTAGTACTAAATTATAATGTTTTTAGTTTCACTTCTGATCAATAATAGTAATGCAGTTTATTCCAAGTGGCCAACATTAAGCATTCTTTTTCCGTCTCATTGTAAGGCTTCTGTAGTCTTGACAGCTTTTCTTCTGAATCTTCAGTGCATGTAGGTTCATTCACATCTATTTCAGTACAAACTGATGTTGAGCCAAGGGAATGTTATATTGTATTTTGGAAACAAGAATGAAATGAAACATTGAATTTACTGTAAAAATTTAGAATGTTTTATTGTAAGAATACAGGAATTAAGGGAACAGAACCTAGTCAGTTTGCAGGTCCACTGCCCTATAATTATAGCCAGTAATGCCATAAAAATTTAACTCAGGAGAGTCAGTGAATCCATACGCAGAGTTTAGAACATTTCCCGACACCTTGTAACGATCTTTATACCTGGTAGATGCTGAAGCAGCACAACAACAATGTACTTTAAGAATACAGTAAGAAGAATTTGGGTACTGCATAGGCTCTCAGTCTCTTAATAGTAAAATGTCATCCTAGAATGCAAACCATAGTTTTATTAGGTGAATTTCCCAAATAAGAAGCCAAAATGGACTGGACAACAGAGGAGCCAATTTTTCTGCCCGTCTGACAAGAGGAAAACTTTCTCCTGATGGAGAATCCTGTGTCTGATTAAGCCCTGAATGTGTAAGACAAAAAAAGCCAAGTACTTCAGAGAGTCTGATACCTGCAAAAGTACCAGCATAACCTATATTAGTTTCTCTTTCATGGCAGTCAACACTCACTGGTTCAAGGGAAAGGAGCCTTTAGCAGCCACATAATGAACCAAGAGAAATGATAATTTCCAACCCTTGCAAGTAGCAGAAACACTGAGACGTGTGGTTCATAAAATATAAACAGCGCAAACAAACAGAGGAAAGTAGCAATAGGTATTACTTCTTTCATATGCCTGAAATTTTTTTGCTGTTCTTTCTACCATAGAAACTAACATGGGAAAATTCAGGTTTTACTGTGATGTTCAGATATTTTAAGGGGCAAGTGAAATCTCAAAGGTGAAAAGACTGTGATGCATCCAGGAACAGAAAATATTACATTGAGTTATACCATGTGCATGTTACCTGTTATGAAGTGATATGGAGTGATATGAAGTCCAAAGCTGAAAGGACCAGAGAGCAAAATGGTTTCAAAAGCACCTATGATCTTGTCCCAGGAAATATTAATGGCAGCAGAATTATATCAGTACTAAGTGCTGTTGAGAATACTGTCCCAGATGTGCTGTATAACTGCTATTATCCTTTTGTAATGGTCTACCCTAGCCTGAATTGATGAACCAAATTAACCCCACATTTTTGTTAATTTAATGACAAACAGTATATAGAGCAAGTGCCTTGATTCTATTTTTTAATTGCTTTTCAACAAAAACTTGCACTGACATGCTCCTTTAGAAGACTTCAATTCTTCATTTCTTTGAACCTGTTGGAGCAAGTCTAGCAGAGCACCATGAGGGTGATCAGAGGGATGGAGCACCTCTCCTATGAAGACAGGCTGAGAAGAGTTGGGGTTGTTCAGCCTGGAGAAGAGAAGGCTCTGATGAGACCTTATAGCAGCCTTCCAGTATCTAAAGCAGGCCTACAGGAGAGATGGAGGGACTCTGTCAGGAAGTGTAGCGGTAAGACGAGGGCTAATGGTTTTAAGCTGAAAGAGGGTAGGTTTAGATTAGATATTAGAAGGAAATTCTTAACTGTGAGGGTGGTGAGACACTGGAACAGGATTCCCAGGGAAGTTGCAGATGCCTCATACCTGGAAGTGTTCAAGGCAAGGTTGGATGGGTCTTTGAGCAACCTGATCTAGTGGGAGGTGTCCCTGGCCATGGCAGCAGGGGTGGAACTAGATGATCTTTAAGGTCCTTTCCAACCCAAACCGTTTTATGATTCTGTGATTCTGTGAAGTGGTACTTCTCTGAGTATAAATGTTTTATTACTCACAAAGAGAAACTATTTGAACCTGAGTTCATGTTTGAGTATGAGGTAAAGAGACGGAGTTACTTTCCTTTAAAGTTCAACTTGCATTGGAATATAGAAAAAGCAAATGTCACTAATTTTCATGAACAGCAATAGGGGTCAAATTCTGTTGTGTTTTGCTGCCTGGATAACCCAATCCTCTTTTTACTTATCAGCATCCAGCAGTACTGCAAAGTACTACCTTGCCACATAATGAATTTATTTCTTGGCACTGATCCTCTGTTGCTTTATACTTTAAGTCATTCTTCTATATGTACTATGAAAATGGAAAAACTCTTACCTAATTGTGATGATTGGGACAGTACCATTTTTCAGGGGTAAACAGTTGCAAAATGATAGAAAATAGGTTTAATGGTGTTGGTTGCTTGGGATCTGACTTTAGACACTATGGTCATACTTTTCATGTTACCACTATTCCTGGATGAGAATAGCAGAGAGGCAACACCTCAGCTGATCTCTCTGTTGGTTCACTTTTGTCACATTTCTGCTAAAAACATAGTCTCTGAGATTACCCCAGACAAAATTATCCCATCCCACCCAACCACAGATCCTGCTCCTCAAAGGGAACAGTGTCACCTGTGGACATGGTTACACCTGTCCTATCTTTATTCCCCAGTCATGCTGTAAACACTATGAGAACTGTAAACAGCCTTAGTATCTATCGGCATCATTTCACAAAGAACTGTGAAAAACTCGCAGTTATGACTGCTTTTGTGTCATTGCAACTGAAAGTGGAATCTGATTCCTCAGTCAGTGTGCAATCAAAACCTTTCAGCAATCAAAGATCATTTGGGTTAGGCATCAGACAGAGGGAGCATAAACCTAAAAGACATCATTTTTCTGCCTAAGATCATTTAGTAAAGGCAAAAGTAGTCTTACTAGGATATGAAATTCATAATGGTGACTTAATTAATTCAGACTAATGGATATTTTCTTCATATCTTTCCTAACACAGTACTTCTACAAACCTGAAAATTTGCTAATTGTTTAATTTTAAAATTTTTTAGTTGGAATTTTTTCACTAATGGATTTTGTAAATTTGACCTCAATTTTTCATTACTGTTTTAGCAAAGTGCTGTGGTGCTGGAATAACTTAAAATGAAATATGCATTTTTAGCAAGAACTAGAAGATTGGAATGTGAAAGTCTTTCACTTTTTCTCTTAAACAGTAGAATTACTGTATTTTTGTTGTCACTAAGAAACAGAAAAAACAGTCAAATGCACTACACATTTCTTAGAAGACTTTTTTTTTAATACCAAAACATTCTGTGTGCTTAGAATACACTATTCATAAATTTCAACACACAGACCATCAATTATAGACCTCTGTTTATATGTCTATATCCACATAGACTTCTAAGAGTGAGGGTAAGATAGTATTTAGCAAAGAGAATATTCATGCTGGTTTTCATCTGAAATTGGTATTAAGAGACTTACTGTTTGGAGGGGATTTTTGCTATTTTCAAACATCTGTCATAAAGACTGGAATTACTGTTGAGGTTTTATAGCTTTTTAGGTATATATGTATATTTATGTACACATATATGTTCTTTTAACATAGTATGCATGAGGTTTTTTAATAACTTCTAGTGATTTTGCTTAGTTATTTAAAATTGGAACTATGTTTAAGTCTCACATTTCATGTGTCCATTATCAGTGACAGTAGTGCTGCAGGTTGTGCTTTTCAATTGGCAAGTTTTAATACGCTTTCATCCTCAAACAAATGTTGAAAAATATGACCTTTTTAATTCCCCTGAAGTGACTTTTTTTGTTAGCAATTTTATTGGACAGCACTTAGTACTGCATGATGCAAAGAAGATTCTTTTTCTTGTAGTTGGGTGGTTGTAGGCATTTACTGGCATTTGAAAACTGCCAAACTTTTCAGTGTCCCTATTGGAGAATGATTATTTTCAGATTCTTGTGTGGATTCAGTGATGCATTCAACCTAATTCTTTCCATTTTTAGTTTTGTTAGGAACAATCAACAGGATTGCTGGGAGAAAGTCTGCTAATTGCAATCTCTAACTACCTTGCGGGGCCAGTGGTGTGAGGAAATATATAATTAACATCTGCATTAGCTTACTTATTAGCTGTGCTAGTAAGCAAATGGAAATCTGAATTCAATAGATAAGTCAACTATGTCACTATCTTTTCTATTAATTTTACTTTCTGTTGTTGAATATACATATTTTTAAATCAGTCTTTGGCTTCGTCAGTATTTTTCACACACTCTCTAGTATTATGTCTTCTAGTTTCTGCAGGATATTAAGTTTAAAATCTATTTCAAAAGCAGCTATGGTTGCAGATCATAATAGAAAGGTTCTTTGGTGTTCAGACCAATAAATAAATTAGAAGAAGGCCTTTAAGCTCTGCATGATAAAATGAACTGAAAGTAGGGCAGAGAAAGAACAACCTTTGTAACGAGCCTAGCCTGGGGCTAAGGAAAATCAGAAGTTCATTGTGTATTTCAGAACATGGTGCAACAACAGCATGAAGAGTTGGTGACTGAGGTTTTTCACTGCCTCAGGATACCAGTGATTCAGCTGTATATAATGATAGGGAATGCTAAGAATGCACTAAATAAATCCTGTTTCTGTAACTCGTGATTTCATGCTGGAGCTACGGGCAGGATGGAAGGCCTGGCAAGGGTTTGTAGCCAAGAGGGTGCAGAGCGGACCTGTTTCCTGTATTTACTTGATCACTGGGGAACACAGAGTGCTTATTAGTGTGATTATATAAAAAGATGAAATAAAACCAAAATATAAATAAGGTATGAATTGATGATGTATAAAATATTTACTTATGGACTAAGAAAAGCATCAATTTTGCAAATGGTAGGACATGTTATCCGAAAATCAGAGATCTCTAAACCACCTGACAGTTCAGAACCCTCACACTTTAGGGTCCTGTTTATTTTTGAAGTATATTTACAAGATGTCCTACCTGAACCTCCTTTCTGCTGTGTATGTTTTGCTTGTGAAAGCAGGGTAAACAGCACAGATGTAAATGCTTTCATAAACCAATTTGAAAAAAATATGAACTTGTTGATCTGATTTTTATTTATATGCTTGCAATTTGCAACAAAATTAATATGTTTGCAGTACTGGATTAGGACTAGATTTTTAGTTTGAACTATTGAATTAGGACTTTACTAGGACGTGATTTTTCTCAGGTCTTGTTTTTTTACTTCTTTCTTACACCTCTCCAACTATTAAATATTGTATTAAAAGGGTTGTTGTGAGGTGAAAATACAAGAATACTTGACATGTAAATATTGCTTTGAACAGTTGATAACTGAACTAAAAGATTTTGAATTGTGGGTACATGAAATTTTCTCTTTCTGTAATGTGGTCGCTGTAGAAAACTCTCAGCCATTTGGAGACAGAGGAGTTCCAAGTGTGTAATTCACAGTAGTGACTGTGCTAATGCTGTTCACAGCGATTTTTGCTTAGAGGCTGAGTGAAAGCAGCCTTCAAGAGTGCATGGGTATAACTTAGTGACAGGTCTGAAAAACATAAACTGCTCTCTCTGCCCACTACCCTAGCAGCAAAATTTCCCAATGATTAAGATGTTCATTTAAAATGAAAAGGATCCTTCTGGTTCCATTATTGTAAAGAACTGATTTATTTAAATGGAGTTGTTTATTTCTCTTCATATTCCAGTCATTCCCATCTCGGCTTGCTTTACATGAAATCCATAGCACTATCTCACCTAGAAATGTAAAAAATCAGTCATGTGAAGTGCTCTTTCTAACTTGCTTCAACGTTTCTGCACAAAAGTCAGTCAACTCTTTAAAACGGAAATAGCCAGATTCCTTGGGGCAGTTGGGACTGGACAGGCAGATCAGGCTAGCCAGGTAAACAAAAGAATTTAGCTGGCATTTAGCAAAGCTATAAATCTGGGAGAAAATATTTGTCTAGCTCTTTCAACTTCAAAATATAGTGGCTCATTATAAGAAATGCTACAGTTTGAATATCAGGTTACTCCATAAGGAGCCAGAGGAAAAGTTACTATGTCCTATGGTGTAACTATAATCATACAGCTACTGATATCAGGACCATAAAAACTCCTAGCAAATGGGTGAGAATGAGGCTTTTAGCAGCCAACAGACAGTGCAGAGATGAAACATGCTGGGGCAGAGGTGAGCATCGCACTGTGGTGCCACTCTGCACTCACCTGCTCCGCTCTAAACCTTCACCCGAGCCTGCATCCTGCCCTTTCAGTTATGTGGGGCTCACAGCTGTATTCTTTTTTTACTTGATGGTAATAATGCCTTTAAATATAAATTTGGTAATTAATATATGAACTTGTACATTTGCATGAATGTCCTGAATCCAAATAATGTATACTTTATTTCTTAAATATTTCATGTGAAATACATGCTCTTCAATTGCATCATTGTCCTCCTCTGCCTTGAAGAGAACTTTTAAGCCCGCCTAAAATCACTCCATGTGGCCATGTGAGGTAGGATTCATGGAAGAGAAGAGGGATGAACTATTCCACCTCTTCTAGGGTAACAGTGTCCCTGTGCAAACCAGAGTTGAAGACCCCAGAGTTGGGGTAGAGAAGAAGCAGGTGAAAGCCAGACTTTGTCTTTGCTCCAAGTGATGTCTCTCTGGGGACTGTGTCATGTGGGATGTATCAGATCACAGAAGCACTTAACAGATGAGGTCCTGCAGATTCTCCTATGGTTACATCTAGGTACAAACTAGCTCTAACCTGTCTAAGAGAAAAGCTTTTACTGATTCTGTTATGACCTTATGTGGCCTGGAGCAGACTGCAGAGTCTGAAAAGTTGGATAAATACTTGCCTGCTATGTAGTCTGTGGTGAAGTTTGGCTTCTGAGACTCTGTTAATTGTAATATGTTTGAAGTTATCTAGGTTATGTGTATATGACCTGTGTGAGTTCAGTAATTAAAATGCTGGAAGATTCCTAGATCAATTCAGAAAATGACATTTATCCTGTGTCACTTTGGTACTTCCAAATAGACTTTCTCTCAAGTTCTTCATCAAACACCTTCGTATTTCCAGTTAACTTAATATTCAGATTTTCTTCTTAAACTTTGGACTGATCCTGAGTTAATATACATTTAGCTTTGCGTTAAATTTGCAATAGTTTTACTGTATCTTGGATGGCAATTCTTAAATAGCTGGTTACGCTTCATTTCATAGTGCTGCTTTATCTATAAGTTCAACAACTTCATCAATATGGATTATGCTTAGAACTGCTAATTTCCTTTACTAATGTCCATAAACAGAAAAAATATTTATCACAGAAAATAAAAATTCAAGAAGCAACAATTCAACAATAATTTCATGTGTAGAGTTGAGAAGGCCCTTATATATCGTTCAAAACTAATGATGAAAAGACAAGAAACTGGAAGGGGAAATATTTTCATTAAGATCAGCAGGAGACAAGGGATTGTGTGTGTTTATGTTTGAGAGATATAATATTTATTAAATACTGAGTTTAATGCTAAACCAACCTTCTTCACTATCTTAATTTCTCAGCAAGATATTAATGTTTTGATTCATGTTTGTGGTTTTTAGAATTCAGTCAACACAGCAGGGAGCTCTTTAAAGGGAATGGCTTGCCTCCTCCTAAGCTGCTCTCTCCCTACATTAAGTAGGAAGGTAGTGGTTGCCTTTTCTGCTCGTGCTTCTTCTAAAAAGCATCCTTCCTCAAGTTTTAGGAATTCTGAGTCACTGCTGTTTGGACCAACAGTCAAAGAGGGGCCATTTTCTGAGGTAGGATGGGGTAATGACATTGCTGTCATGAATTCGTCCTCTTTCAGCAAGTTCATTTTAAGCAGCTTTGCAACATTTCTATGCTAAGGCCAGAAAGGCACAGTAGTTATTTTGTGCCTCATTTACCTCAAATATCCCTTAATTGTTGCTTGAGGGTACTAAAATAGAGGCATGGCAATAAAGTAATGCACATAACTTTTCACGGTTGTGGTAATAATAATATATTTAGTATTTATTGCATTAATGGCTGGTAATGGATAACTCAATTAGTTCTGACTTCATTTGTTAGGACACCATTCAAATGGGGTACCTCAAACAGCTAATAACTTAAAAGATTAGAAGATTAGAAGATGACAAATAATTAGAGATTTGAGCACAAACAAGTAGTGTGAAATAGTTTGTTGTTAAGCTTTTTATTACTCATTTTCTGCCAGTGTGTATGACAGCAGGAGAAAGTTAACAGTGGAGGAGACGCTGGCTTCATAGATTCAGACTGGGAATTCTTTACTTGTGAAACAATTGGAATTTTCACTTTAGTGTGACTGGCAGCTAAAAAATAGAGAATGACCTTTCAGGAAGGTATGCTATGGGAAGGTATAATTAATTCTTGCTATTTAGTGCAAGAAATTTTGGGTTCGAAAGGTAGAAATGAGATCCAGTGAAGATAAATGAATATAAAAAATTATATAGTAGTAAGGGATTATGGAGAAAATTATTTTACTTTCCAGCATTTTATGATAATTAAAAGAAGAGTGATCAGTGAGTATGTTAACGATTTGAGGCATCAACGTCAGTAAGAAACTAATGACTATTAGATGATAGTTCTTGCAAAGATAAAATAAAGAAACAATAGGGAGAAGTTACGAGATATGAACAGTTAGGATTCTTTCCTGCAGAAAGCAGTGGTTCACTTCCTAGTGTTATACTCCATAGCTAATTAATAGCCTACATGAAATTATTGTAGTTAATTATGCGGTCATTAATATCCCACAAAGAAGAACGCTTGGTTTCAGTACACAAACTGCTGCAAAGAAAGATTCCAGTTTAATTACAATGAACACTAAAGCAAGAAAGAGAAATCATTGTTAATTACATTTAACACCACGTTAATTTCTTCCTATCTCTGAAAAAGGACTTTTTGTGAGATATATTGGGGTTTATTGCCATGAGTTGCAACAATATTCTTTTTTTACTGCTACAGTCAGTTTTCCTTTCTGCTTTTGGAACAACAACTTTCTAAAAATGGTATTTTAGGCATTTTTGGGGGTTCTGTTCCTTTAAGGAAGACCTTAGTATCTGTTAACTGTCCTATTCTCTGTAATTTAAAAATACAGTAATAAAGTAAAATTTTCATTAAACTACAAAGGCAAAATGGTCTTAAATAATATTCTTTTACAATTAAGTCTGCATAAAAATTAGATTAGGATATTCACTTTGAGAGATCAGTGCTGAATTATGTCCAAAATTTGTATTCATACTAGTCACTAGTCAAATTTTCTGGGTTGTTTTTGTGAGAATTCTATCAACTTGTCTAGAAAATAAGCATGTACAGAACAGGCATGGAATAAAAAAAATGAAGGGGAAAATTTGTTTGAGGAATTTCCTGACCTAAGTTATTTCTCCTTTACCCTATCTGTTTTAAGATTCCAATGACTATCTTATCCTGTAAGGTTTGTTTATCATGTACAGGCATTATTTTAATGTCCATTCAGTTATGTAACTTGCATCTTGGTTTGCAATTAAATAAACAAGAAGGGCATCTTCCAAATGACAAACCAGTACATTCATGTCTAGAGTATGCAAAGTTTAGGAATAAATCAGAAATGATATTTTTAAAGTTTCTATAATACATGGAGTGTGCAGAAACGTTATATAAGCAAAGAATAAGTCTGTAGTATTTTGTGTCTTTCATTACTAAGCTGTCTTCTAAACCATTAAAAACTTGGCACCAAAGTGAAAATACATAAAATCAAGAAAATATTGCAGCATGTTGGGTATTCATTAAATCCAGTTGGATGAATCTATTTACTGGCAATATAGATGTATTCTGTAAAAATAGTACTTTATAATGTTTTAGATATTTTTTCCCCAACACAAGGTCTAGTTTCTTCATATAGTCATCACTTTTATTATTTAAAAGAATTTATCACTCTATTCATTACTCAGAGATTATTATTAATTTTCTCCATAGTAATCTTTGCCTCTAAAAAAATGCTGACATGAGATCAGTTTTCCTGGTTTCTTCACTGCGTTATTACTCCTACTCTTGTTGTCTTTGACTTCAGTAAAAGTCAGTATAAAAGAGAGGTAATTGGGCTCAAGCTTAAAAACTTGGTGTGTCTCAGTCACTGATCTCAGTCACAGATCCCTCGGAGCACAGACTACACTGAACTCTCATTAAAATGTTGGAACCATAGGGTATCTTCAACTGCAAATCTCTTAGCAATGTAAGGTTTCAAACTCATTTGACTTACCAAGATTGCCCAGATATCAGTAAATGTTCAATCTATATCATGCTTTTAACTTTAAAATATGAAAGGAAACGAGTTCTTGAAGATGAACGGCCTGACTAAAAGTGTTCTACAATAAATATACTCTGTTCACGTTTCTAATACTGCATAGATATCCTGTTCAAGTATTGTGACCAGATTCTGGTTGAATATTTGAGTGAAACTATTTTTTTAGCTTTTATTGAAGAATATTTGCCTGCAAGCCTGTATTTAGGAAGTAGTCTTCACTTTAGCCCTCATTCAGTACTGCTGTTCAGGAAAGTACCTTTCATGTAATATTTCTGCCATTAGCAGTTTTTAATCATGTAAATATCATGAATAGCTATAAAACTTAACAAAAATATAGAGTGCAGAAATCTCAGCAAAATTTAGTGTTGCACAGTTATCCATAACTTTTCTGTGTATGCATACACTTTTCTCTACTGTTAAAGTATCATATTCGTATCTGAGAAAGAAGTCTTCTCTTGAACTATTCTGCGTACTCTATGATAATGTATTACTACTGAGTATCAGTATATTGTAATTTGCATAATCAATTTGTTTTTAAATGAACACTTTCTACAAAACTAATATTAGGATATGAAAAAATTAGAAATTATATATTCGTTGTAATGTGTAAACTCCCATAGGTACATCTCTTAACATTATAAATCTAACTATAATAGGAAAATAATTCAGAATAGAAGTGACACAAGATATTTAGGAATACTGCAGCCTAAGCTAAATGGCTTCATATCCCATACATCTTTACAACAGTTATAGAATAGCAATATAATATCAGTCTTTAAGTGTTCATTTCTTTCTGCTGTTAGTACTAATACCTATTAGCACTATTAACCTCAGGCAATGTAAATTCTTTATGACCTAAATAAGGATGCAGTTCTGCTCAGTGTGATACCTGGGTAAATACTAAGTAGACACTCATATAGACCCAGTTTCCTACCCCTGAAAAACATGAAGGTCAGGGGGTTGAAGTGTTGTTTAACCTTCATTAAAGCTATTATGTTCTAAATAACTGCAAGTTAGAAGACACAACACATTTCTTCCTTATTTAATGGCAGAAGGTATTAATATTCTTATATTTAAGGCAAACTGGGAAAATAGTCAGACCTACAACCTTCTTCTTTTGTTTGGGGTACTACATAATAAAGGGTTGTTAGCAGCTTTTGAATTAAGAAAAAAACACCCAGATATTCTTAACAGAACCTATATTTTTAATGAATGCTATAAGGTACCTATATGTATATACATGCACCAAGACTGTATAGCCAATCTTGTTCAAGACCAGGAGGTGATTTACCAAGCCAGAAGAAGGTAATAGAATTTCACCTAGCTTGAGTGTATTCAAGCACAGCAAATTCAGAAGATTTGCTGTCCAAGGTTAGCTTAATGCAAAGTAAAAAACACAGAAATGCAGGAACACAGTATTCAAATATGTATCACAATCTAAAATTCCATAGTCAATTAATCAATGTGTGGACATATTACATAGTTTCCCAACATATAGGAAGATTTTTGCTGTCATAAAGTCATCTGTTCCTGTGGATTTTTATCCAAACCTTCATATCAGGGAGGTGAATCAATCCTTTAACCTGAATTTAAAAACTTTGGTAATATTGATAGTAATGTGGATGGTCAGGCCTGTGGCAGAGGGGGATGTAACGAGGAAGAGATTTTATCATGGGTTTGTCCTGTCAGACAAAAGAGCCATTTCTTAGTTAGTTGTGTTAATGAATGAACAAGTACAGCATGGGTCAAATTTATATGAGAAGTAATATCATACTTCTATTGAAATCAGGTAAATAATTTTCTTCTACTCTGCTCAGAAATCAGTCTCATCGGGCAGGAGACTGGTTCATAGCCTCGAAGTGCCACAACATTTCATGAAACCATGGTTACTGTTTTTGAGACTTCGCTTAGAGGACAGAAGTGCAATTAGGAATTTTTTCTTTATGGCTTCTGTGAATCAGTGTAAAAGAGCAGCCTATGCATATTTGGTCCAATATTTGTCGAACAGATTATCCTGTAAATAGCTGATGTTTTATTAGCTAAAGCATTAGTATCCTAATGTGATGAAGGTGACCAAACATAGGCTAGATTTGTAGGAAGGTTCATGAAATCAACCAAACTTCCTTACTGGTCTAGATACTTTTCCATTCAGTACTGTATTCTGTTTGGAATCTGTCTCTGGTTAGATTATCAGTTCACCTTTCTGAAACTCTTCTTCTTGAAGATGATCATTATGTATTTATACTTACGGGAAAGTTTATCAAGAGTATGAGGTAGACAAGACAGTTTCTGAGTGCTCTCTCAAACTAGCTTGTTTTCTCTTTTTCAAGTAGACCAAAATGAGGAATTGACCTTCATATCAGCTCAAATGTGAACCTGCACTATCAAAATAATTGCTCAATAACTTGCTTATAGGCTGTACAAGTATTCTAGAAAGCTCCTGAACAGGCTGGAGAGAGTCCTATAAATAAAGAAGTAATATTTTTACCGCTGCCATAGATGTTATATTCTTAAGGCCAAGCTTATTGCTTTAATTACTGTAATAGTTATTTATAAAAGATAAAACATTTAAAACTATAAGGGTCTTAACCTCAACATGCACTCAGAGTGTTCGAGTTGTAAGCATCATATTAACTGCTATAATTCATTAGATCACGCTCACCCATCAATAGCAGTATCATGGGGAATCCTCAAGGGACCATGTCAATAGCTGTCTCAAAGTAAGTCTTTGTATTCATGTATTAAGCTTTGATGACCTTTCCTGCTTTCATTTCCCTAATGAAGAATGCTGGTCAAGTGGTTCACCGCAAAAACAGTATTCAGAGATAATTATAGAAATACATAAAATAATATCTGATTCGCCCTAAGATGAGAGGTAAAAATGTTTCCATCTTTTTTGTTTTGGTGGTATTTAGAACTGCTGAGAATTTTTACTAGTCAATACATTCTCTATTTGCCTGTCTGTATGGGCAAAATAAATTGAGTTAAAGAAGATGCAGTGTGATAAAAACAATCTGGTGATACCATAGGTATTAAGATATTTGCCATACAGATGCCTGTTTCCCAGTATAATGTAGAAGACCTCCAAGAAGCGCCCATCCAAATCTCTCAGTGTTTAGCAGTATACTGCAGGAGAAATGATGTGTAAGATTTTGTGAGAAATTTTCAAGTTATTTTTTAAAATATTTTTTTTCAAAATAGGATTTTCAAAATAGAATCTACTCAACTTGGCATGTCTGCTGGCCTTGTTAATGATGTCAGAGAGATTCTTCCTCTACTCAAAGCAAGGAAAGGAGTTCAGTAAGGCAAAGAATGAAAGGTTATTCCTGAAATGTTTGAAATGGGAAATATATAGGTGCATACTTTGTTCACTGTAAAAGCTTATTCTTGAGTGCCTACTGGGAAAAAGTTGGACAACATGAAATTTTTTACAATATCTACTAAGGATGTTACCACAGCACCTTTTCTGCTGCCCAGAATTAAAAGGCAGATGTGAAAGGACAGAGAAAACTGATTACTGGAAGGGCTCTGGTGGAGAGTTAGGATGCACAATCTGGATAGCTATGTTGCAGGGAGAAAACTGAGGTCTAAAGGCAGGTAGTATAACTCGTATGGCTCTGTCCAGATGAGGCCAATACTCAATATCAACCTGAAACTGTCAGTGCTGGACAGACAAAATGATTAAAATTTAATACTAGGCATAGAAACATAGCTAACTTCATGA
The DNA here is from genome assembly GCF_001431845.1 of Calidris pugnax. NCBI lineage: Eukaryota > Metazoa > Chordata > Aves > Charadriiformes > Scolopacidae > Calidris > Calidris pugnax. The sequence continues at coordinate 41,097,018 of NW_015094506.1, read as the reverse complement.
TAGTTTTCTCAAATTAAGTAAATTATATTATATTTATACAGACATTGAACATGGATTTCTATTGCTTCATTAATTCTGAAAGTATGTATGAATTACAATTGCAATGTGAAATCATAATATCTAGTTATTTCAGTTTACGTTTGTTTTTTTGTATAAGTTTGTGGGGCTGGAATATAATACTTTTTAGTGCATTTCAGTTTAGGCATCACTGATATTCACATTTCTGTTACCCTATTCATCTACATCTTTACTTTCCTCTCTGCTCACTCATGGATATTTAATTAGTTAGAATTTGTTGAGTACATTTAACATGTGCTTAATTAGGTCAATCATTTCAAATACCCTATCAGCATTTCTGCTAAGCACATGATGCTTGAAATAGTTTCAGGATGTTCTAATACGTATTATCTGAACCTATTTAGGGGTTTTGCAGGGTTTTTTTAAATATTATTTTTGTTGAGGTTCAGTTTTCTTTTCGGAACTGTCATAAAAGAAAGAGTCTTAAGAAAATCTCAGTCACTTGCCTGCTTTTATAATACTTAAAGAGATTTTTTTTTTTTTTTTTTTTTTTTTTTTTTAAATAAGGTGTTTATATTTGACTTCTCTAGGTCCTTCAAACTAATAGTGACACTAGAAATACTTCTATATTCTTAAAAGTGAATTTAAGTTATTTTTAAAGATGAGTGTCAAAGTAGGCCTGGCCAACAGCTACTACATTTGTCTCTGTTTAAATGCTGGTCGTTCATATAAGTTGATTACTCTGTAGATTTTCTGTCTCTGAAAGTAACATAAAATCAAAATTAAGAATACTCACATTCTTTACTACACCACCGACTCTCTGAATCTATGTTGTCATGTAGTTCACTTGTCAGCATGCCACTAGAAATAAGATGTAGATTTTTTGAGTATATGGAAAAGGCTAAGATTCTGAAGGGAAAATTATCTGTTCACTTTTGAAAACAGTTTTTTTCTAAGGATGAATTTAGCACATTATAGATATATAAAGCCATAATCCTGTTTAGATTCCAAAATGATTCAGATGGATATATGGCATCACTTCCATTGTAAAGAATTATTACATGCTGACATCAAAGACCCTTTAAAAATAATTCTGTTAATCTTTATGTTCAAGAAGTAAATGCACAGTACTTGCCTCACTACTGCTGATTGCTTCTAAAACAGAAAATGATCAGATCCCGGCCTTTATCACTGAATTTGGGTCTTCTTTGAACCTGTTTTTGAGAAGAGATTCTTTATGGAGAAAGACTCAGTAAAGTAATTTTGGCAAACTGCACAGCTTAACTGTCCAGCACAAAACCTTATCAAATATTTAAACAAATATATTTAAATTTATATAAAAAATAGGAGTACTGAATTTACAGAAGAATACCAAACTAGTTTGTATTATCCCAAATAATGACTACCCTATGGCTATTTTCAATACTATTCCAGTACTTTTGTATTAATTTCTCTTGATTTAGAAAAAAAAGATAGTTATCCATAAGCTTCAATGTAAGGATATGTAACTGTATATATTTTAACTTGGTATCCATATCTATTTAAACATTCTGTTAGTATTTATATATATATATAAATTAAACTTTTTTTATCAGACCAGTTAATTGCTCAAGGAAGACTTTATAAAGACTCGAGTAGGATGTTATTATAGATTTGAAAAAAAATGAGCCTGAAACCCAGCTTTAATGAGAATGCAAATGAGAATTACTAAGGTTCAGTGAAGGTCATAGCAGCTTAATCATCAATTTATGTCAGCAACTTCTCACAAGTAACAAATGAGTATTAATAAAAACTGTTGTCTTAACAGATTAAACCACAAAATTATGATTGCTCTAGAGTTTGACCAGCTGTCCTCATACACATACAGTTCAGTTTAAGTTGGCTCTTTTTTCTACAGATTCAAGAATAATCTATTTAGGGAATGTTTGTGGTTTGTGGTTGTTTTTTTTTTTTTAAATGACTTTGTATGGTCTTCTAAAAGGAGTTCTAAAAACGTGTTTTGGTTCTGCCTAAGGAATAATTTTTTTCCTGGAAAAAACAGTTTTGATCATTTCACTGATTCTCAGCTGAGACTGTGAACTATTTATTTCTATTCAAAATAGATAGTTTGCATGGATATCTTTCTACTAAATTGAATAAAAATCCTGAATTTCCTAGGGCAAAATCACTTCACTGAAATTCAGTTTGAACCTCTACCTTGTAACTTACATCCCTATAACTGTATAGTTTTCAAGAACAGATTGCAAAGTTGATAGGGGAAAATAGAAAATTTATCTAAATGTATCTAAAACATTCACGAAACCTGAACAGGAGAACCCAAAAAAGCAAACTTGATTTTAGTTCTTATACTTTGTTTAAATGTCTGTTTTGACATTTTGAATATATTTACTGCTCAACTACTATTATTTCTTTGATGGAAATAAAATATAATCTAAAAATAATGTAATTTGGAAAGATTCATTTTATTCTATATAGTTGTAGATAAATGTGTAAATATTTAGCCATTAAGAATATGGCCAATTATTGCTTTAAGCAGACATTTCACTTTTAAGGAAAGCTTCCTGATCTTAAAATAAGCCAGTCATGCCACAGTTCCCATAGTTTATACTCTTTTGGGTATCTAGAGAATCAGGTAAGAGAAGGATTGATTAACACAGGCACAGTTCTCTGAAGATGACTTAATAGCTGCTGGATCGTGGAGAAGTCCCACTCTGACAGTGTGCAGTGTGTGCTGGGTTTATGAGTTACTTTCTACACCAAACTGTGTAGACAACCTCAAAAAACTTGTGCAAAAGAAAAAAAATAAAAAAAAATAAGAGAACCGTTTTTTTTTTTTCTTGAGAAAGTTTCCAGAATCAGGCAATCATACTCTAGTACGTCTTGCCATCTTAGAAAGAGAAAATAAGTGAAATCAAATCAATAATACCGTCTATCTGTTAAGAGGCCAACCACCCCCCCGGCCTTTTCCTTTTTATATCAATATCTGGAATGTGAAGTTAGAATATTAACTTCATAGTTCATGAGACCTCCCTTATGGGTGAGGTTAAATAATCCGAAAAATTAAATTTTAGATGAATATGACTGAACATGTGACTATTCCCTGATTTAGTTTAAAAAAATGGTGGTTATCAATAACATTGGGGGGGGTGTCAAGAATGGACTGCTCCATGAGGAAAGGCAAGTTGGGAGTCAAGCATGACAGCAAGGTGGGCAGCAGGTGACCTCACCAGCAAGGGCCTGGTCCTACAATACCTAAACAGAGTGAGCAGAGCCGGTCCAGTTGCATTAACCAAAGGCAGTGGAGAGCCTAGAGCACCAGGCAAAACTGAAGTGATGAGGGATGTCCCAGGTCAAGCTGGGAAGTCAAGTCAGCAAGTGCAGATCAGGTCCAGTGACGGTAACTAGGATCAGCCGCACTGCAGTGGTGCCCTGGCAAGTCTGTGGTGAGAAGGCAGGTCAAGCCTTGCAAACACAAGCCAAGAAGATGAGTCCCCAGGGCAGGGTCACCATCTAGATGAGCCAGGCACATGGCCAGGCACAGGCATGGTAGTACTGTGACTCAGGCAGCAACCAAGTGCAAGAGCCCAAGCTCAAATGTAGCTTCCCAGCAAAGGAGCAGGGGGGTGACTGCTTCTCATAGTCTGAACTGAGGCTCTGCAGCTGTGCCATATCAGTGCTCACCTTCAGCACAAGTGGTGGAACCCCCAGGAGGAGAATGTGTACTCAGGACCCTGAGAAGTTCACAGATAATTACAAATACATTTGTTTTGTTCTGTTTTTTAATCTGAGCTGGTCATATGGAAAATAGATATTGATTTTATCTAATACATAACTGGGAGAAGTAATTAATTTTGACAATATAATTTCTTTCTTGTGTTGTTTTTAACTTGTTAAGTGTTTGAAATTTAGCACTTAGACAACCTATTGTCCTCACATAACACCAGTGTCTTTACAATTCTGGACTTGTAAGTTATATTTAAAATCAACTATGGGTTTATTTCTTCTTTCCTTTTTCTTTCATGGTGTTTTCCTTCTTTAAATAAACTAACAAATCCCTTTCACTTTTCATCTCTATATCTACAGTTGTCCTCATTAAACAACTTGAGTCCATTGCAACCAACAGTTCTAGAAGATGGCATAATATAAAATATATACAATAACTCTGCTTTCAAGATTTGTAGGCAGTTTATGTTTTTCTTAGTTAGACAGCTCTCTTTTGACTGACTATCCAGAAGGCAAATTAGTCCATTCGTTAAGTCCATAGGAAAATACCAGAAATACCTTCCCACACACTGAAGATCCTATCTACCTACTTTTCCTTGTGAGTGGTAGTACTCACAGCACAAGTCTTCTTCTGTGATTCTGCGAGTTTGCATATAATTATAATAGCTAATGATCAAAATACTCTGATAGGCGAAAGGAGATTAAAGTTCATCCTCTGCATTTCTGACAAGTGATACCATGCTGCAGGTATCACAGATTCGAATACTTAAACTGATTCTTCTTGAAGTTGAATCCCTGTGCCAACAAAGGAAGTAGTCAAGGTACCAGGACAGAAAGTAGAAAGATCTCATTCTAGTCTAATGGCATAAGCAATGAGTTTGCATGAGCTATAGATAGGGTCCCAAGTAAAGTTCCTTGAATGCATATCCATTTAACGTTAAACATTTATAATCAGCATTGCTTGCTCTCCTGGTTACACAGTAGCCTAATTTCAAGAAAACAGATAGGGAGTATTTCATGCAAGGTGATTACTACTGGTGTCTTGTGAAACAGGGATTCAATTGTTCTGAGTTGAGTAGAGATTGGAACCCATCTCACAATTCCAGTATGAATGCTGTAAACACAAAGATGGGCTATATGGCAACAAATACAATCTCTACTAAGTCTAATATTTTCATCTTCCTCAGAGACACATAGGCAGTGTGGACCTAAGCCAGGATAGCAATGGATGTCAAGGAATCTTTTGTCTTAGAAATATGGGTACAGGCAAATATCCTAATGAAGTTACATTACTGTATACCTTACTAAAAACTAAATGGATTTAATTAATTGTTTTACGGAGAATTCTTCTGGAGTCTTCTTCTGAGTCACTCTGTGTAAATTAATCAAATAAAACCCTAAAAAAATAAGCCTATTGAAATGATTTATTGCTTATTCATTATTACCCATAGAGGAAGGATATATGTGATCTGTTTAAAGAAAAAAATGATTTTAATACGTACCATCTGACACATGGTACTCCTAAATAAACTCGTTGCAGAGAGCTTCCTCATAATAAAATTTCCCTCTGTTGTACTATGAAAGTCTAATGTTCCTAATTTAATTAATTTTACCAAAGAAGAAAGATTCCCAAATGCCTTCAACAAACTTTCAATCATAGCAATTTTTGAAGCACTTAACATTTACGATTAGCACTGTTAGGCATATGTAACAATGTATATTCAGATTGCCACCTTTCTGCTCTATCTGGGGCTTGTGTCTCTGGGTGACTATTTATTTACATTTCTTTATATTCTTGTTAAATTTTAGGAAACATCTATTTGAATTTATTCAGTCCATCCAAAGTATAGAATCCATCCATAGAAGCATTTTAAATACCAAATGACCTTTTCTTTTTACTAGCAGAAGCTGACATTTAGCAAAAGAAAATTCTTTATGCATTTATCTTTATAATGTGTATTTACTGTAAATGTATGACATAAAACATAACTTTGTTCTAATTTCCATAAATGATGTTTACATTGTTTTACAGCATTTTTAAAGCATTTACATTATGTTTGAAAGAAATGTTAACAGCATAACATAGTAAATGCTGGAACTATTATATTAAACTATCACTTTTGCTGAAATCAGAAATATGTTTTCTCTTTAAGAACAATATATAGGTATGGTTAATGCTTTGAAAGTGAAGTATAAATTTCACAAATCCTCTTTGAAGTACTGTAAACAATTCAGTCATGGAAACAATCTGTTGAATTTCAGGACATAAGAGTAACTGAAACTGCTTAACAGACCTTTGACTAATGATAAACCCATTCTGTATTTCTCAGGATTATTAAAAAGTAAAATTTCTCGGAATCGAGGATATGAATGTAATAGTAATAACAAAAGCTGCATCTTACGCAGTGGGGAAGAAATAGATGTCTGTCTTGGTAATGACGTAACCTAAATTCAGCAGTAGCTGAAAGTAGATAATTTGACAGTCTAAATGCAAAATTAGAATGTTTTAAAAGCTGCCTTCCACAGAAGGGACTTCTGCATTCAAATCAAAGCCAGCAAAGAGTTAAATCAGAGAATAGATACCAGCAATGTTAGCTCTTTCCAATAATACAAAATCGCATCCTCAAATTACAGAAAATGATTTATCTTTTTACTGGAGCACTGATTCACACCCTTCGTGCACCCCCCTGGAACTGTCATTGCATTCATAATGACAAGAGTCAGCTAAACATAATTTATGATGTATACCATAAGCCAACATCTGATCTTGGAGTACAACTACTTTAAGGTCTCTATTTTTTTAATTTATCAAAGGTGAGTGAAAGTGGCAGTAAAAAATTGGCTTGGATTTTAAATGCCAAGAATTCCTTTTACTGTGATGCTTACTGCAAAAGGCCACAAAAGGATATGAGTGCAGAACTCCAGTATGAAATCACCATCGGCTTCCATGCTGCTGTACCTTAATGGCAATCAGGCTTTCCTTGTAGGGACATGAGAAACCTATTGAAAATATATAGTGAGAAGAAATGTGTGGAAGTATATCAGTGACTTGCAACCTGAACCATTATGACACTGATTGTATTTCCGATAAAAATGAAAATGCACTGATAAAATGTTGTGGCCATCCTAAACCAACACGAATAAGCAGGAGTATTTTAAATGTAGTCTGTTGAATAGACACCACTGAAATGGTAAAATGTTAGTGTTAAGGAAAAGGCTGTGGGGTTTTTGTTTCATTACCTTATTTATTTAAAAGAAAATAGATGCTTTTAATCATGAATGTAATGACCATACAGGTTCAGCACAATGGTCCGTCTCCTCCTCTATCCTGTTTCCAACAGCATTTGCATGTCAGTGCTCAGGAGGAGTGAAAGCAGGACAAGCATATATAGTATTTCCCAGTACAGCTCTTCCAGGTTTTCCCAGATTAGGAGTTTTCCTGAGCCAGATGTTATTTGTTGCATTAGTAACTCTTAATGAAACTTTCTTCTTCATACTTGCCCTGTCTTCTCTTGAATACATTCTCAACATCAAAAGGTGTTCCCCAGGTCTACTTTTATTTCCCTAGACCATGACTTCTGCTAGCTTCATTGCATAATCCGAAATTCTTGTACTGGAAGAGACAAGGAATTGCTCGTTCCTCTCTACTTCCTCCCAAGTCATCATGATTTTGTCAACTGCCATCATACCCCTAAAGCCCCTCCTTACCACTCAGAAATGTTGTCTGTCATGACTTAACAATGTTCCCTGTTTTGGTGATGATGTTAATATGTTTTTTAATTTCTGCAAGTTAAAACATCTGCCCCAAAAGATTAGGCAAAGCTATCCAGGCTAATAACCACTGAGTAGACTTTGCTTTTTACAATCCCCTACCTATTTTTCTCTTTTTACATTATATTTTCATGGTTTTTTGTTTGGTTGGTTGGGCTTTTGGGTTTTTTTTTTTTTTTTCTTGTTCTCTAGAGATTGATGGGGTAGGAGAAATTGCTTTTAAAAACTACTGATGTTTGCTTAGTTACTGTTTGCATGGTAAATGGTACTGTAGGTCTCCTTATTGCTAGGGACTACTGACTACTCTGCCAGTGTTTGAGCCTGTAAGCTACTGGCAAGAAATGCGTCTCAGAAAGGTCTCAATTAACAGAGTACTCTATTTGTAGTGTTGTTACTTATGTTAGAGATATTCTGGGACTGACCTAGGAGCTGGGTACACTTCTATTCTCACATCACGCTATTTGTACAACTTTCCTGAGAAGACCCTATATACTGAGCTCTGCAGTTTGGGGCTCAGTAAGCTTTCTATCTTTAGCACTCTTTCAGTTAGGCTGAACCTAACCTCAATTATCTTCCTGTAATTCAGCTACATGGTTAGGAGCTCTGTACCATATTGGGAAGAACTTGAATTTCCTGTAGTTTTCTTATCTGAAAATATGAATTAGGATTGTCTGTCTAAAGTTTGGGGATTTTTACATTAAAGTGCTATTCTAAATAATAGAAATTTGTAAAAGGCATATAAAGGCAGGGAAGTTATCTTCCATTACTTCCCAAGCTGTCTTCTATTGTTAGTTCACTGATGTACAAAATTCCACATTTCCCTCTGTATTGCACTTTAATGCTGTGCTTTTGTAGTGGGTATTTTAGATAGTGGCTATTGGACATCAACACAGTCTCACTGCTATTAAAGTAGTCTGGAAAATTGATTTTAAAAAAAAAAAAAACCAAACAGTTGAAATGTGAATAAAACATGGTTTATGACCCTTTTATAACTACAAGCCCAACAATCAGAAGATTTTTTCACGAGTACATATATTTTATGAGTAAATGCTGCTTTTTGCTAGCATGATTTCCCTTGGATTCTGTATTTCCAAAGAGAATTGTAACATTTTCCTGCGCAGAATTCTGTTTTGGCACCTTGCTAACAGCAGTAGATGTTAGATACTGTCTATTACCCTGCCTCTGCCAACAACCACAAATGGAATGTTTGCATCTGCTTTGAGCCGTGCACCAAATTGGAAACAGTTGCTGTGCTTATATTGTGCCTGCACAATTGACTGATGACAACTACCCTTCAGAGTATACAGGGGTTTTATGCCTAATTATTTTTACTGTAGAGCTGGGGACTTAAGAAAATCCTGTAAGCAAATGCTGGATAACTTGAAGTTAGGAATAATAGGCTAGTGAGAAGAATTGTGTCTGATGCCAGAAAACAACTTTTCAGAAGATTCATCCTTTCACCTTGAATATCTTAAATGCTTGAGAATGTCTGTAGTTGATGATTTTTATTTTCATTTCCTTTGTAATTACTATAAATGCAGCAATCATTACTACAATGTCCCGTGACATTTTCAAATGATTTTCTGATACCTCCTCCTCCTCCTTTCCTGGAAGTAATAAGGTTCTCTATGCATTACATCTGGCCTTGTGGTACTAAGCTCAGTAATTTCTATCCCCCCAAAAAGCATTCTACTTAATATTGGCACTTTTTTTCTCACATAAATTCTATTAGTTTAACCAAACCAGTAAGAAAATGAGCAGTTAATTTGTCTTGGAAATTGAAATTCAGTTGAGACATATTTACTTTTCTTTAAAATATATATTACACTTCATGTATTTATAACATGTATCTGAAACCAGAGAGAATAAAATTAAAGGAGATTTTAAGTCAAATGAATGGCAATTCTTTTGGTCATAAATTATGTTATTTGCAATCAAAATATGATCTTCAAAGCAAATTGTTATTTTTTCAACATTAAACTACTAAATTAACGAGTAAATGATCTAATTATCCTATCAGGATTCAGTTGGTACTTAATTTGGCTTGGTTTTAGTCATACTTGTCATTTCTGTAAAGAAAAATCTCTTGTATAGTCATATATGTAGTGTTTGTGTACGTGTAATTCTGAAATACTTCAAAAAAGACGGTCATAGTTTTCTAAGTTGTCATCCATAAGCAGGAGTACTTACTGCCTCTTGGAAATGAGATCATACCAAAGTGAGAAGTTGATCTGATAAGATAACATCTTTTAAAGGGCAAACCATCTAAGTTCCAGGGTCTGTATGAAGCTGGTTTAGGAATAGAAGTCCAATGCATTGTTTTGCTTTATTGCCTGCATTTTTTCACAGAAAGGAAAAGTGCCTATAACTGTAGCCATATATATCAAAAATATTTGTTAAATTGAAAATATTTGGTCTTTGGAAAATGAACATAATATACGGTTTCAGATATGTTCTAACAAATTTTGCATGTATATACTTACAAATATTAAACTGAAAGTGTTTGAGTTAAAACCTCATCTATGTGAACAGTTATTCTGACTACCTTAGAACAGTGAATAATCATGTGCAAATTACCTATGTGTTGACATAGCTAATTGCCCTAATTAATGGGCTTGCTTTGTTGTTGACTGTAGTTCACAACAGAATACACAGATTCGAACAAGGATACTACTGAAGAACTTTTGTGGGCAATGCAACATAAGATCATTGAGAAAACCATGTGGTTTCTCTAAAAATGTATAAGTAAAAGCGGTATGTATTTCACCAGAAACACTGTTTGGAATTTATTACACAAGCCTTATTAAGATGCTTTCCTTATATATTTGCTTTTTAGAATTTCTTGATTTCTCTTTTCAAGAAACAGAATTTCTGCTTGCAGGACCTTTTTTTGTTTAGTTTGGTAGGAATTTCTTTTCAATTTTCAGTGGAATTTCTACTATGAAGTATATTTCCTTTAACTACTTTTATATCTTCTCCAAATGCAAGGGATTGTCAGTAACATTGGCTAATGGTGCTGCATACGGCACAAATGATGGCTTTGCAAAAGGAGAGTGAGAAAGGGTAGCATCTTGCAATCAACAAGTGACAGTACCAGAGCGGGTGCAATACTTGAGATCAGTGCAGTAGAAGGTGCAGAGATACTGCTCAGCGGAGCTCCTTGGTCCTCAGCAGATGAGTGGAGTCCTGGAGAAACTGAAAAAAAGTCTTGCTGGGTCAAAGAAAATCTATAATTACTGACAGCCTATACCCAATTATACCAATGAAAGCAACCATCTATATGAACTCTGGTTATTGGATTGTGTAGGAATTTGGCAGTGAAAAAGGCATGTAGGCTAAGTTTGTTGAAAAAAGGATTTCTCACTTAGAAATTGGCTCTAAATTATTGCCAGCAGATTCCCTCCCTAGAACTCATTGTATCATAAAAATTGTAATAAAAAGTAAGTACTGTCACAGACACAGTGCGTACATAAACCATCCTTAAGAGTGGGCATTTGAAATACTGAAACAAAAATAATACATTTACAAGCTACGTAAAGTCATCACAGCCAAGAAGGTAATAACCCAGTAAGGGCTTTAGATGCTATTCTCTACCACCATAGAGAATGCTGCATAAAATGTAGAAAAGATACAAGTGTATCTGGTGAATTTTGAACTTGTAAATTCAGAAAGTAAGATACAGAAATGTGGAAGTCCCAAAGGAAACTTCTGTCTGCTTTGCAGTTGTGAGGAGAGCTCTGTGGGCAGAGTGGGCAGGAGGAATGTGAGGGTAGCAGAGAGAGGGAGGCTTCTTGCTGGGGAAGAGGTGGGGCTAAAAGGAGAGGGGATCTAGGAAACCTTTTATGACCCTGGTAACTGATGTATGTAAAAGTGCAAATTTACGTGTTTGGGGTTTGAGAAGTGTTGGCATGATGTGCTTCTGTGCCTGCCCATTTTGCCCAGAGTCTATTATGTTTCAATAACTTATACGCTGAGCTCAATTTTAAATCAGCTGCTTCAAGGTAGAGTGCATTGGTCATTACAGGAACCGAAGGAAGATAAGAAAACTATTTAATTCCTTCCACTAAAACCTTTGTTGTCTTGCAGAATTCTGCTGCAATTGCATGCATTCGTTTGGCAGGCTTTCGTTCTTGTTGCTTTGTTTGTGTAGCACAGAATAATGATAGCAACATTTCATTAAGAGGCAGCCATGCTAAAAACTAATAAAAGCTTACTATTCTTTATAGCTGCTTTGTAGATTTGACTCTCCTTTGGTGGCTATAACTGTTTTCTGTCATGCAATTGTGTGCAACTCTTGTAAGTAAGCTATGTATTACTTTTGCTACTAGTTTCATGTCAGAATAGATAAGTACCAGTGTATACGTGGGTTATGTGTTTGGTTTGTGTACATTTATTTGCAGTAATGGATTCATTTTCAAGAGTCTATTCACATAGTGTTCCATGAGAGTGTATTTCAGGGACAAGTATGAACTAATTTATTTGTGGAAAAGTTCTGGTCTTTGTTTTTTAAGCTTTACACGGTGGTCTTCTGAAAAATATATCTACTCCAAAGGTGCACGGCACTTGCACGCAGACATTGTTTTAGTGTGAGCTGTTAGGGGACAATGAACTAATGTACAATAACACAGGAAGACCTTTTTCTAAGACTCTATTTCTAATGTTTTCAGTAAGAAGATTAGCATAGTGTCTTTACTTTGCTATCTGTATCCTGCGTCTGTGGGAGACTCCTGATGGTGTATGAAGGATTAGACATGCACACAAAGGAATAGTTAATGATGTCTTCTTCTTCAGTTTGCATGTGAGGATATATAAAGTTATTCATATCTCTTGCAACACACTGGTACTTCCAGTAATGAAGGCATGTCTGACCAGGAATCTGGGTTTGCTACTTACACTGAGAAGTTGAGAATCCTTGGCAGGCTAGATTCAATTTTTTTTAACCACAGGCATTTCTGTGACTGAAGAGGTTCAAATATTGGCCTTTTCTTCAGGGAAAGACTTTCTGTGGCATGACAGTGATTTTTCCATGTAAATTGATTAAACTAATACTGCAAGCAAACAAAAAAACAAATAATATAATAGTAGTAGACAAATGTGTAGTATTTTGGTTTATTTTTTTAATAGCTGAGCTAATTCAATTTATGTTATCTACAGAGATGGAACAGCAGTAGAGCATATGATGCTCAATTACATCTTGACTGTATAGTGAAAGGAAACAGGGATCCCCAAAATCAATTGTGCATCCCCACAAATAAACAGATACATCGTAGCATCTATAGAATTGTAGGAATTTTGGACATCAACTTGCTTGGACAACTTGTCACCCTTAAGCCTCCAATTCTATAGTATAATCAAAAAATAAACCACCACATTATAAATTAAAATATTGATTTTTTTGCTTATTTTTTAATAACCATGGGAAGAAAACGGTAGTGCCTGGGACTTTTTTATATGTGGTTATGCATTTTTCAGCTTCTGTGCATCAGCTGCAGTCTATGATCATTGTATTCATTTTAAGTTGCAGAAAATTTTCAAAGACTTAGATACTTTGTTCCCTTCATATTGATTTAGTAATAAAAGAGGATGGATATTTTACTAGTAGAATGTTTGCTTTTCATATATGAACATTGATGGAGTTTGTGTTGTTGATTATCTGCTACTTGTTGCAGTCTGTGGTGGGAGACGGTCAGTTTGGATTTCCTTAAACAATTCCAGTCCAGCAGAATGCTTAGCATTTGTTGCTAGAAGAAAGTTAAAGGAACCCATAGAGTGGTTACTGTTGATATAGGTATGTGCTAACTTTCAGTCATTTGACTTGACAGAAAAAGTGGAACAGTAATTAAAGCCTATCTATTTTCACAGTGAATATTATACATTATGCTGTTCTGCAAATTTGTTCCCAAAATAAAGAAAAAACACTGTCTTTTTGCTTTGCCTAACATGGCTGAAGTGAATTTGCAAGTTTTCCCAAATTAACCTAAACAAAATTTACTCACCATAGTTCAAACCTGAATTTCTCCTCCTTTCTCTGGCTGCATCTCAGTGTTCCTTTTCTTCTCCCCATTTGTTTCCAACAGACAGTTAAAACTATCACCACAAGGTGGAGTTCTGAACTTTCCATCATGAACAATCTCTTCATTATATCAACAGGGAGTAAACATAATTTCTTCCTAACAATTATACTTCAGTTACTTATTAAACTTACAGGAGTGTTTATGGTAGAAACATTCAACAGAAGAAGGCAATAACTTTGGAACTGTTTCTATGGTCAAGATAGAGTCTTATTGTGAAATTAGTACTGGTTTTATCCTAGACTTTTTAATCTCTTCTTGTCATATATGATTATAGTTGACCAAAGGGAAAAAAAAAAAGAAAAAGAAAAAAAAAGTAAGAAGGAAAAATATAGGTAGTAGATTTAGTAGATTTACAGTCTATGGATATTTTTTCCATTTTCTTCTATTCACTAAGAACCATATTCCTGCAGGACGTCAAAGATGTTGCTACAGATGATCTTATTGGTGCTTACAGAGTAGGAATTTTCTGTCACATAGACACTTAAACTTTTTGGAAGAAAAATCTACACTTATCACCTATATAAACAATGAATTTTTATAACGTGGGGTTTGGTATAATTGGTTGGTTGTCTAAAGGAATTTTATTTTGCATGCTCAGCTGTTAAGCTAAAATGGTTTCTTGCTTTGCAACTCTGACAAGATTTGCAAACACATATAGACTTATCAAATGCAATGTTTTAAAGGGATTTCTTTGTTATCTCCTGTAAAAACAGTGGTTTGTAAAATTATGTGTTGCTAGTTCATTGTAAATGACTACTTTTACATATATGTAACTCAGATCTCAGTTTGAACAGTTTAACTTGTATCTTTTAAGCCTATATCTCTAGAGTCTGAAAACGATGGCGGCACTCTTCTTATTTATTTCATAAAATGATTAACTGCTGGAGTTAAAACTGCTGGAGTTTAAATAGCGCAACAGTGGCTGGTGACGTGGGAGGTTGTGGTGCTGAAGGGACAGCTCACGGCAGCGCTCCGCGGGGGGCGTTACCGGTAACCTGAGGGCAGGGGGTGTAGCGATGATTAGAGTGTAATCATTAAATAGAAATAATCAGTTGAAAGCTTTTAAAAGTGCATTTATAATAAATCTTATTGACTGCAAGCAATTATTTGTCTTTTTCTTCTTCCTCGTGGAATACCTTACATCCTCTGAGGGCATGCAAACCTGGCCTTGCAGAGGGCTGTGGTGAAATCCTACCTTGATATGCTTCTTCCTTAGGAGAGGAAGCCTCCTCCTCAGCAGGCACCCCTCCATGGCAGTGCCAGCTCCCCCGAGGCTGCCCTTCTCTGCCTCAGGCTTTTGCCTCCTGCAGCAACTGCCCACTGCCTCAGCTTCCACCTCTGCCAAACAGAGCCGTGGATGCCAATGGAGTGAGAAATGCCAAGGAGATGGGGAGAGTTACCTCGAATTTTCACTTCTGCCTCTGATGTTTAGAAGACCCTCATTGACTTTCTTTCCCCGTATTTCTGTGTCTTCCCTCACTGTTTCCTTCCCACTCAGTCTTTTTTGGATTTTCTTTCCCTTTCGCTTGCTGTTCTTATCGAAGACTACTGGCATTTACACAACATTCCCAACCTCTCAGGGGGATTTAAGTGTGCCAGATCCTGCCCTATGCTCAAGCGAGCATCACCAGTGCCAGCAGAAGGCCACGGTGACTGCTGGACAGCCACATAACAAAGAAATGTTATGTGCCTGCTTCCAGCAGAGGAGTTGTGATTTATTGTTATGCTTCTCTTTCTCTCTCTTTTTTTTTTTTTTTTTTTTTGATTTGTCACATTAATTTATAGCATGATGTGAGATTGTTCCTTAGCTTCCCTGCAAATCTCTTGTTTTGGGATGTCATGCAATATGATTTTAATCTGTTACGTTACTCAGTAGTGATGAAAAGTTCAAACTGTTAAGCTTTAATTGAACAAAACAAAACCAGCAAAATTACACACATAATTAACCCTTTGCTCTAATTTTCCATACCCATTTGCTCATTCATTAGGAATTTAATCTCCCATATTTTGAGCAAGCTTTGAAAAACCCATTGATCTTTTCACTTTTCATATGTTATATATGTGTTTCTCAGTTTAGAAGACAAGCAAACAAACCCGTCAAACAAGCAAACTTCGTTCTGGAGGTAAACATGAGAAATACTCTCACAAATATATGCTAAATTTAGTACTTGAACACATATAAATGTGGGAATATGCTTATTAGGAACAAAGAAGGCTTCTCTATTATAATTCTAAAATGATGTAATTAGTAACCAGGACTGATGTCTTAATGTGCAGGGACAGAAGAATTCTAATCTAACTCTGGTACTAGCTCTCTCTGTGGCCTTAAATGGCTCACAGTGTCAGAGCTCAAATTGTCCTGAAAATGTTTAAAATAAGTATCTTTCACACCTTGTGTGACCAAGGGCTTCTCTGCTTAGTTCATGGGTCCATGGTCTTCTTTTAAGCATCGGCAGGAGATTTTAGAACAAAATTTGGCCTTGTATATTTGAAATTCCTGAATATAGGTTGCAATTCTGTTGATATCACTATTAATTAAGGATTAGTTGTTGAAATTTTTCTAATCATAGAATCATAGAATTGTCTAGGTTGGAAGGGACCTTTTAGATCATCTAGTCCTACCACCAACCTAACTCTGATAAAAAGCATCACTAAATCATGTCACTAAGCACTATGTCAACTCGTCTTTTAAATACCTTCAGGGATGGTGCCTCAACCACTTCCCTGGGCAGCCCATTCCAATTCGTAATAACACTTTCAGTGTAAAAATTTTTCCTAATATCCAACCTGAACCTCCCCTAGTGCAACGTGGGGCCATTTCGTCTTGTCCAATTGCCTGTGACTTCGTTGTTTTCCATGTGCCATAATTATTACCTTCTAAATGAAAGCTTCATGTCTTTGTCTTTCCAAATTTTAGATAATGCTGCAATTCCTGACCATTCCATAAAGGAATATATTACCTAAATTCAGACTCAGTCATTACTTGACTTACTAAAAAATAAACAAAAAACATTCACTCATTACAGAGTTAAACTCGAATGTATGCAAAATGCCAGATGTATGTTTAAGAAATCTTAATGATGCAATACACTTACAGAACTCTAAGATCTAGATTAGATTTCACAGCATTCTAATTTATTCATCTTCTAGCCACTTAAAAGCCTTGGGCTAAGCAGAGAGAGAGACCTAAGAAATTGTCTTTAAAAGCAACATAAAATGGATGTATATTTAGAAGAAAAGTAACATTTTCAGCTATCTGTTTTGGTGGAGCACTCCTGCATAGCTGTCCACATTGGCTTTCAAAGCTGAAACTACTTACGTTTTGCTAGAGATTGCAGGTACAGTTTGAAGTCAGATGCACTTTATAAGGAAGAAGGTGTATTTTTAATAAGTGCAATAAGAAGAAGCAGAAAAAAAAAATCTTATAAGAACACAATATTTTCCATTTCTGACATTGCTGATCCCTGAGTAGCTTTGTTATTACTTCCATAAGTTGAGCACCTACCCATTTCTTCAAAAATTCTTCCTAATTACTGTTGGTAAGGAGATAATCTAGAGTTACCCTTAAATATATCAGCCTTTTAGGAACTGGCATATGAACAAGATATCAAATTGTCGTGTTTGAGACAGGACCATGATGATAGCGTCTTTAAAATGTTGCCTTAAAGCTCCAATTTCAGTAACAAACCCTGTTAGCTGCCTTCGTTCAGAATTCTGTCAGTGTTTTGAAAAACACTCCTAGGCAGTCAGGTAGATGTAATTTTCATACTGAACATCTCACATAAATACTATGTAAAGTTGTGCAATGAGAACACTATATCTACTTTGCTTATTGCAAGAACTCACGTAGAGTTAGTGTTAGGATCAGAAACAGGTAAACTAAGATGGTCCTGCAACTTGTGTTTTAATACAGAAGTGTACTATAACTATACCTCAGCATAACTAAATATACCACATTCTATATCAATGTAGCTCCTGCATATTCCAGGCTTAAAAAGTATTTCTTTTTCTAGTATAAGTAGGAAAGAAAGTCTTACGATCTTCACCTCATTTCTCAAGTGGTCTCACAGTAGGTTTGGGAACAGATAGGCACCAGACTAAGGTGTTTTTATCTTTCATATTAGCTATTCCCAGGAGCGCCCTACCATTGTATGTCACTTGCCTTTCTATGAAAATTCTTACCGGTGCATACTGAACCTTTTCATACATAAAAGGCAAGATCATAAAAATAGATCTATACACTAGAGATAACTGAAATACAAGGAATGCAAAATTTAACTGAGAAAGTAGATGACCAGCCCAACAACATCAGTTTGCAATATCTTGGTTATTTCTAACTTTTTGGATTCTCAGACTTAACTATGGGCTCAGTTTCTTCTTTTGAATGTATTTTAATTTCTTCAATATTTGCTTTAATTTACTAAAGTCCATCAGCTTATAATTAAAATTGGGTGGATTACAATAGAACTTCATCTAAATATGTGTTATGTGCAGGTTTAAGAGAATTTCTTTGATTTCACTTACTAGTATGGTGTAGCTTTTGCTGCAACTAGAGTAACATGAAGAAGGACATGTTATTGCATTATATCTTTATCCTACTTGGGTTCAATTTGAATTATTTGCCGATCCACATCTAGTGGAATCTGGATCATAATAGTTTAGCATGTGCTTTTTGCACTTGTATACGAGATACATAGTTCTATGTCTGTTGGATTCCAGATGGGTTCCCATCTTGTGACTTACTTATTAATTTCCTTAGGGTGTATGTGACAAGTCACAGTAGTACCGTCTTCATGGAAACAGCTGGATAGACATTATTTTCCGGAGTTTAACACCAGTTATTTTGTTATGGTACTTTTTCCTGCAGACTGAACTATGTCATTATACATATATTACTGCACATATGTATGAACAAAATTATGACTCTTTAACCACAGACAGTGCAATTATTTTTTTTTAATTCACTGAAATTAATACTAGATGTGATATGAAGTATCCTTTCTTTCAAGACAGACTCAACCATTTGACTTACATAAAGTTTTGGTATCAACTTTAATTTCTTCCATTTTGCCAAAGTTTTAAGTTTTGCCTAAATTATTATGACAGGACAAGAGACAGTGGGCATCAGTTGAAATACAAGAAATTACATTTAAACATTAAAAAAAATCTTTTTTTTTTTTTTAAAAAAAAACACCTACAAACAAACCAACAATTTCCAAGGGTGATTGAGCACAGGAACGGATTGTTCATTGAAGTTGTGGTATTCCATATCCCAATAGAGGAACAGGCCTGAGTGACCTGCATCACAAGTTGATCCTGCTCTGATCAGGGACAGTTGACTAGATGATCTCCAGATGTTCCTTCTAACCTCAACTATTCTGTAATTCTATGATTCTATTATGCTAGAGGGAGTTATCTGCATTTCCCAGTGAAATGAGGCTACATGAGGCAGTCTCATGTTTTCACTTCAAGCTTCTATGTGATAGCTACCAGTAATTCCCCAGATTTTTCTCATTCATTGGGCCCTTTTCTTCTGAGTGAAAATCAGAAGAGACTGTGTGCTTTCCCATAGTCAAGCACAGACACAGAACAAAGCAAAACAAACTGAAAAAAAAGTAACAAAAAACCCACCCCACAACTAGATTTATGACTATCTTTCAGAATTCATTTGCTAGACTGAAGTTTACTAATGCAGGTAAAGAAAGTCAGACCTTTCACAAGAGAGAATGAATTTCCTTTACTTCTGACAGTCTCTAAGATCTTACCTCTCTCTCTATGTTTTGACAATCTGTTAGCTCCTGGTAAAATTAGCGCAGTTCTGCTCATAACCAAAGGTCAAGTAATGTTTTATAATTTTTTTGTTCACTGAATCCTCACCATTCCCTTCCTTGGTTATGTAGATGGCAGTTGTCCATTTTTAAGTGAAGCCATTCGTTTTAACTGACTGTCACAATTCTGAGACTCCTTTTGTTGATACCATCTTCCTGTGAGGAACAACAAGTGCTATTGTCTAAACGATCACAACTAGCTGGGACTCCTACAGCTTGCCTACCTCCATATGTTCATATTTAACGGCCTTAACTTTCAGTTTCCAGTGTGGGATTCCTGTGGCTTTCTTCATTAGTGTTTGGCCAGGCACTCCACAAACTTCACAGCAGAGGGCCCTTGCTAACATCTTGTAAGTGGGCTCTCTGGTACCCGCTTTTATCTTCAGTAGTCTTTCTTTCCAGATTTTCTGCAAAGCATCCTGCGGGTTCCTCCACATTCTAGGCAATGGTTCATTTTCTCCTTGAGTGAGGACTTTGCTCCATGTGCGCACTTCTAGACTTGTCAAATGGTGCATTTTTTTAATGAATCCTTTATACAGTAACTTCTAAAAAGCACATATATATAGCCATTTTAATAAACTGTATTCCAGTGAATATGGCTCATACTGCTCCTTAGTGACTACTGTGTAGGCTGCCATTTCACATCATGAAAATACACTTGTTGGCATTATTATGGCTTTTGTATAATTTCAGATAACTGAATAGTTTCTCCTAATCAGCTGTCTATCTCTGGAGACAAAGTGGGATGAAGAATACAGTAACCTGTTCAACCCAGATGATGGCTTGATCTCATTTTTACAAAGCAGTTCCAGTGGGGATTATATGTTCAAGAGGGTGCTCCAAGTTTAAATTTTTCCATTAGTCCTACCTTAGAAACATTTCCTCCAGTCCTGTTCGACTGTTTAAACACTACATCCCACCTGGAACTAGGAACTATTATTCTTTTATTTGAGTGCAATTCCCGTTATCTCCATCCAGTCCCGGTTTCAACAGTCTCAAAAGAAATGAA
Organism: Calidris pugnax; assembly: GCF_001431845.1. Classification (NCBI taxonomy): domain Eukaryota; kingdom Metazoa; phylum Chordata; class Aves; order Charadriiformes; family Scolopacidae; genus Calidris; species Calidris pugnax. Next base: position 41,076,595 of record NW_015094506.1, on the reverse strand, counting down.
AGGAGACAAAGTGATAGTACAGGACACCAGTTCGCTGTCTTTCATGTGACATTTGTTTAGCTTTTATGAAAGAGAATGATATATACTCAGCATATTGGATCAGAGTCTGTTTGTGCATGTAAGCAGGTAGCTTACAGGAACAGGCAAAAAAACTTGCCCTGGGCTTGGGAGAATTAGAGAAAATTAAAAGCTATTCCTGCAACCTAACTGGGCATGTAAGCTCTTTAATAACGAGACTCTCTGTTTCTCTAATCTGATAATTTTGCTAATGTACAGTCTATCTTCATAATTTTTCTATTACTCAGTCGTAATAAAAATGATAATAAAAATTACCCAGAAGTACCCAGTCATTGCAGTTTTCCGGTCCTGTAGTGAAGGTATGATAGGAATTTAAATCACATTTTATCTAAATTTGGATCTTTATGTAGTCTTACAGGGAACAGATATCTGGTCCCTCAGAATAGGTTGTTCCTTAACATGCTAAAGGTGCTAAAGTTAGACACCTAAGGAATTTCCAGTCCAACTAAGGATGTATCAGTTTAGAAGCATCTAGAAAGAACAGAGAAAGAGGGATGAAAAGATGAGGGAAGAAAGAGAGAAAGACTGAAAGGGGGAGAGAAAGCTTATGGGGGAGGAAGGGAGGGAGGAAGAGAGAAAAGGGAAAGAGGGGGAGTAAGAAAGAAAGAGAGGCGGGGGACAGAGGGAGAGAAAAAGGAGGGAATAAGGGATTCTAGAGGAATCCCTTGAATTCTTGAAGAATAAGTGATCTCAATAGCTGTTTGTACTATTTGTACAGTGATAAAATATGGATGTTAGACTGAAATGGATCTGAGGACACAATCGAGTCCATCTTCATGTGTGAATTAGGATCACCCCTCACGGATATTTATTTAACTTGCTCTTGAACACATGTTGAGATGTGGATTCCCTATCAATGATAATCTGCTCCATCATTTAACTGTCCTGATAGCTGGGCTGTTTTCAATTAGAATCTGCTGTAAATCCCCTTTGCTATGCTGGTAGCTCTAATTAAATCCAGCTCTAATTTATCTACATCTTTTCTAAAACATGAAGCCCCAAACTGAGAAAAGTGGTGTTGTTGGAACTTCTGGAATGAAGTTCAGAAGGCACTACTTACTTACCTTGTCTGTGTCAATGAATTCCAAAATTATACTTCACTTTGTTGCAGCAATATTGTATTTTTTTGATCATTATTCACTTTGTGATCTACTACACCTTCCTACCTGTTTTCATTATTTATTCAGTTGTCTTTTTCTCTTTTGCAGTTGTATTTTCTCTTTTAATTATTTAGCATTTGAGGAAAACTGTAATGCCTATGCTCCCCACTGCCAAAATGAAAGACAAGTTGCTGTGTTCCTGATTCAGAAGGATCCTGTTATCATTGATCAGATCTCTGAATTCATTAAAATGAATCTAAATGACTGCAAAACAGTACATATTTATAAATATAACTTATTTTTATTATTTTAATAGTAAGTTTATAAGCCACATTCTGTTCTCTGATATTAAGGGGTGAATACACTTACTGCCTTTATCCCTCCAGATCTGTACTCATTAAACTGAAAATACTGTATACGCCTTATTGCAGAGATAGTTTATCCAAAAGGAACTATGTGGGGAATACAGCTAGATTTTTTTTTCCCCTTTTTTCTCGAAACCAGACTGCTCTGTATAATGTAACACTTTATATTATCCAAAGGAAAATATTTTGGTATCAAAATCAGGTTCTGGATATGTTTTCTCCTGTTCTGAATGTGACGATCAGGGAATTCTCTTTCATTGCTCTCGTATATCAGAACCAGTTATGGCCCATATAACTGCCATTGTTCAGTAACCTGTAAATTTATTACCATAATGAAGCTTCCCGATAAACAAAGTTATTTTTATTTATTAAGTCAGCGGTTGGATCTACAGCTGAACAGAAAGGCTTATTGTGTAAAGATCTGAGGTTATATGTAACATATTTTGAAATGCTGTATATGGACAGGAGGATAGAGTCATGGTTACGGCAGTGGGCAGGAAATCACAGTTTTGAGTCTTGGCTGTGCCACAGACTTTCTGTGTGACTTTGGACAAGCCACTCTTTGTGCATTAGCTAATAATACTATCTCTATCTCCCAGGGGTGTTGTGAGAATACATTCATTAATGTTTGTAAGGCTCTTGGATACTATAGCGATGGGGCCATATAAGCACTTAGAAAAACAATCCATTTTTGCAACAATGTTCATCTCCCTGACTAAGGACTTTTTTTGCTGGAAGTTTTTCATAGATGCTTGTTATGAATAAATCTACTTTATAATGATACAGTGAGGTTAAACTGCTTTTTGGAGTGCAGTTTCACTTTAGTATTCAGAACAGGTGTAAACAGTCATAAGTTTGAAAGCTGTTCCCAAGGAAAGAGAATAGAATTTTTATAGTCAGTCATTTTAACAGAAAAGATACCTCTCCTGATTCATCTAGTTCAAAACATGGAGGATTATTTACATCTGTATCTGTCTCGCAAATAGTTTATTCTATTTTAAGCACTTCTCATTACATTGTCTAAACTACCTCCTCAGGCAAGTCATTCCATTGCCTAATTGTCTTTAAAGTTAAACAGTTTGCTTAAATGTCTACCCTATTTTTTTCCTTGTGGATAAAAGCTGCTCTTTCAGTCTGTCCTTTCTTTCTGAAATAACCTTCACTCACACGTGTTCAGTTCAGACACACAACACAGTTACAGCAGGTTAACAAGGTATTGCTTTAGAGCTGATGGGAGGTAAATTGGTAAGACACTGTAATTTGATTTGATAATTTGCCTGGCTGAGTGCAGTACAGTATTAAAATCTGAATATGGGGCTCAAAGCATTAGCACCAAGGAGAAGAAAAAAAAAAAAGTAAAATTCAATATTCCCAAGGTTTTTGTTGAGGACTTGTTGGTGACAGATTTCCAACCTAGGAGAGTAGGTGCACAAAGACTTCATAAAAAGTTTTGTTTTCTTATGGCTTGTTTTGTTTTGGTTTGTAGAAACTAGTGGCAGCAGACAAATTAGGGAAGTAAGAGATTTGGGAGAGTGTGAGCAGACCCTGAGGACACTGAAGAGTGCTCAGGAAACAAGATATCTTTTGTGCTTCCATGTTTTAATTTGGGGGCTGAATTCAACCAAATTTCTCAGAGAGACAGAAGTATCAAAGTTTCAAAATGTTTATGAAAGTAGGTGATCGTTAGAAGACAGAGACCCCATAAATATCCCAATGGTGGGAATAAATACTATGTCTTCTCCTACTGTATTAAATGTAAAGAACTGACATGGTCTTAAGAAATAGACAACTGTAGGAAATCAAAGCTTGCGGTCAATTACAAGCTGTAAACATACAGGAGAACAAGCCTCATTTGTCTTGGGATTCATGAGACTGCTTGTTTGCTGTGAAGTCCATCCCTCCACTATTGCTGTTTGAATATGTACTGAATAGGATTGCTTTTAATAAAGTTCTCATAAGAGTGATAGTGGAAATGCTTCTCAAGATGAATATTGTGTTAAGCTATGCTTAGACTTTCCTCACAATGAAGGAGAAGAGAGCTGTGTAATTTATTTTTTTTTTTCTCTCTGTGAGTACTGGAGATTGAATGGAGTTGATACTATCTTCTACACATATATAACATATGCTACTCTGGACAGAAGAACTGAAAATAAAAGACAGAAGTAAAGCACACTATTGCAGTGCTGTACAAAATTACTACAAAAGGAGCCACAAGCATCAACTCCTAATCTTTACTTGGATTCACAACCATCAGGCTGCTCCCAACCTCATGTACTATATCCTGTTTTCTGGGTTTAGCCAGACACTCAGTACAGCCAACTTTTCTTTCAGTTTTTCAGTAAATACAGGACCTGTATTAGGAGATATTTAACCAGAATTCCAAATTTTATAATATGACTTGATTCAGGATTGAATAAAAAAGTATTAATAAAGTCAAGGAGAGGAAGCTTCATTAAAAAATGTTGCTGAAACATTATTTTCTTTCAGTTCTTTTATACCATAACATGTCTTTTCAACTTTTAGTTTATTCATGCTTCTGTTTATTAGGCATTCTTTAAGTAAAATCCTTCATTACCAAAACATTTCCTGTACAAATATATTTTCATAGTAGGCTACTGCAGTGACAATAAAATCTCTACCAAAATATTCAGGAAGAAATGTAACTCAAAGGATTACTTTTATCTTCTTAAAAAATAGGAAATATTTTACATTTTGTGTCAAACTAATCCTCTTTGACACACTGTATGCATCACACAAAAATAATTGGGATTATAAAGATTAATATAGTTTGAAAAAAAAACCAGTTTAAAAACCAAAAAGATGCCTGTTTACAAAACTCAGTTCTGATAGCCATCCAATTAAAAAAGATGAGCACCACAAACACTGGAAAATTCAAATTTCTATTAAAAAATTTTTATCCTATGTTGTATCTGTCAAAAGGAAGAATATGCATCTTCAGCGGCATAGCTGGAAAAGGAAAAGAAAACAGTTAAACCAACTCAAGCTATCACTGTTGCATTACTCTGTTTTAATGACTGCCTTCTTGGGGATGTCTTTCTGTATGAGAAGCAGCAGGGGACACAATCTGGAAGGGGTAAAGCCTTTTCTCTATGGAAAAGCAAATTGCAGCTATTTCTCATAGTAGGAGGTCATTGGTCATATACTGATTCTATCTGCTTTGATAGGACCACGTTACTGATAAACACCTTTGTATCTACGGCATGTGCTTAGAAATGATGCCAGTTGCACATGTTTGCACCAACAGAATAATTTCTCCCTTGCTGATCCCTCAGGCTACACGTAATATACAATTAGATGTTATCTTGTTCATATTATTTGATGTTTCAGTTTACTACATAAAATACACACCTGCTTCTCATATCTCTTCTATATTGTTCTAAAGTGATTATGAAAAAAAAAATAATATTTTAAAACCTAATGGCTCCTAATGGAAGAAAAAAATAACCTGTTATGTGTGGGCAAAGAGAAGAAAACAATACAAAATGTGGTTGGCATTCAAAATAAATCTAAAATACCCTTTTTAACCATAACAATTATTCTAGCTAGTATACTATCTTTTGCTAGTCCCAAATTTCTTAAAGTAATTGTCATGTGTTTTGGGAGTTTGATCTGTTCTGGTTTTATAGAATTCCATTAGTTTCCTGTAAAGAAAAAGATTTTTTTTCTGGCATTGTTTCTTCACAAAGTTAAAAAAAAAAAACACCAACAAAAAGCAAACACAAAGTAAGCTGTTTGTGGATCCAACATTTGGTGGCATTAGATTTTAAGTTTTTATTTAACACAGTTTTACTATGAAGGCTAGAACTAGATAAGTGCTATGTACTATATTATATCTTCTTTATAGGGAAGACACGAAAACTTAACCTCTTTCAAAGACAGAGGAGACTCTTCTACCTTTCAGTTAATTCAGATGCAGTTGGATGTGTTTGGTTAACTCAGAGCTGAAATGATGCAAAAAACTCTTCTAAAATCACTGAAGGTCAATTTTATGAATACTGTTCTCAGCATCTTAAAGTAGTTGTTACATAGAGTAGGTTGATTGTAAGGGGAAATGCCAAAGTCTTCAATTCTAAATCTTCAGGTGTGTGGGCTGTTAGACCCCCTAATGTTGTAGTTTATTCTGTGTTCATTTCCTGTTGCATTTTCAGAAGTGATTTCAATTGAATCATTTATGGTTCTTCCATTCAGATTATAAGAGCTATTTTGGAGCGGATAACCCTCAATGGCTGTATATGAGACATTGCCCGGGGTGCTTCCAAGATGCTTTTGAGCTGGGTAAGGAAATCACTGAGTGTTGACGCATTCTCAAAGCACTATGGCATGGATTGAGAGCATATAGTTTATAAACTCTGTTACTGACCTATTATTCTGTGTATACTGGCAGAATAGACTATACCAGTTTCCTCTGAATGTTAAACAAAACCAACTGAACATTTTTTGGTTAAAAAAAAAAGAAAGAAGTATTTTAAAAAAATTAACAACAATATCTAATCTGTATGTGGTAATTCATACATAAAACCTTTAATTCATCATTACCCACTTTTGATATGTCTACTTTTACTATAGTAGCCATTCAATGTATAATATTATACTAATGTAATGTCATAATATTACCATTATATTAGTATACCGGTGAGGTAAACCATACTTAGATTTTCACTGTGACTTTAAGGTCAAAGCTGTTCTGCGGGCATGGCTTTACCAATATGCTACTTTAAGACTAAAACTTACATTCATGCGGTTATTCCTGGATCACCTCTACTATCTACATATTACCTTATACACTCTTCCTCAGTCAGAATTAGTTATCATGTCTAATCTCCCCTTTCATATATGGACACAGGCAACTAAAAGCATCTGGGCTACTGAACTTGAATCTGTGCATGAAGGACAGTATAGACATGGGGTGTTGGTGTGGGGCTTTCACTGAGTGTGTGTTAAGTGAAGAAATCAGCGAAAACTTTCTGTCTCTTGTTCAAAAGCCTGCTCATGAGTGTGATGATCAGGACAGTCCAGCACAGGGGTGATGCTAAAACCTCCCAGGAGCTGGCACAAAGGAGGGTCCATGATCCACTTCATTCCTTCTCTATTTAAGGTTAAGCAGTGTCCGGGGAGAGTGGTTATTTTGCTGTAGAGAAGGATGTTCTATCTCTTTCAATGTTTGTGTAATGCTCTTTGTAATGTTTTATCCAGCCAAAATCCTGCTGAATCAGCTACAATGTCTCCAGGATTTTCACAGAAGTTAGTTCAGGCTGTGCACTGTCACTGCCCCGTGTGCCAAGGGTACTATTTTAATATCTGGCGTTTTTGTTAAATGCCAAAATCTTAGATGCTCCATTTCATGTTTTAATTAAAGTTTTCTATTTTAAAACAATGCAAGCATGCAGATAAATGGTTCCTATTAGAACAGCATAATTTGAAACAAAACTAAAAAGGTTCTTTTCCTTTTAAAATATGCTTTTCACAAAAAGTTTTGTGAAAAGCTACTATTTCATTAACTGTTGTAAGCTATAGGCTGCCTATATATCTGGTAAATAGAAGAAATAAAATTCCCACAAAAACAGACAAGTAAATAATGAATAGGTTGTGCAGGCAAGGGAAGGTTGTCTTAATCCGCAGTTCCAGCCATTATCCCACCCTAGGTGTTCATAGATGAGCCTCCAGTGTGTTAATTCCACAGAGTTCAGTAATAAATCTCAGATTAGCTTGCAGTAATCCATTTTCATCATGCCAAATAGAATATGTCTTATACTATTTAGTATTAACTGGCCATACCTAATAAAAGCTACAGAGTGGCTAATAGTTTTTTTCTTTATTATCAGGAACTAGTGACTATATTATACATGAATGGCTTGTAAAATTACCGGTTTCTATTTTAGAATAACAAACAAGTTTGTGTTCTAAGATTTAAGATTTTAAATTTAAAAACCACTTTCTCCTTTACTTATTCAAGATTTTGAAATGAAGTCCTGAACACAGACCCAGAAGTAGTTTAATATATGAAATTCTGGGCCTCCTTTAATGTCACAGTCTGATATAGGTGTAGATCATTTGAAAACATGAGTTTTCAGGTTAAAAAAAAAGTGCCATAGTGGTAAACCCATTTTAATTTATACTTAAAATGTAATAATTGTTCATTTTGTGCATGCAACAATTTGCAATTGTTTATTTGAGGTTTTTAATAATTTCTAAAGCATCTGCACTTAACATTTGTCTGCAGAATATTTGTTTCCCCTCCACTAACCTATTAGCAACCAAAGATTACCGCTACCCTCAGTAATATCACACAACGTGCTCAAATATCACAGAGGCAGTCATTGTCTTTTCCTCATATGTTCAAACCTGTTCTAACTAACTGTGGAGGTGCCTGGTTTGTTCTGGATATGCTCCATTTTTGCTTCAGCTCCTTTTCCTACTTACTACAGTAAGAATCACTAATGGAGAGAATTAAAAGTGTCCATTTTGGCCTGGTTTCAGCTCCTGATCAATTTTTGTGATATCCAGGTTTTGAGGTGGAAAGTCAACAGTTTAATAAATGTAAAGTAAGTTCTCTGGTTGAAGTTCAAGCTATAGTCAAAGAGCTTATTGATAAAGTTGCCAGTGAGTATGAGTTTCTATAGCAGAATTCCCTCCTGTAGAACATTTTTTTATTATTATTTTCCCCCTCCACTAAGGTGAGAGGAAGCAACAACCCCTCCAAATATCTTAGCTTATTAACTTTTCCATACAACGCTGCTACCGGCCGTTCTATAAAGGTTTGCTGTGACTTGACACATAGAGTCACTGCTTATTCAGCATGGCTTTCTCCATGGGTTTCATTTTCAATTAAGAACTTACTGAATGTTACAGCATTTTAGTTCTGTGCACTTAGGCTAGACCCTCAGGAATTGATGCTGGAAACTGTGGATCATAACTAAATTCCATTAATTTCATTTGTTTAATCATCCTGGTTATAATACAAATCCTTTTTCTAAAAAGGGAGTAAACAGTTGTATTTTGAGAAGTGCTAAAATGTTCAAATGATCTTAAAATATATTGAAAGGTAAAAATATGAGGATAAGCCCTCTTAATTTCATTGTGATTGTTGTAAATAGTCCTATAATAATTAGAATATTCAAGCCTATACCTTGCCTACAAGTCTTAATTGTGAGTTTAAATAATTGTATGCTGTCTCTGAATTATCATAAACTCAGAATCACAGAATGGTTTGGCTTGGAAGAGACCTTCAAAGATCATTTAATCCAAGCCCTCTGCCATGGGCAGGGTCATCTTTCACTAGATCACATTGCTCAAAGCCCCGTCCAATCTGACTTTGAACACTTCATTATCATCTCAAGGTAATAATCTTGCAACTGGAGGTAGGTAGAAAGGCCCTTGAGACCTTGTAGACTCTCTCTTTGAGATTAGTAGTTTTCCTGGATGTAAATTGCTTCAGGTCTTTTTAGCTGAATGAAGGCATATTTTGAAAAAGAGAACAGATGAAGGCCATAAACAAATGAGAAAAAATTGGGAGTAGGAAAGGATGTGCAGATAGACACTGTAGTATTGCAAGTTCTCCCTTAAGACATGTGTCGTTCTGTCAGTTTAATACTGAGTTTCTTTTTCCCCTCAAATATAGAAAACTATTCATAGGCAGCCATAGCATATGTAATGATGTATCATAGAAATTTAATCACATCGTTTAGATGTCTCTTTCTTCAGACATTAGAATATTTCTTCCTGAACAGGCTGAGTGAAAACTTGGTACATCTCGTATAAAAAATCCTAATCCATAGTCTGGAAGGCAAGAATGAGTTTCGGCACTGCAGGTTCTTCACACAGGATATGCTGCCCTGGATCCCTCCTCATTGGCAGCTCATTCATTACAGCTCATGTGTTTTCTCATATTCGTACTGGCACTAGTTCCTTCGGATCTGTACTGGTTGCAAGCACCATCAGTGTAGGAGCTGTATTTTTTAAGGCTCTAAATTTTGTAGTCCCAGATGCGTTGGGGTTTTTCTATTTAGAAAATTCCCCAGGTCATAATGCTCTCATTGTTCTCAGTAGGGAACCTTAATTGCAGAGCTAGTTGGATAAGAGTTGGATTAGCTGGCAGAGTGTTGTCTGGGAAATCTTTCAGCTGTGCAATGTTATCACTTCCCCTACGTCCCCCCGCCCCCACCCCTGAGGATTCCTAGCCTACTGCATTTGGTGAGATACATATGTTTTCCCCAGCTACAGGAGCTGTGAAGGGTTCCTCTGGGATATCTAAGTATAAATACCTAAGTGTGTCTTCAGTTGCTAGGTTATTTTTAGTCAATGGGTGGTTACCAAGTCATCTATAATTGTGCTGTTAAATGTGTCAGAGCAGCTACTGCAAAGCTAGGTGCTCCCTCTAACAGGTTCAATGTATTAGGGAAAATGTAAGAGGACAAAACCAACATTTCAGAACTAAGCTGTTCACAGATTTAAATTATATAAGGGGAGATTGCTTGATAAGCAGCTATGTTGAAGATGATCCATGAGTACAACATGGAAGGAGGAGCATGGTAACATGCTTTGACTGTACATTCCATTGTATCTGTGATTGGCTTATTGTGTCACTTCAGATTAGTGTTTTGGGGGAATTTACCAGTGGTTCAAGGCATCAGAGTGGCCTTTCAGAATCTTTCACTTCTTCTTAGGCAGTTCCTATACAGCCTTTATCAGCAGTGGCCAAAAGCCATTACCAACCAGCGACAGCTATGTGGGAGAAAGTGCAATGAGTTCCCAATGAGCAACTGTCCACACAACTGCTGGCATAGTTCTTTCTCTAGAAATAAAAAAAGAGGAAGAAAATCATACCTGAATAGAAAGTCACTAAGATGGCAGGAAGAAGACAAGAAGAGCAAAACAGTACAACTAAAAATCCAAAAGAAAAAAAAAAAAAGACTTAAAAAGAAAAATACTTCAGAAGTTCAAAGCAGAAATGATACATGATGCACTGTAACTAGGAAATCACACATTGGTTAATCTGAAATATTTAGGCTGTGCTATCCCTCTTATGAAACTGCCACTGTGAGAAAGAACTGAAAACAGGCTTTGGTCTGTCAAAGATTGTTAAAGATATATTAACATATCACCTAATTGGGTGAGTCTAGGAAAAACAAAGTGAAACTTTTAGGTGGTCAAATGGATGTGTATTTGTGGTTCTTATGGTGGCTGAATCATGTCACTAACTAGAGACTAACATAGTTAATCTCTTTAGAGATTAATTTCTACTCCAGTGGCACTTGACCAGCATAAGCTGAGGATCTGTGATAAAATTTTGAGGACTACTGTACTTGTGACTAGCCCGATAGCAAAGAAATGTGAACCTCACATTGGCATGCAGAGAACAGTGGGAAAAAATATTTAAAGGTTGCAAAAACTAATTGGTGGAAATATATCCATCTGTATTCATTACTATATATTCAATATACCATCTATTTTGGTTAGACTCAAAATGGAAAAAGATTTATAATGCCACTTCAGGCATATGTGAAAAACGAACTGGGTGAATTTCAACAAAATAAAATGTTAAACTTAGCATCAGGAGAAACATTCCAGCTGAGAGAACCACTGGGCTGGAATAATCGCCTCCGGTGACTGGTGACATACTATTGCCTGAGTAACTCGAAAGTAACAAAAATGAAATCCAGTGGGCATTGGCAAAGGTTTAGTCTAGATAACCTAATAATAGATATCGTCTGCTCTATTTTTTGGGATTCAAAGCCAGTAGTAGTTTCCAATTTCATTAATGAAAATGGGCTAATGTCATCTCTTGTGCTACTGCATTTAGATCTGCATCGGCCGTGCGTAATTTTGGGGTTTATTGCATGAACAGGAATAAAATAATTATGCAAAAGGTGTTTGACACAACTGAAAATACTAGGGACTTAGTTATAGGTATATAGACAACAATCTGAAGATGATTGTGTTCCAGGAATTTTTGCGTGTTTTTATTTATAAAATATCTCTATAGTGAAGAATAAATCTTAAGTTTGGGAGAATCTTTCCACAGAATTAAATGCAGAGTATAGGTGATATTTTTAAAGCTCTAGAATTGAGCAAAGGCTGCTGTCTTTGCTACAGAGTTCCAGTTTTAGCAATTTTGTAGGACTAGATTGAAGTTTTGGTGAAAAGAAAAAATGAGCTCTATTTCCAAAAAAAGAACACACATTTGGAGATTATGCTCTTCTTTTTTGTGATGTTTTCCCGTAAGAACTCAGAAGAACTTATATCTCACACATATTTGCTCTTGCTCCTTGACCATCAGGAAAATGCATTCCTCACTTCCTCACAACTGTCCTGTATTGGAAATGTCTTCCAAGGCCATCATGATTCTTTACCAGCTTTCAGGTGCTGAGCATCTCTCCTTTAACATTAAAACACAACTGGGAGAGTTCCTGTGGAGCTCCCTGGCAGGAGCTACTGCTGGGACAACAGCCTCTATATTGCTGGAGATGTATGGGGTTAGAGATCTGGCAAAAACCTGAACATTCACAGTGAGACAGTTCTGTAAATCAATCTTGGCCCAAGCAGCTTATAAGTTGTTTGATAGGTATCATTTCATTAGTTGGGGGTGCAAATCTTAATGGCTGAAAGACTGGGGCAAATTTTTGTCAGTGGAATTTATTCAGAAAAGTCTTACAGAGAAGTCTACACTGGTAACTTGAGATATCTTTAATATTTTATACATCTTTATGCAGGTGACAAGTGAAGAAATTGAAGAGGGATGTTTTTGAATAGGACTCACCCTATTTGAAAGGTCCAAAGCTATTTAGAAAATAGAGAAAACACGCTGAACCATATTTAGTACAGCAAGTGGCGTTGCCAGGTACCACTGTCCTCTCAAATGGGAAGTCTTCTGGAATCCCTTGTTGCTATGAGACTAAATATCTGTACAGTGTGAGCGCTGAACCAGATTTTGCTCCCACTTACACTGGTGTGCATGTAGAGTGACTCCCCTGTGGCTGGGAAGCACAGCGCCGCATTCTGATGGCTCACTTACAAAAGGGTTGACCCAAGGTCCAGGGAAGCCCAGGAGTATTCATCTAATTCAGAAGCTCAAAGAAGTAAGGCTCGTTTAAAATGGGAGAAGGGCAATCATCTTGCACCTCAAAAGGGGCAAGCAATTGGGGATTTTGAACCATTGACAGTGGGTCTTCACATGTTTTTTAGTCAAAAAGAAAGCAATGTGTAAAATTTTGCATAGGGAATCCTCTTCAAGCTTAGCATGTTCAAATGGAAAGATACATACTGCTTATCCTGGACTGCATAAACTCCTAAGTTTAAAACACTTTCAAAATCCACTTATTTGTGGATTTAAAAGCTGCTACGTCAGGGCACTTTTTAAATGTTTGCTTAAGTATAAGATGTATGCATTTTCTCTAGCTACTTGACACACTTTTTCTTTCACCCAGAAGACAAATAAACAAACAAAACCCAACTTGAACTGCTCCCAAGCATGGCCAATTTCTCACCAAAGTGTACATTTCAGAACGAAAGATTTACAGTGGAATTTCTCTGGTGTGGCTGTGACATTGCTTTAACATTGCATGGCTGTAATCTTCAAATACAGTAAATGCAATAAATGGGTTTAGAGGGATTTGTGTGAAGTTTAAAATTCAAAAGATAGTTGTTTTTCATGTTTCTCTGCGCTATCAGCAAAAAACCAAAAAAGCACAGGGATGAACTTAACACACATCATCAACAAGAAGGGAGATGTTTGCCCAAAGAAAATGCTGGTCTTTTATTAAGCTGCCCTTTCAAGTAGCTGGAAAGATGCCTTTTTTTTTTTTCTTTTTTTTCTTCAAATTAAGAAAAGAATTAAATATTAAGTATTTAAAAAAGAAGAAATGCAAACCTCTAACCCCAAAACTATGAAAACAAAGCTCTTAGTGTGCAAGTATTGCCTTACTTGGTTTATGTCCTCAAAACTGTGGATGCGCTTTCATGTCTATCCCGGATAAACGGGGGTAACGGGGGCCCCCGGTGCGTTACCGTCTCTCGCTAACGGAGCGCGGTAAATCCCCAGCCAGCCCTGAGGGCTACGGCAACCGGCTCAGCTCGCCGCGGAGCTGCCCGAAGGGGAGGACTCGCCGCCGTGCCGGGCCGTGCCGTGTCGCCCCGTGTCGCCAAGGCCGCCTCCCGCCCGCAGCCTCCCGCGGTGCTGCGAACCGCACCTGCCCCGGCCCGGCCTCCCCCGCTTTACCCTCCCGTCCCCGGGCAACGCGTCCGCCCTCCTCCCCGCAGAATTCGGGTTTGCTCCCCGCCAGCCCGCGTTGCCGGGCAGGCTCGCGTCGCGGAAGTTGCGCGGGGCGGCCCGGCGGTGCTCGAACGCCGTAGGCGCGGAGCCGCACCGCGTCCGCAGGGCACCTGGCCGGGAGCCCGACCCGGGCAACCCCCTCCGCCGCCCAAATTCGCGCAGCAGACGGCGCGTAGCTGTTCCCCCCTGCCCCGGCACCGCGGAGCTCGATGCCCTTACCGGGCAGCTCCCGTCCGTCGGGACGGCCCCCGCGGCTGCCGGTTGCGGAGCGCTGCGGCGGCTCTGCCCCCGTCCCGGGCCGCAGCGCGTCCCACAGCGGCGCGGTCGAGCGCGCAGCCCCCGCGGAGCGGCTCCGCATCGCAGCATCTCCCTAGCCTTCCCGCGCTCCCCCCCC
>NW_015094506.1:41012438-41061644 GCF_001431845.1 Calidris pugnax | reverse complement strand
CCGCCACGGCCAGAGGAGCCCGGCGCTGCCGCTGCCGCTGCCCCCGCGCGGGGTGTGAAGCCCCCGGCCCCTCCTCCGCAGCCCCCGGGGCTCGCCCGCCCTGCTCGGGAGTGTGGGTCCCTGCCGGGAGCCGCCGCGCCTGGCGCACAAGAGGGAAGCGTTGATGCATCGCTGTGGAAATTCATTGTGTGACTTTCTGGGTATTTACTGAGTTTCAGACCGAGATGCAGCTCTTGAAAGCTTTATGGGCACTAGCAGGAGCAGCGATCTGCTGTTTTCTTATATTTGTCATCCACTCACAGTTTCTTAAAGAAGGTAATTATTTCTGCATGTCTACATACCCTGTTCTTTAATACTAAGGTCTTTACGAGGTGCCTTAATTATTTTTTACTGTTTCCAGTATGTTCTATTTACAGCAGTGCTTCCACGCTATTTTTCCTTTCCGTTAAAGCCTTCTCATTTTTGTTCCTTTAGATAATAGGTAGCTTTAGACTTACATTCTTGGTAAATGTGTATGTATATATATATAAAAATTCTGTATGATGATTGTGTTCAATGTTTTAGGCAATGTCTCATTTCTTTATGGGGCATGTATAGCGTATAGAAAATATTTGTTGCTATCAGATGACCACGGAACAGTAGTCATCATGGGAGTATTAATAAACCAAAAAACCCTTAACAAGTAAACGTCTTATTTTTATACCAAATCAATAGGCATCTTTCCCTCTTCCTTATTCAGTACGTTTTCAATAGATGGCACTAAAGTTCTATGGAAAGGGCAGGGCAGAGCAAATCCTGGGCATTCAGCATCTTCCTTCTCCTCCTCGCTGCCCCAAAACTGGAAGAGGCCTTTGCATGGTTTCAAGGCTCCTGGTTTTTTCCACCTTGTGGTCAGAAAACTGTGATTACAATTTACTGGAGATAATAGTTTCGATTGTGTGGCAGGCTTTCTTCTTTTTTTTTTTTTTTTTTTTTTTCCTATTGAACCGGGTGGAAAAAAATCTGTTTGATTAAGTGGATAGAGGAATTTTCTTGCAGAGTAACCCTCATATTGCTCTTTTTTGTTTTCTTTCCTCTGAAAAATACTCTTTCCACCCACCACCCACCCCCGCTAAAATAACGATTCCATGGCTTATTTGTAAGGCAAACTGTAGTCTGAGATTTAAGTGTGAGTCCTGAGACACGTATATATAGTTGGTGGTGTGTGGGAAAGCCCAGTGCTGTTCTTTAAGCAGTGTTAACTAATGTAACACAACAATGTGGGGGTTTTGGTGAAACCATTTATTCTTTTTTAGCATTGTAAGACAGTTCAGATTATAGCTGCCGGAAGAAGGAGCCCGGCTCAGCTGGGAGTGCTGGCTGCGCAAGGCAGGGCAAAAAAACTTTTATGTGACTGGGACAAAGTTTCACTTAAGACTGGGCAAAGCGACAACCTTGCAACCACTGAAGTATCGCTGCTGGGTTTTATTTAGTGTCAGTCCAAAAAAGCATGAGGCTGTACATTTTCACAGATCTTTTCTGAAATGAATGAACACTTCTTTGCCTGATTCGGTTAATTAAGAAGAGTTATCCAGATATTTCCAGTGCCAGAGATTTCTCCTTAAAGAAACCTGCCCATGCTTTAATTGCATCGTGTGCAATGCCTCCCACATAGTCACTTATTTAGCATTCTTTTAAAATGCTCAGGCTAGCGTATTTGTATATCTCTGTCTAATGAGATGACTTGTTTGGAGGAGATTTTGCAGAATGAAATATTGCCAGTCATTTCAGGCTATTTTTTTTTGTCAGTATTTGCCATTATGCTGCTTTTATTTTTTATTTTTTTTTCAGTCTTCCCTGCTTGATTTTGAGACCTGTGTTACTGTAAATAATCCATAAAGGAAGAAGCATTTTATTTAACTTCAGATAATTCTTCCTGCATTGTAGGAGTAGAAAGCTAGCAAATTAATTTGTAAAGAACAGAAACCATGGCCATACACCGAGCACTTTAACACATTTTACATTGCTTCTCTTCGGGCATTTCTGGCCCCTCTCAATGTGGACTGCAGAGAGAACACTGAAGCTCTTGAGCTTGTCGGATAACTTAATTGCATCCGTTTGTTTATATTTGTGGGGGGAAAAAAAAAGAAAAAGAGAAAAAGATTTCTGCTGTGGTGAACACCGAGAACTACATACTTACTGTAAATACAGATTGCATGTATTGGGCTAGTTGTCAGCCTTTTCTTGACGGGTGCTAATCTCCACAATAGCATTTTGACCCCTTTCGTATAATTACTTCAGCAATGTATGTATTCTTCCTTGTAGTTTCAAT
The DNA here is from genome assembly GCF_001431845.1 of Calidris pugnax. Lineage (NCBI taxonomy): Eukaryota > Metazoa > Chordata > Aves > Charadriiformes > Scolopacidae > Calidris > Calidris pugnax. Next base: position 41,059,333 of record NW_015094506.1, on the reverse strand, counting down.
AATGACACTGACTAGTTTAGCAGAATTGACTGGAAGTCTACATGGCATAACAGAGTTTATTTCTTTATGAAGAACTTTTAAAATATCCAATAAAAATGATTGGTTTAAGCATAATATATTCAAATGCAGACATCTAAGAAAAGGAGAAATAGATAACAGAAGATTTAAGCTATATATTGTAAACAGTTTGGAAAAACAAGTCTTACATTTTCTTTCTTTTTCATTTTAAAATCTGCTTGTTAAATTATTTTCAGAAAGAAAACAAGGGAAAGAAGTGTGAGGAAAGGACTAGCAACCCATTTAACCATATGCCTACCATATTAGTTTGCTAAGTAAATATGTATAAAGAAGAATATACGTGAGATGGCTGTAACCTTACCTTCAGAAGATATGAAATTCTTTTCTGATATCAGAGTTAGCCCTTTGCATTAAAATTTAAAAAAAAAAAAAGTTAGGAGTGGTATGTCTCATTATACACACTGTTGTTAGACTGTTGATTTCCTGGCAAAAAGATTAATTTCTCATCGGACTTTAATGAACTACGTGGTCTCATTATTTGTAGCTCAACTGTGTGGTTGAATTCCTAAGTTAAATGCTTGGACATTTTCATTTGATTATTTCTTGTGCAGAAGGCTAATTTCCTGTAGTCCCAAAGAACAAACAAGTAAACCACCAGTTTGCTGGCTTGATCAGATTAGCTGATAGCACATATCTCCTGAGACAATTTGATGGTACAAGTTCATACACCAAGCATCTCTTTTGTATGTGAGACAATTGATTTAAGAAGAATGACATGTAAAGTTAATTAAAGGTCTGACTTAATTTATTAAGGCATGCTCTTTCATTTTTTGCATGTTTTGTAACATTTACTGCTCATTATTTTTCCAGAGGCAGGTCCTAATAGAAAGCTGACATAATCCTCGCTTTTTGCAACATCTCAAAATGATACAATTACCACCTCTTTTCTGTATTCTTTTCCTCTTACTCACTTAGAATTAGTGATGTTATCTATTATGTTAAACTCTTACCACCTATTAACACAAGATGGTTTTATAATTGCAGTTGTACTGCATGACTATAATTTGTAGAACTTTCATTGTGTCCAGCTGAAACTTATTACCAGAACCAAATCCTCCTTCAGTCACTTTCATAAATATGAGGTTGTGTGTTGCAATAGCCAAGTGAGAGTTTTCACTCTGTTAATTTTTCATTTTAGTTCTTATGCTGAACTTATATTTTTCTCTAGGTAGCCCTGTCTTAAATCTTAAATAATTTTATATAGATTTTTGAATTAAGATAGGTTAGTAAGAGTATTACTTTACTGCTGTTTGAATGGTGGTAAAAAACAACGAATGCTTGTTCTGAGATGAGTGGGAAAGAGCTGTTTAAATGTCTGTTTTCTTGAATATGTTTTTTTCAGGAAGTGAAGAATGGGTGACACAGGGTGCCATTTTTCCACACTTAGGCTTTTGTGTGGAAATACAGGTCGTCCTGTGGCTAATCCGTTCCCCTATGTCCAATCTGTCCTTCAGTGTTTCCAAAAGATGAATAGAGCTGTGAACCCAGAAAAGGGTATTGTGATCTGTAATTGCAGTCCCATGCCTGCCTGATCTTCCTGCAAAGCAGTTTAATATACTCAGCTGCAGTCAGTATGGAGGGGTGTTAAAAAATGAAATATCTAAAACTTTTTTGCATACACCATTGAGAATTAAAAGTAAAGAATTACCTTTGCTGCTCATGTCTGATTTCAAACAATTTACAGTTGTTTAACACATTGAGGGGAAGAGAACTGAAAAATATATTAGTTGTGGGAACTCCTTTGCCCCCAGACAAGTGCCCTTTTCACCTGGGAACATTTTAACCATTCAAACACAGGAGGGGTGGGAAAAGGTAAAGGATATAGTTTCTAAATGTGTCTTTGAATGCAGTGGAAAGTGGAGCAGTTAGGTAGTAACTTTGCAATGGTATGTATATATACCCGGGTGTGTTGCAGCCCTACAGATAGTTTAAAGCTTCTTTTATTCTGTGATCGCTCATTAAGAGACTAGAATGTCTTATCTAACAAGGACGATTAAATATTTTGAATGGTTTATGAGATTAGAGTGGTGTGAGCCTTGTTTGGAGAGGGACTATACAGCAACGTGGATTCAGCCTCAAGAATCTTGCTTAAAGTATAGAGGATTGGAGTAATCAGATCTCAAAACCACATTCTTAATCTGATGGGTAGATGTTTAGTAGCAAGCTGTGTAAAATAGGGTGATTTTCTGCTGATGTGCTGCAACAGTTAAGTAGAGACAAGAGAATTCCAATACTTCTGTTATAACCAGATGATTATGGCTATAAACCAGAATTTTAGCATCACTTGTACAGATTTAGTATATACTTATATATATGAATAGGGTGTCTGTTTATCACATTTTTCATAATTATCATTTTTTTCTGCCTTAGGCAAAAGTTAGCAATTATTGGTTACACTCTTGTTGGCACTTCTCTGTCAAACACATTTCGAGGAATTAGTGTCACAATAGCAAAAATACTGCAGCACTTTCTTTAAAAGAATGCATTTATTACACATAATAACTTGCTTAAGTTTTATACTTAATATCTTTATTCTGTCACTTTTAACAGATTTAAGTATTTTAGCCTGCTCTAAAAGTATGGGAAAAGCTTTATGCATATTTTTTGAGTTCTTAGGGTGTACATTTTGACACTGAAAATAATAAGGAACATTATTCTATTTAGCTGTCTAATCCCAAACAACTCTGCTACTCCTCTGCTAATGTCTGAAAATGTTTACTGACAGTATATGCAAGATAATTTTTTCAGAGCTTTCTGTTCATATAAGACTGATAGCTTTATGAAGTTGGGAAAAATAATGTTTATTGCTGCGTAATACATTTTGAGGAAAGGAATTGCTGTTAAGAATGTGGGGAGAAAAAGTTTGGGTTTATGTTAGAGTTGTTTTTTTCAGTTTTCCCTTTTATGCTTAACCTGTGTCTCAAAACAGTAAGATACCTTGCTCACCAGATGTGCTGCATATGTTACCTATATATAGTAAAACTGAGTTGAGGACAATGTGTCCCAGCTGCAAATTTGCCTGCTTTTGAGGGGTTTATTACTTTTAACATACTCTAGTACAATTCTTTTCTCCTGTTTGTCTTCTATAAATTTTTTTTCACGTTTGTGGAGAGGCAAAGACGAATTAGATTATTGGAGCAGCACATGAGGATAGAGAGAGGCACAGAATGCAGAAGTGGAAGTTTTTGCTTCCCATCCAGGAAAGGGACTTGACAGTTAAAAACCCCTGAGCTTGAATAAATGCTGCACAAGGAAAGAAAATGTGAAAGGCAACCAGTCTGTGAGGCTTTTTTGCAAGTTGTTATATTTTTATGGCAAATAAATAAAATTAAGAAGACCCAGTTCAGTGGCTGTTTGATAGTATGTGACACAATGGGACTGAAGAAAAATGAGAGAAGGGCTAGCTTTGAGATAAAATAGCTTTGTATTTGAAAATTGTTGGTATTTTCAGAGGTTTTTGTTTGTTTGTTTTGTTGGGGTTTTTTGATTTTTTGTTTTGTTTTGTTTTTTTTTAAAGATAGGGTTAGAGAAGTATAGCAGTGAAAGGAAGCTATGCAGACCAAAGTTTTTAATAATTTTCTTTTTGGAGAGGCGAGAAAGCTGTTCTCTATCTGGCATCTGCTGTGCCAGGATATACCGAGAGGGGGAGTCTGACAGTTTTCCTACCCATAGAAGATAGTTTTGAAATACAATCTTTGGTTTTGGGTGATGAGAATGAAAGCAGTGTGTACCTTCATAGGGAAGCACACCATAGACAGTATAAAGCCCCTAGTTTTCCTGCTTGAGCAACTCAAAAAAAGGAATTAGTAAGAGATTTTCAGTAGCCTTTTTACCACTGCCTGTTCTCATGCCCCAAGAGCACAAGTGAGGAATTATTGACCTTTCTTAGCATTTATCAGGACTATCTGTTCTTAAAGGCAGTACCATAGATTGATGTGAGTCACATCATACAAAAGTGCATGCTTTTTAGGTCTGTTGACTAATATTTATTTTTCTTGTCTCTTAGCAGGTGTACACAATGTCAAATATAAAAATGGAGTAAAAAAGAGACAACACTTAAGATTTTTTTGAACTGAATTTAAAAGGAGAGACTGAAAAAAAAATCTCATGTATTTAGATGTCATGAGTTCAATATGGCATTGGTGAGAAAAGCCATAAATGTCTTTAATTCACTAGCCAAATTATAGTTAAAATCATTCTCTTCTTATATATATTTAAAAGTAACTTTTTGTAGTGTTGTGAAAAAAAGACGCAACACAAGTTTTTGTACTAACAATAACAACAGTATTTATTTTCTGGTAGTATTTAGATGTCCTAGTTGGAATCAGTGGCTCAGCTGAGTATGACTGGCCAACTGGAGTGTATGTTCATACAAATCCAAGCCAGGGATCTATTCCATCCAGTATCTGGATTTTAACAAAGATTTATTTTGCTCAGGAATTATATCCTCTTGCCACTTATAACCCATAGTGATAGAAGGTTCTGTTTAATAACAAAATCCGATTATTTGCTTAAATGTGCTTTTTATGCCTCTTCTAGAAATCCAACACAATATAATGAATCTGCCTATTCATTATATTTTACCTTTGGCACTACATCAGTTCACAAGTAAATGCTAGTCAGAACAATACATCTTCCTACTAATTGTTGTTAGTCTTATGAAAAGCAATGAGTAACATGTTTGAAATATATCCAAGCAGCAAATTAACATATAAATAACACAAAAAATAATGTGTAATGGATCAATACCTATTGAAATACTTCCTAAAAGCAGATGTTGTACTAATGTGTGTTTTCATATGAGTGATTTATAATTTTTGACTGTAAGGAGGAAGGTAGAAATTGTGTTAAATCATCAGGTGAAAAATTGCATTTATAATAGGCCAGTATATTCTGGATCTCAGCTTCTTTCTAACATACCACAAGGCTATATGGCATTCCAAAGTCTAGATGTTTAATTGCAGTCACATGTGAGGAAAGATGTAGGCCAAATTTAATGGATCCAAAAAGAACACAGGAAATCAGTGCAACTTCAGAAGACACGAGCTGGGAAGTACTGAAGAGACTAGAGTTATTGAGTTTGGAGAAGAGGTTTCAGTGGGTAAAATTCAGCCTTAAAAGTAACAAACTTAGTTCTGTAAAGTTGAAAGATTACAAGAAGCAATGAGTGCAAACTGATTTGAGGGAGATTTAGGTTAGACATTAGGAAGGATTGCAGCAAGGCAAATTTGTGCTGTGCATCAAGGAAGACTTGCCAATGGCAAGAACAGTTAAGCATTGGAATAGATTTTCTTGGGAAACTGTGAAACAGGTTGAAATATTTCAGGTTAAAATATTGTCTGTTGGGAATAATATCGTCAAGTTGAAGCCAACAGGCAGACCAGGTGACCTCTTGAAGTGCCTTCAAGTCTTATCGTCCAAAATGTGCGCTTACCTGAAACTTGCTTAGAAAGATGAAAGATGTTTAAACATCTGACTTCAGGCCAGTATTCTGTTGACTGCTGGAATGAATAGGCTCTTGAGAAGACACACTAACACACTAGGATCTGAAAGTATTCAGGGGACAAATGAAACCTCAAGAAAACATCCAGTATTTTAAGTATTTTATTAGCCACTTTTTATGCCACTTTTTGAGTTGCAGATGTAATTTATAAAGAAAAAGAACATAATCTCATTATTATATAACTAAAGATCACTCTTATAAGGGCTGTTTACCTTGCAAGCTCTTTAGGACATGAAGTTGTCCTGAAGCAGGGCCTTGCTCTGTTCATTCTTCTTCGAATATAAAGAGCAATGAAATTAGAATATTGGTATCATTCACTTCCTGGTATTTGTTATGGGATGAGGATTTGGGTTAAGGATTTTTGAGCTCTGTCTGTTCTTGTTACCCCAGCATTTGGAGGGCTTATCTCCAGGTGGCCCTTTGGCTGCTCTGACCTCTGCTATGGGAAGCACAGAAGTAGCCCCACAGCAGGATGAGCTGCAAATGACTTCAGAGAGGTTCCCTGTCAACCTGTGTCTGTTTGGTGCTACTGGTGATTAAAAGCTCTGTGTTCACTTCTGTCTGTAATGATGTGCACCTTGATGCAATACTGTCTGATTTTTATGATGTCTGCGTGGTTTAAATCCAATAGCAAAAGGAAAATTAGCAAATCGTGCTGACAGAAGATAAAAGCAGGAGAACGGTGGTCACTGCGCTGGGGCTGTGAAGTGTCACACTCCGCAACTTGTGCTTGGAGCAAGTCTTGTCTGGCATTTGTTCATGTCTCTGGAACTGTTACGTACTACAAAGTTGTTCTACTTAGAGGTATAGAAGGGCTGGATACTAGTTATTGTTTCCTTAAGCAGCATTAACATTTCTTTAAAGACAGGAAATAGGAAGGTTTTTAGAAGTTATTGTATTGCAAGTTAAAATTTTTTTACCCCTTCACACTAGTTTGTTAAAAAGCCCTCACATTTTATGTGGTTCCGTGGTGACTGCTAATTAGTCATGACAATGATGTTGTATGATATCTTTTGTACTTTGCTACAGTTTTTATTGTATTAAATTACATGGCTTTCTGCATAATTCTTTCAATACAAATTTATGGCTTTAAGGAAGAAAAAAAACAAACCACTGCTCCATTTTTCAGAGTTGCATGTTTTGGAGATGTGAATCTGGGAATAGATTTAGCCTCAAGAGAACCAAACAGTTGTTTGAAATGGTCACTGCTTGAGTATCACCTTGCTTACAGCTATGAATTAATTGAGATTAAACTAAAATGGTTGTGAAATGCTTCCTTTTCCTGTGCATCGGCAGTTCACACTATCTGTTAATGCTTTAAAAGTATTATTTAGTCATTAAAAAAAAATGGATGTGCTTCTGGGGTCCTCTTTTGTTCTAGCTTTTGCCTTTGTTTTTCTAAATGCATGCTGGTAGATGAAGTAAAGAGTCTTCAGCTGTTGTAAGCATTTTTGCATGCTTGGCTATAAAACTATATAGATTGTACCAGATGCTGCCTTAACTTATTTTATAGAATTATAATGGATGCTGATGAGTCTTAGAGTCAAGCCTTTAAAGATAAAAATCCTTTTACTGTGTGGTGGGGTTTTTTTGGTGGTTTTTTTTTTGTTTTTTTTTTTTTTTTGCTGCCTTAACTTATTTTATAGAATTATAATGGATGCTGATGAGTCTTAGAGTCAAGCCTTTAAAGATAAAAATCCTTTTACTGTGTGGTGGGGTTTTTTTGGTGTTTGGTTTTTTTTTTGTTTTTTTTTTTTTGTAGTATATAGTAATTGCCCTGTTTTATTGGATCTTTTTACCTTTCTATTATTCTGACTAACACTTTAGTAAAACCTTTTATATTTTAATATTATAAGAAGTTTTATGTCTTCCCTAAAGACTACGACAACATTTAAAATGTATTTTACATGTTATTTAGCTAATAAGTGACATGATTTTCTAGTGGGCTGAAGACCCAAGAACTCCCATTGCCTGCAATTAGAGATTGTGAGATAAAACATATGGCTTGAGCATTTTCTTGGCCATGTCCACTTACTAATTTCATGCCAAGGCACAACAGGTTTATTGTTATTACTGGTTAATTCATAACTAGACAAATACCCATTTGTTGTGGTATATATACATCACTTGTACTGTTAATTATTTATAAAAAATGCATTGTAAGATCAGTGTATAAAATAGCAGCAATTTTTCCTTTTTATTGCACTTTCCTGAGCCCAAAAGCATTTTGGCGAGCTACACATGGCTTTTCATTTTTAAGTAAACTATCTCTGGTAACAGCCTTCAGAAAGTAATCTGTCAGGTATGAAAGTCAAAGGAACCAATGCGATTAGAGAAAATGAGTGCACTATTTGATGTTAGGAATGAAATCTCTTCTTCATTTGAGTTGATGGTGAACTTCTTCAATGAGGCCCAACTTTCAGCTGTGTTGGACAGCACAAGGTTCTACTTTGGTATACTTTTGCTTTAGTTTACTGACTTGGGAAAGCATCCTTTCCTATCTGTAAGATGTGTGAGGTAAATGACTTTGAAAGATAACTCTTACTGAAGCTCTTTTCTGGGCAGGTTCTGTTTCATACTTCAGTTCCTTGTCTCCTACTCAGGAACTCCAGTTCCTGGTGGCACTGTCTTGTTACTGGTAAAATGAGGTTATTTTCCGTATTCCACAGATGTTGAAAGATAGGCATGGCTATTGTATAACTGCATGCTCTAATGCGGTGAATTATTAGTGTTAGTAGTATGTGCTTCTGTTTAATTATGCACTGAGGGCTTACCTAGAGCCAGAACTGTACTCTTGCAGTCGCTTAACAAATCTAGAGATGCCTGCAGTTCACTGAAGAAGTGCAGGAAAAAGATTGTTAAATTATACATGAACAAGTAGTTAAAATAACAGAAGTTATGAACTATCATTTCTCCTCGATGTCTCTTCACAAGCTTAATGCTTCTCTCCAGCTAGAATTGCCTAATTTCTTCAGTGGTCCTTGTCGACCTTATGGCACACTCCTTCTGCTTTCTGTCCTGCAGGCTCTCCCAGGTGAATGCAGCTTCATTCCCCCACACGTGTGGGAACATGGGCAAAAATGGAGATAGAGATGGTCAAGGGATTTGTTATGATTCTAAACATTGTGCTTTTCTTCCCTACTTTCTAGGCTCTCTTAGCTTTGCCTGTATGTTTGTATAACTATATATATAGCCTTGACTGCCCCTCTACCCATTATAAAATTCTTCCAGTGTGATTTTTTAGGTTACAGTGTCACTGGCCATATGATCTAGTTCATTGAGCATTAGGGCGTTGCATATTAGCTAATGAATTGCAAGTTTTCTGATTTAGTTTTGTTAGGATAGTCTGAAAGTTTTCTTTTCTAGTACTGACTCAGAACTAAGATGAGCAAGGAACTTGTGCCTATTTTATAATTACTTCCTCTTTGTGAGGCAGGAATTTTTCACTAGATGACTCATTTGCAAACTTCCAGGCAGCTGGTTCCTTAGGAAGCCAGTACAGATCATGGAGTCATAGAATGGTTTGGAAGGGACTTAAGGATCATCTAGTTCCAACCTCCCCGCGTGGGTAGGGACACCTTCCATTAGACCAGGGTGCTTAGATGCCAGCGCTGCGGTGACCGAGTCTGTATGTAGTTAAGCTCACATATTTGTGCATGCATTTTATTGTACTGTTACCCTTTTAAGTTTTCTTCATCAGTTTTGTGAACTCTATATGGTGAGAGCTAAAATGCATTAGATTTGTAATAATTCTTAATATTAAACCCGGCTCATAGAAATTAGGTCTGTTTAGTAATTTGCATTATGGTATAAAATGAATGTGAAGTCTCTATTTGTTGCCAGCATTTTAATGAGTAGTTGGAAAATTATTTTCAGTTCACAAAATGAGTTTTGCGAACCTCCCTTTCTCAGCAGACAAATGATGGAAATCAAATTAAAACCTGAGCTTGTTTCTCAGATTCATTCTAACGCTATGACTTTCTGACATGATGTTGAAGGTGTCAGATCTGTCTCTGGGCTTATGAAATTCCTCTTCACTGTAAGGGGAGCTGCAGACACCTGTGCATCTTTGAGCAGGCAGGTTCTTGAATTCAGTAAAGCTGCCCAGTACTAGAGTGGCATGTCAAAACACAATTTTCTTCCTAAGGAAACAGAGCAATCGTATTTTATTCCCCACCTTTTTTTTTTTTTTCCTATAAGAAAAGAACACAGTAACATTTCAATGGAATTAGCAGTAAAAAGAGCACAAAAAGGGCTGCAATTTGCAGCATACTTTCATTTTCTAATAGTTTATAATTATAAAAGCCAAACAGAGCAACCTTTGCCATAGAACTACTCATTTGTTTGATTGCTTTCTCCTGCATTTATTTATGGTTTAAACGTGGTCAAGGTTAAGCAGAGATGTGGTTAGTAACTGTGATTTAATCATGACTTCTTCTCAATACAGCTTTTTTAATATGAACTGTAGCTATTTAAAGTAAAGAGAGCTATTCTGAATCCATGTATGAGAAAAGGTTATGCACAAGCACAAAGGAAATAAAGAGTTTGTAATTAAGCCTCATTGTTAATTTACATTTGGAAAAAACAAAATGTTGCCATCCTAATATATAGCTTGCAAAATTTTTCCAAATTTCATGTATTAGATTGAGGAAACTCCTGACTTGCATGATATGTTTCTCAAGTTTTGTAAACAAGAAAGAGCATAATTCTGTGCATTTGTGCAAAACATAATAAAATAAGAAGGCACTGGTACGTTATGCAAACTGAGTCTTTTCCAATCAGTTTCCTAATTATGCTGTTCCTAAGATAATTGTTGTTTGGGTTTTTTCCTAAAAAATAGTAAAATATGTAGCTGTTTTTTGGTATTAAAATTTGCTGCAGCTCTGCTGTTGTTGTTCAGCATCTGCGCATTTAGCACTGATGATTTTTAAGCATGTGGGGCAGTATATTCTGTCTTTTCTAGTAAATTACTTTTTAATTCACTAATTCTCTTCTTTTCTAGAACAAATTTTCTGGTAATATTTTCTGTATGAAACAGAGGTTTGCTAAACAGATGAAAAGACAGAATTAACAGCAAGATTGGTTTTTGCTGCTTTAAATGGCCAATTTTGGTACTGTGCACTGTGAATATTGTAAACTCTAGTTGGGAGTGCCATGGACTGCCCTGTTAGCTTTCTAACTTCATGTGCAGCCATACTGACAAATTGCTTTTATGCAGCAATTTGCAGGGTCAGTTGTTTAACTAGTTAATTTACTGCATATCTCAAGTCTCAGCAGACAGCCAGTTTTTATTTTCAGTGTTATTTATATATTTTACACTTTTTAAGAAATGTGTATGAAATAATAATGTTTGCCCCCCATCATCATCTGATGCTTTCTGAATATCATTGTGCTGGGTCTAGCTCTACTGATGATGGTCAGTGACCTTTTGATTCATCAGATGTCTGAGCTATTTAACTTTTTAAGGTGAAGTTTTTGCTGATGCATGAGTATTACAGCTTGAATAGTTCTTCTGTTCTGGTATGTTAGATTTAAAAATAGATCTCATTTTTGAATATGTTAAATGTAATAACAGAAACTACTTATAAGTAGACAGCACTGGGGTATTCCACCATTTTTCAGCTCTGTTGCAAGTCTCCTTTTCATTATAAATTAATAGTTTGTTGTTGTTGTTTTTTAAAGTAACTAGCATTTAAGTTCTTCTCTACAGAATCAAAAGATAAGTCCAAAGCCCACAGCAGAGCTGAGTACACCTAAACCATTGCTCTGCTTTAAGATCTCTGATGATGGAGATTCTGCAGCTTTCCTGGATTTTCATGCTGCACTCATCTATTATGTCTGCATTTACTCTGAGTGGTTGCTGTGGTATCAATCATTTTGTCATGTGGGAAGGCTGGAGCAGAAAGTACACACACACAGAGCTCTTTGAAATCCTAACATACTTAACCCAATTAAATCATAAAGATAGTACTTTATGTATAATTGCTGGATTGCAGTTGCAGAATGTGGTGAACAGCAAACGAAAAAGCAGTGTTCACTCACTGCCAGAGAGGAGGGAGGACCTGCTGGGGACACTGAGGATCAGCAGTGTGACATCCCTAACTGTGGCCACCTCTGTGTTTGCACCTCATAGATAGGTGTTTTACACGTGAGATACATGTTCCTTATTTTCCTTCTTATTCTGGTTCCATTTTTATGTAAACATTTGGTTCTTGGAAGCATTTAGGACACACAGTTGCTGCTGTTGTCAATCTTGAATATTTTTGAAAATCATCCATCTCTAATTGCTGCTCTGTGAAGTCTATCTTTGTGTTTCTCTTTTCAAAAGTCTTGGCAAGTATATAGCTTATTTCTTTATGACAGAGGTGGTATTTAATTTGTATGTTAGAGAGCAAAATCTATGAGGAAATGTTCCTTGCATGCATTTAATGAATGCACTTTTGTATGTTAGGGTGCTGGAAGGGGCATTGGCTCCCTGGGGTTGGGATACAAGGGGTGTTAGGTGTCCCCAGGAGACCCAACCGGGCAGGGCTGGGTAGCCAGGGCCTGTCCCACCTCGGCCAGCAGCAGGGCAGCCGGGGGCATCCACACCCCTTGTGCATCCCCACAAGTAAAGTAATACTTTCCTGCATTTGTGAATGTGACAGAGTAGCTCATATTTGAGATATTGTCATGCTTGAATGATGTATAAACATATTGATTCATTTGAACTGCAGTAATACAAAGTGTCCTTTGTGTTCCTGTATGCAAAAGCCAGGCTGCTGTGTCAATGAAACCCACTTGTCCTTCTGTGGGATAATTTCCATAGTTTGCAATTATGATTTCTTTTCTCAAATGACGTTTGATAGCGTTAGGCTGTGCTGCTGGTAAGTCAATAACCAGAACTATTTTCTAACCCATCCAGCTAGAACAGTGTGTATTCTTTTTAAATTCTGCAAGTATCTCAGAAGGTCTCTCTGTACAGATATGTGCAATGAATCTTTACTGGTGAAACAGTAGTTGTCTTTCCCTCACCGCTCCGCTATGAAGGCTTTACTTTGTATTTCGGTTAGATCACAATCCCAGCTGTCCTGGAGCTTTGTGAAGCTTATGTACAGTTCTGAGGCTTGAGAGGCTTAAATGTACATTCCTGGATGGTAGTCTGACCAAATTTTATTTAAGCTGCAAGAGTGACTGCTTGCAGCAGTGTGGATGGGCTGTACTTGTAAGAGAGCTTGCAAACATGTTCATTTACATCTCAGTATATAGAATGTGCTTTTGATTTTCAATTGTATGTAATGACTGCAATTTGGATTTCGGATGAAAACAGGAAATGTTGTGACCACATAAATTGTATACTTACTGAATCCTTAGTTCAAACAAGTGATGACAGTTTTTTTTATATTTTGGAACCCATGCTTCTTTTCATATTCTGTACAGGCAAAAAGATTCTTAGTTATATATCCATAAATTGAATAAACATGTTTAAAGTGCTTGACTGGGTTCTGAGCTATTAGGTGTACATATACCGTGGATATGAAGGTGAAGAACATTTCATAAATCCAGTAAGCAAGGGACTTGAATATTCTGACTAAATGCTTATTATTATATGTCATTAGTTTTAAGGAACTTTGTTTTTCAAAGGTTTGTAGCAAGAGGTGGAAGATGGAGAATAATTATACCCCTGTCAGCGAGTCAAAGACAATTGCTGCCTATCAGCCAGTAATGGTAAATTTTGAGCTTGCAGACTGAAGCATTTGTTGGCAAAAAGCTGCTTCAGCCCTAACTATATGTATTACATGTTTCCTTATAAATGAAAAGTTAATAATCTTAAACACCGTAGGGCCCATCTGTCTCTTGATCAGCTCTGCAACTGTTCTGTTGCTCTAGTCCTTTTGCTCTCTTTTTTTCCCCTTCCCAACTTTTATTCATCTAACGAAATTTGTCAAGTTAAGCTCTGGAACTTCAATCATAGACTATAACAGCCAACTACAATATATTCTGTCTATAAACTGAGTTTGAGGGTGGGTTGTTTTTTTCCCCTTACTCCTATCATGGGCTGTTTCAAAATTTCATTGCTTTTCTTACTGGAAATTTGATCTTTTTTGGCCTTCATTTATTTGTAGCATGTATCCATTTGTTATATTGCACTTTGCCCCCTTCCAGTGTTTATTCCTGCTGAAATCATGAATATACTCATATTCCTTCTTAGCTTTTATTTTGCCACACAAAACAAAAAACGTTATTTTCCAGCATTACTTCAGAATGTGTATTTGCACTACACTTGTCATTACTTATTTCCCCCCCCCAGACATTGGCTTGAAAAGATATAATCTGAATTTTAGCAGTCTTGCAGTGGCATTGAGCACTAATGTTTATACTTGCCCCCCTCTTTTTAGCGGTAACTGTCCTGTTCCCATTTTTTAGGATGGCAGTTGTCCTTTTACAGCCCCATAATGGTGATAGTGTACAGTTTATCTGATATCAGTTCATCATTTTAGTCCTTTTTCCTCCTCTGTCATTTCAATCTGCTAAATTCCCAAATTTTTCATATAAATTATTTTTAGTTTCTGCCTACTTGGTTTTCCACTTCATTGTTCTCATCCCACTTCTGTTAAACCCATCATCAGAAAGGCATTCAGTTTCTTCCTATGTTGTATTTTGAGCTCTTTCTGTATTAACAATGCCTCTGAAATTTGTGTCTCAGAATTCTTTTGAGCTTCTAATTTAGATGTACAATAAAAAGAATTCAGTAACCACATTTGCAGTAACATTTTATTTTGCACATAAAAAAGCACTGGGCCAAAACGTAAGATTTAAGATCTGATATGTGTTTAAGCTAGCATTTGGAGGCTAGATTTCCAAATTAAAACTGATGCCTATATCTCTGAAGACTTGATCAAAAGTAATATAAGCTTGTATAACTAGCTAATTTTTTTTAGGACTTGTATCTTATAAAATAATACTCCAGGCTTTCATAATTAAGTTCAAAAAAACCATGTTCTTTTTTCCTTTTTTTTTGTTGTTTTTTAAACAGAACTGAACTTATAGTGGTTGGTTTAGCTATTGCAATTAATACTTAATGAATCACCTCTAATTTTATACTTTGTATTTTGTCTTCCTCTTTGTAGCTGTAAAACCAATCAAAATGTGTGATGGTTTTCACTGAGTTTGCTTAGGAATAGTATCAGCAGAAGAATCTGTGGGGTTATTTGTTCTCTGACAGTTACACAACAGTTTTTTTTCTTTTTTTTGATACCTGCTGCTTGAGAAATGCATTTTGGAATTGCTACGGCTTTTATGTCTACAAAGAAAAGCTTAGTGTCTTGTGAATTTTACTGCAAATTTTACAGTGTATTAGGGATGTGGGCTTTTCAAGTTGGTTTTGTATTTTCAAGTATTTTTACTGTAAACAGATGATCAGGGTGTAGGAGAGGAATCATTTTAGAGTTTCTCATGCTTCTGTTTTTAAATCTAAGAACCCCTTTAAATTTAGGAGCCCCAAAAGACCCTACTGAATAAAGTGGAAATTATTAAACATAAATTGTAACAGAAAAGCTTTGAGGTTTGGTCATGAAATATCTGTCTTGATTTATAAAACAAGACAAAAGATTTTTAGCAATTGAATAGGTGAACGTAGATTCCCAAATACATATTGCATCCTAGGGAGGATTTTTTCGCATTGCTCTCCTCTTTCGTTTGTGAAGGAACATCTCAACTTTTAGACCAGCATAAGTGGCTGCAAATAGTAACGTTTTACTGGCTTTGGAGTGGAAGATTAACTCAGTTACATGGTGTGAAACTCTAGTTTCTATTTTTTATAGGAACCACTTGCCTGACTTAATTTCACTCAAAGGTTAACAGACATTCATGATTCTTTTAGGTGAACCATGGCTTGGCTTTGAACCCAACTATATATCAAGGAAAAGTTTCTGATTTTATTCAACACCAGCATAAATTGAATGGTCTGAGATCCTGAGATGTCTGATCTTGAAATTCACTGCAGCATTTAGGGCTATGAACTCATGAACTACACTGAGCAAAGAAAAATATTGGTTTCCTGTTAGCTGTTTTCCATCTCTAATTCTCTCAGGCTTTCTATCCTTTAATCTATGGACAGATCTCAAAATTCTGCCCTGGTCCCTTGTGTCAGAGTGATGAAGGTGTTACCTCCTGCTGGCCCTTTTGTTGTATCATTTGCCCTCAGGAGGATTTCGGAGGCATGTGCTTTATAAATGGCATCTTCTATCTTTGGAAAATTGTTAATACACTTTTAAAAGGAACAGTCTTAACACATTTACAGCACAGTGCAAACTATAAACTTGATTTATATGGAAGTACATATTTTACTTGAGAAGGCAGTGTACCCTAGCTGCCTATAATCTGACTGTAAATTTCCAGGGTATTTTTAATACTATAAACTAAACTAGAATTGTGAATTTCTGAAAATGGAGTATTTTGGCTGAGTTGTGTGACCTCCTTTCATCTGTAAATACATCATTATTTACATCGCTTCACAGTAATCGCTGATTAAGGGTTTCTATTTTAGGCTGTGATTTTTTTACTGTAATGTATGCTTCCCAAATACCGCAGGAAAAGCTGGAGATATCTTTATGCTTTTCAAATAGAGTTTTTTCTGTTGAAAACTTCGAAGGGGAAAAAAAAAAAAGTAAAACTGTTATAGATTTTAAACCCTGCAAGTGTGATTTGTATATGCTATGACTTTTTCATTATTTACTAACTTGAGATGCTATAAATCTTATCCTTGGAATCAAAATATTCTGCTCAGTGGCTGCAGCAGTAGCAGCTCTTAGACAGCAAGTAGCAAGTTCAGCTGACAAGATTCTGGCTTGTGTTTCTCTGACACAAACATGGCTCATAGAAAATGGATACAGAGACCAATTCTGGCAGGAGTAGTAAGAGCTCACAGAGGAAGAAGTTCTGCGCAGGTTGGAGAGCTGTGCAACTGATCTAAACACTGCTCAGCTGAGTCACCCAACAGGCTGGGTTAAAATTCCGCAAACGTAAATAAGATTTATCAGTTTCAGTGAGCAAACCTGCAGAATTTGATAAATGTCTACAAAAGACATTTTAAAAAGATAGCTAGAAAGCTTTCTTGGCCTGAAATTCAACCAGCTTTGAACTTATCTATATACTGTTTAATTAATGTCTTTGTGGAGCAACATTAAAATAATACTGTGCTCTAATCCTCTAAGAAGTAAGGCTGTCTCGAACTACAGCTGAATTACATGCTGCATAAATTAAAATTTGCAGTGCACAGTATCTTTCTGGAGGTTTATTAAGTGGTGTGATTATGCAAAAATAGAAAAGTATGAAAATAGACGTTTCCATATAATCATTACTGTGCTGTTATCTTCCATTTATTTGAACATTTAAGTCCATTTCCACTTAGAATTAGCATGTTTTCGTTCAATTATTTAATCTACTACTGTTAAGAAGACCATGCTTCACAGTTGGTGTCGTACATCTGGATTTTTTTTCCAAATTCAATGTGCTTAATAGAGGGAAAAAAGTCATTTATTTCAACATGTCATTAATTTTCTCAATTTACTCTGCTTCTGGGTCAATAGAATAGGGTTTTCAATGTAGTGTAAACTAATTCCAGTCAGAAGAAAGTGATAGTAACACAAATGATGTGTTTTTAAATAAGAAATATTACCGAATACTCCATGTATTTAGCCTGTACAGGACTAGGCTTTGAATAAGTCTGGACTATAGCTGGCATATTAACACTGCTCGTCGAGCAGAAAGAGGGAAAGGCTGCCCTTCAGAGATGGGGGTTAATTTCATCTAAACTGCCTGATGGTCTTCAGTTCGGCAGCTCCATTTGGCCCGATAGAAGAGCGGAGGTGAGCCCTCACCCTGTCCCCTGCCTGTCCCTGCCCCGTCCCTGCCTCGGCACAGGGTGGGCTGGCTCACGCTGCCACAGGCTCCCAGGGAAGCAGGAGGCCGGAGCGAAGGGCTGCCCAGGGTCTCTGTGGCACCTCTGCTGCCCTGCCAACAGTCTCCAGCAAAACATCAGCAGGTGGAAAAAATCCACCCATGTAAATCTGCTTCGTTGCTATGAAATCAATGGGGTTAGAAATTTGCCTCCCCTGGAGGGTTCCTTTTATTATTACCATATTCCTATGGTAAACAGTAAAAACTGACTCCAGGATATTAAGCTGAGATTATCCTCCTTCTTCATTTAACTGCCATAGAAAAGCTGACTTCAGTCCCAGTGAACCCAAGTATCCAGGGTCTTCCACGCAGGGGACAAGGACCGTGATTACTGCTGTAGGCCACAGAGGTCCACTTCCCATGACCTCTGTGCTCCTCCTGCCAGGAACTCAGGCGGGCAGAGCAGCTGCTGAGATGTAAGCAAAGAAACCATCAATTGCTTGGAAAATCCAAAAGAATTACTGGCAGCTTAGGTTCTTCCACACTATGTGGGAAGGATGATGCACATGGGGAAGGATCTTTCTATATGTAGATCTGAAACTGAATAATCTGATAATGGTACTATATGTTACTAATGTTACTAATGGAACTAATGTTACTATTTGTTTCAGGAAAACAAAACAAAACAAAAGTATTCACAGAGATTGGTATCAGGCAAAGAAAGACACTTTGTTGCTATTTTTGCTATTTTAATGGTTATTTTGGGGAAGTATGAACTAATAGATTCGAATATCTGTAAATATAGTGGTAGGAAGACATGAGCCTTTGCATCTGTTCTTAAGAGTCCAGCTGTGCACACACTGACACTGTGATTCATGTGCTGACCTTAATTCATATTACAGTGCCCCTTGACAGTGTGCCAGCTGTGAACATGCACATGAAGTATAACAGGATCCATCCTTGTGTGCTGTCAGGAAAATATGAAGCTTGTCAGCCTTCTTTTAGTTACCTTTGCATTGTCAGATACTGTAAACAAGGATATTCAATGTCACAAAGTATATAGAAGATACTGATACAGTCCGTCAGCAAGATCTAATTGGTTCATGTTGGATCAGAATACTAATTGCATATAATACAACCAATTGGAGAGAGTGAGACAGAGTTTGTCATCATCTTTTTAAACTAGAGCTCACAGACAACTTCACTGTGTACACGTGAAATGGTAGTTATCTTTTCATTAGATGGAAATAAGATTAGAAGTTGTTGGAATGGAGCATTGCCAAAGTTTTCACCTTCTTATTTTTCCATTGGTATTCAATCTAAGAACAGAGGGAGCCCTGTTGGTTTTAAATTGTTTAAAAAACTAATTTCCAGTAAAAAAATTCCAGATGAAAATGCTCACTAACCAAATTAAACTAGCAGATAACTTGGTTTGCACCTGTTTGATTTTAATGGAAGGTAAGGACGCAGTTTTTTAGGTAAATGACCCATTTGGAGAAAACGGGTTTTTAATTTGGAATGAAATATTTTCTGAACTGGAAAAAAAAGGGGGGAGAGGGTAATATCAGAAACAACTGCAATATTGTCTTTACTGAGCATCAGGACCAGTCTTTTGTGCACAACTTAGTAATTGCTCATCCTTCTCTTCTTTCGGATCCATTGCAGGAAACAGTGGACATGTGGGGACAACAGCCACCTTTCTGCACTACAGTTGGGTGTAGGACAGTGTCCTATCCAGCTTTGAGCTCAAAATGGCCAGAATAATGCAGCAAAATGATGGGTTTAGCGTTTCCCATGGTTATGTGCCTAGCTGGGGAAGCTGCTTCTTTGGGCTGTGTATCCTGCCCTGCAGCACTCCCATCACTTCAGCTCAGGGGAAGCCCTGGTTTGAGAATGTATCTTCAGGTCAGCTCACAGTCCCACCCCAAAGCCAGAGCATGCAACTTAGTAAAAATACTGCTTTTAATTTTGCTGAGAGATGGGTGGCAGTTTATATTGTTCAAAGTAAGGATTTGTGCTTGAGAAGGCTGCACAGTAGCATCCAGCATGTGGATACTTATGTTATACTGGTGGTTTTGTTTCATGAAGAAGTACCGTTTTTTATATATGGACATACATAGGCTTGTGTGAAAGATGGGGGAGGAAGACGAGGTCCTCTGCTTCTCAGAGCTCTAGCAAAGGTACTGTTGAATTCTCACTGCTGTGGCATCTCATACAAAAATGATTTCAAAGCTCTTCCTGAATAGCAAGGATGTGCTTCAATCCCTCAGTTCCTGCTTCTGTGCTTAGTTGAGCTCTATCTGGCATCTAGAAACTCTGCTTGCGTTTAACTTTTGTGTTGCACTGAAACTGAAATATGCTGTTTTACATTAGTTATGGTCTGTGGATTGATAGGAACAATGTCACTGTCACCAAAGGGTCTGCCCTAAAAATAGGCTGACATATCATGCTAAAAGGAAGACAAAGACAAGGCACAGGCAGATCGGTTAAACTGTTATTGCCCTGGATATCTGAATAAGGAGATCAGAAAGAGAAGAGAAGAGAAAAGGAAGCATCTGTGTTCAAAGAGACAGGTGAGACCAGCCCATATATTCTGTGTTTAAAAAGAAAAATAATGTATCTGGTATTTCATCGCCAATTTCTCCTCCTAGTTGAAATTTTAGCTGCAGTTTGGTACTACACTAAATTTATTTGTTTATAGGATCAATCCCCTGCTGTTGAAAAGGCGAAAGAGACTTAGGCTTTCAAATGTTGCAGAGCCAACCCAAACGAGAACCAAAAATAGATGAGAGCTGATACGCTCTTTAAATAATCTGAGATCTCTTTCACTGCAGATGCATGTTGACTGGCTGAGTAAATACCAAATAATTTCTTCCTAAGTAATATAACTCCCTCTAAAGATAGAAAAATCTCAGTTTTTTCAGATAGCTAAATCTCTCTGTTGTTTTCTCTTCCTGAAGACTAGAACAAAAGGGTTGAGGATTTTAAGCATTGTTTTAGTCGTAGTCCACCTGATAATTTTCTTATTACATGCATTTACAGTTTTATTTTCAGCAGCTTAATGAAACAGAATGATTGCACCAGTGCTTACTTTGTAGTTTCAGTGAAGCATGTACCAGATGAATCAGTCAGATTGATACAGTCCCGCTACTAGCAAGAAATAACTTTATCTTATAGATGGATTTATAACTATAATACTGTTGTGGATTTTTTTTTTTTTAATCCATGATTCTTTATTACAAACGTTTCAAGAAACAGTCTTGGGTTTAAGGGAATGGATCTTGAATATGTTAACATTACTTGTTTTACAAGTCTAAGCCTTATTGGTTATGCACACAGTATAGAGCATTTGGACCCACCACTGAGAGGCTTATAAATGTTTCACGTCTGGCACCATGAGACCTTGTGTATGAGTTCAGATAACTTAGAGGTTGCTCTGTTTCACGCAGCCTTCTTGGAAGAAAGTATTAGGTCAGTGAGTATCAACGTTACATACTGTGCTTTGTCCTTCCTTCCTTCTGACTCGTGTGTTGTTAAAGGAGAACTTAGATTGGACTGGGTCTAGAGTTTCCCTTGTGTAAGCAGAGAGAATAATTAAACAGGCTCAGTTAATTAGTATTTGTGAGTTGTTCAGACCTTACAGTGATAAGGTCCATAAAAATGCCGAGATATAAAATGAAAATGATTTACTTGAAGGCTGTAATCCTCTCTGTCCTTTGTCAACATTTGTCCTGTGTAGACTGCTGTGGTTTCATAGCAATATAATATCTTCAGCAGCATTTCTCTTTTGAAGAATTCAGAATACTTTATAATGAATGAACTAATTTTCACAATACCTTTTGAGGTTAGTGTATGGTTTTTTTTCTGTATTATAACACTTTGAGAGCTTAAACTATAATATATGCAAGTGAGTTGTCCACAGGAGATCTATGCAGGGCTAAGAATAGAACACAGGCCTGTTGAAACTGTCACTGTCTGATTTTACTCCTTTGCTTTGCCTTGTGAGGAGAGCAATTAATGGTATCAGGTGGAGGCACTTGTAGTAAAGAAAGTGTAAGGAGCACTGGAGCATGGGGAATGCATGTGCAGTTAGAGGTTCACCTAGAATTTGTGACACTGCTTGTTTTGCTTACTTAAAAGTATAGCCTAAAAATCTGTGATGGTGGTGATAATGTCTCATGCTGGAGTGTTTGTTCATCATTCAGATTCATAGGTTCTGTAGAATGGTTCCGATATGTCTTTACTGGAAATCAGACTGCTGCTTTCAGAGGTGCCACCAGCCCTACAAAACTTAATACGAGCCTTTCTCAGGTGTGCCGTTCTTGTTCCACCTGTGCTCTGTACACCCTTTGAGACCTCATACAGCGCTCAGGAGATCTCATTACTGCTGCAACTTAGCATCCTATTGACTCTCACAACCTTTGTATAAACCAAACTAGCATTAACAATGAAAGAAAGGGGCAAGAGGTAGAGCAGGAATCAGGCCCACCATCTAGCTGTCTGTGCTGCTATCTGCCCGATTTATCTCATGTGTCATGCTGATCTCTCAAGAAGCTGGCACAGAACTGTAAAACTTTGTATATGGGCTGTCCATATTGCCAGTAAACCCTGTGGGATCAGACATGAGATAACCACCCACTGACTGATAATTTTCAAATGTGCAAGATAACCTTCGTGGCTCTTTGTGATGGATTGCCCTTGACACGAGGGAGGTTGCACATTTGTTTCTACTTCTGAATCGGAGCCCAGAAGCAAAAAGGAACTGTGCTCTGGAAACCGGCCATAACCAGGCTCGTGCCAGTCTGTAGCACAGCAGTTCTGCAGGGGGGCTGCTTCGTTATCGTTGTCATTACAGCTCATACTTTTCCCCTGGTTGGTGTCTCAGGATTCATGACAGCCTTGCTGGAGGCATTGCAGAGATAGCCTTGACAATCCCACGTGCACTCCGCAACCTTATTGATCAGAGACAGTATCTTCTACCTGTCTGAGGTCTAGATGTCCCAGAATTCTGGTTTTTTTTTTCCCCAGGAACGTAGATGAAATGAACATATATCATGTGCGGATACCTACCTGCTTTGCTGATATTGTTTACCTGACAAAATTCTGATGAATTATGGTGTCACATAATTCACGAATTGAGTCATATCCTCAGCTCTTATTGTGTGCCCAGAGATGGAGCCTCTGGTAGCCAAAGGTTTGCTTTGAAAAGAAACTCTTCAGCCCATCCTGCCCTGCAAAGATACCTAGTCTTTTACTACAGTTAACAAAAGCTACTTTTTCCATGGACCTTCCAAGTAAATGCTTCCACTCCTTTCCCACTGCTACTGCTTTGACTATTTTAGCTCCTGCCAATAGAAGGAGGTTCCTCAGTCTCTGTTTGGGTGCTTTCCCTGTCCCACAGGCTCTGGATAGGCCAGCTTGTGAAGGTGTTCTGTCACCAGTAAGAGGAGAACTAAAAATCACCATGGCCCAGGCAGCATGTGGACATGGAGACTGTGAAGCTCCCTTCAGAGCTTGGCTGCCTGTGTTGGATCAATGCAAGTGCTGGAGTATTCCCTATCATTAGATGGACACAGCTGTTACTCTAATTGTGATCTGCCTTCATGTTCTTCCTATAGTAATGTTTCCTGTGTCTTGGTGGAAGTACCTCTAGTTCTCTTCATATCAGGGCAGTTCTGCATGTTTTGGTGGTGATGTGTCCTGGGTGGTCTTCCAGGGCAGAGGCTGCAAGGGCAGCATGGTCTGCGCTAATCCTGGTTCTCCATCTGAAAAAATCACGCATAGGAAACCTGGTGCAGGGTTGGCTTTTCTTGCTGTGTTTGCCTGTGGGCTTTGATTGACTGGGAGGTTCTGCCATGCTTACGTTCCAAGTTTTTGCTGGATAAATGCAGTTTGCCTGTACAGACCCAAACCTGTTGAGGTGCTGTGGTGGAAGGAGAACATACTGGGTGAATGGATGGTGTTGTCTTCGGGGCTTTAAGGATGTGTTAGTTGGAGACAATGCTGAATCATGGGGGTGGGCAATCTCTTGCAGATGCTCTGCAGCTTGGCAGTATGCACCACTGGAGGTTTGCTCTTGTGGGTGCCTCTCAAGATGCTCCTATAGAGTAGTGCATATGCAGGCCATAGAGCTCAGTGTGTATGGAGGGCTGAAGAAAGAAGTGAAATGGATAGTAATACATAAGGATTGAGATAAAGAAGAACAAAAGGAAGATGAAGCTTTATGAAAAGCTCTGCCAAATCACTCTTCTATTCCTGTGGCCCTCAAGAGTTAAAGGATACCATAATTCATGTATAATACAGTCTGCTTTACAGCTGAATACTTAATATTTTTATAAAGCAGCCAGTACTTTCAAACTGTCACATTTTCATAGTGTTACAGGGGATTACATAGGAATCACTAAGAATTCCTTTATCAAATTAATAAGTGTGTATCAGGATGAATGTGATGCTGACATGGGTAGATGTTTGTGCTTTTGAATCTGTCCCAGAAGAACCATGGTCTCTAGAGTAATGATGTAAAACTAGTTGGTGCACTGTATATCTGCCAAGAAACTGCTTTCATGCAGGATTTTAGTGGGGTTTTTTTTCTGGTTTAGAGACTTATCTTTGGTGATTCTACTGGAGTTAGAATCTATACTGGAAGAAGGTCTAAAAGGTTCCAGAGCTTGAAATGATGTATTGTGCTTGGGACCTTTGTTTCGAGAAGCAAATCAGAGAAATAATTTCTCTTGACGCTGTGTTGGGGATTAGACGTTAGCCCCAGTGAATGCTGCCTTTATTTCTTCTTGGATTGGTGTTAATATGTAATTGTCTTCTCACAGTTTATTTCCATTTATTTTGGGATGTCATGGTATCACTGAGATAATCTGGATCATGAACAGGAACACCTCTCTGTTAGTCTGTTAGATGGCATGTACTTGGTATGTTTACACTATTGTAATTGCACATAGAAGTTTTGAAAATTAGTCAAGCTTCTGAATAGAAGATTCAAAAATACTGTTTTTTTTTTCCCCTAAGGGCATTTTACTAGCTCCCATTTCTCTTTCAAACAGGGAGTTATTTTTAAGACTAACATGAGAATATGTGGTGAAGCAAAGTACATTTGTGTCTATTTAATTGGAAAATTTAGTTTTGAAGCATAATTAATATATTGCCAATATTTTTTTTCTGTTGCTTTTCATTAATCTGTAAAGAGTTTTTGATATATCTGGATGTGGTTTTCTAAATAGAATCTTGGCAGACTTCCACTGCAAGCTAGTTTTCACTGCTATTCATTAGCTGACTTATCAAAATAGTGTAATCAATGCCTGTCATAACATAAATACATGACCCTTTTGAGTAGCCCAAGTGGCTATCTTTGCTTCTCTCTGAAAGGGGTATAGATTCCTAAGGAAAACAGAAGGTCAGATTAACATTGGCAAACTTAGCTTCTATCAGTTTGTCTACATGGTATAGAAATATTGAATTTTTTTTAGAGGCTCATTTTTCATAATTTTCCTTGTAAGGCACCTGGGGACATACCCTTTTTTTTTTTTTTTTTTTTTTTTTGCTGATAATGCATTACTGAAAATTATTAGATTCTGCTGAGACAAAAATACAGCATGGCTTATGAACACACAGCAGTCAATGGATGTCACTGAATGAGATGTATGACTTCTGTTAGAGAAATTTGAAATAATCTTCCTAAGTATCATATGTGCCTGGACAAACTAAAAGAAGCTGCAGTTCTAAAAAGACTAATCTAACATTAAAACAAGCAGGATGCTGAGTTTTTATTAAATAAATTCCTTAAAAAGCTGAGGAGATGATTAATACATTGTTTTGATTTGAACTGCAGGATGACAGGGAAATGAACTGAATTCTTCATAAGGTTTTTGTATCTGATCTATGATTTCGGTGGTCTTTTTAAGGTTTGACAGATTGGTTTCTCTTTGGCTTACTTTTAAATTTTGGGGGGTAACTTCCCTACAACAGGAATTAAGTTGTGGGGTTTTTTAAATTGCTCCATGAAAGATCAGCTTTGCTAATATACCTAAGTGACATATTTTCACATGAAATCCAAATATAAGAATTTAATTTTGATATTATTTTGCTAGTTTGTGCATTTGTACATAGATTTGTTGGATATAAATTGACTTCTGTAAAGGTACATGTTTTTAACTCTGAGGTGTCTAGTAGGGTACCATTAGTAATTTTAGTGTAGCCTAGGTATTTGAGATTTTCTTTTGGTTATATGTGTCATATGATGTTATAATGAATGTCTCTCTGTGAAAAAAGAATGATCTCTTCAGCTGTAAAGATGTTTTATGAGAAGTACTTTCTGTAGATGTCTGAGGGGACTCTTAGAGGCATTTTAAAGCATGAGGTACTTAAGATATCTCTAGAGAGCTTTGGTGGTGAAGACGGGTAATAAAATGTTTTAAATAAAATGCCAGACTCTTCCTAATAATTTTTTGCCAGCTGAATGTTGGGGTAGTTACGGAGAGAGAGACTGGTTAGTGAATAACGTTAAACCACTACTGCAGGAATTAAATACTGCAATTTTAGACATAATATCTATATACACCAACATTTCAGTGTTTTACTAATCTTGGATTATCTCTTTTTTTTTTTTTTAACTGCTGAAAACCAAAATCAAAATACAGTACCTTGTGTGTATTGCAGATGTTTTAAAGATCTGCAAAAATGCAGCCAGAAGAAGTGGAAACTATATTTCATTTGTATTTGCTTCTAGTGCATATCTACAGCCAATACAGAAATATATTTAAAATATTAGTAAAAAGGCAGCAAAGTGTGTGTCAGCAGCATGGAATACATCCTCAGAATTATACTCAAGGAACTAAAAATGAATGAATCAAGAAAGTGAATTTTGGTTTGATAAAAGAATGTTTCTGCAGAGACTATCATTTAGATCTAACATATTCTTTGACTCTTTTTATGTAACTATGTATTTTTTAAACTACTGAAAAACATGCTGTCTTGTTTAATTCTTTCTTTCTTTTGGTCTCATTGGCATAATCAGAGCAAAATTACTTTCTCTTAATAGAGCCTGACAATTCTGAATCTAACTTACTGCTGCTTTTTCTCAGCCTATCATCTCTATAATGGGACGAGGCAGTTGACTTTAACAAATTCTTATTTTATTACTTGTCTTATATCTTCTGTTGCTGTTATGCACAGTGGCATAAAATAGCTGATCAAATTGTGTTGAATAACATCACAAAATTGAAAGTTAGTGGCTTTCACAGTGTGAAACCAATAAAGAGCTGCAATATTTCTGTTCACATGACTGCACGACTACTGAGTTTTTAGGAACCTTCTTATATGTCTATTAGTATGCTCCATTTGGAGTAGCAACTTGTTATTGGGCTGTGTGATATCTACAATTAAAGTTTCAGTGTGATATGTTATAAGCTCGTGATTATCTCATTTATCTTAATTGCATAGGCATTACATTGCTAAAATAAAACATCCATTTATAAAGTCAGAATACATTCCTGAGGGCTTGTCAGAATATTGAATAACTTATTATATCTGTACTTTGCTAACACAGAGTTCATGACATGCACATAAAATAGGGATTTTTTTATATTGCTGGTATGAGGACAGTTCATACTATGAAAGGAAATCATAAGAAATCACAGAAAATAGAGAAAATATTGAAATTTTTAGGAAGTTCTCCATAAGAAGTTCAGGGTTCCCTTTCTAAACATCCCTATAAAGATATGATTTGATTTTTAATTTTTGCTGATCTTTTTTATGCAGCATAATTTCTATTTCAGAAGCTGATATAGCTAGAAGGTTCTGTTCCCGATTTGAGACTGGAAAATTGGTTATGTTTTGAAATATTATTGAAAGAAATTGAATTGATTAAAGCAAACAAGACTGGCTGGCAGGATGCTACAAGAAATAGAAAACTCTTTACATTAGTTTCTTTGGTTAGTAAGAAATAGAGACATTCACTAGGCCATCATGGAAAACTTCTTGGAGGTCTTCTTTGATGTTTCAAAACAAAGTTTTTGCAATTTATTTTCTTTTATTAGAAAGCATTCTCTCTCTGTGAGTTACATTTCCTTTTTAGAAGACGTTAGTTCATTGCATATAAATGAAAAGAAAAATTGCATCTCATGGTTTTTTTCACTTGAAAATAAATGCTTGGATTTCCCACCTTGCTCAGCAAAAATAGACAAGTAATAGCACATATGGCAGTGGGAGGTAGTAATCAGATACCATTGAAGTTTTCTCACTGCAAACTTTGTCTGCTGCTTATGCCAAGGATCTAAAAAAGTCTAGAAGGATTTCCCAGGGGTGTTTTTCTATTTTTTCTTGGGTTTTTTTTTTTTTTTTGGTTGGGTTTTTTGGGGTGGTTTTTTTGGGTTTTGTATTGTTTTGTTTTGTTTTCCCAAAGTGCATTATACAAAGGACACAAGAACTCACAGATAATTTTTTTTTTTAGAAATTTGACAACTTTTTACTTTGGATAAAAACCTCTAAAAAAGACTTCATTTGAGACTGGTATTATTAGCTCCTATTTTTATGGGAACTGCAATTTCTAGGGGCTTGAACATTTAGGCTCAATAAAGAAATATCCTAAAGCTTCTGTTATAGATATCAGATAGGAAATGTACACGAACCTTTACCAGTTTATCTTCTCAAGTTTGAAGACATGCAGATCCAGTGCTTATGCTACACCTCCTGTCTTTGCCAATGTGCACAGGAGTGAAATTATTGCCTTTGTTTCAGTCTTGTTTTTGCTATTTTGATATCTCTCTCTGAAATTGAAACCTGCAAGATTTGGACATCTGCTACTGGCATTTCTGTATAGTAACTGGAGATATTTATAGAGCAAGAAGATTCAAGGGGGAAAAGGCAGTTGTAAAAGTTATGTTGAAACAAAGTATTTGGGGACCTCTTCCATCCTTCTCTTCCAGAAACAATTAATGTCTGTAGAACAAGCGAAATGTTCCCTTAGTTCCATGGAAATGAAGAGAGTTAGGTGAGATGTGCAGAGGTGGGTGCACTACATGTAAGGGGGGGTCTGATAGCAAGTCAGGATCTGGGGAATAGTAGCTCAGCTGGGCTTCTGGTACTCCACCTCTTTCACAGCTGGAAAGGGAGTAAAGATTTCCAGCATAATATTTGGGTTTCTCATTTATGAAAACTTTGCTCTTAGCTTTCCTGTTACTGTTCTTCTGAAGGGTTTGTCATTCTGCTCTGCTCACAGAGTGAGCGTTGAGTGTTGAGATGTAGCTGTCTGTATGTTTATGGAACTGTTTTAAAATACAAATCTGAATTTGGTCAACTTAATCCCTAAATTTAATCCTACCCTGAATACCAAGTATGTTTTCAGTGCTGGCAAATTGAAGAAAATCTGGGAACAGCAAGAAAGAAAATCAGAACAAGACCCCCTTTAGGCACTTCAGCATCTCCAGAGAAGGTGTCAGCTAGTTTATGCAAGCTAGATTTTACAGGATTTCTATACAGCCAGTGGTAAAAGTGACTAGGTGGATGTGTAAATTCAGCAGAGGTGACTGAAAAAGAATACCAGGCATAGGCTGTAGGTCAGGTACCTCCCTGTTTAAATGCCTGCACTGGATTACTTAGCTGAGGTATAGGAGCAGACCTTGGGATAGCTTCTGGAAGAAGGGTTTCTGTCTCTGCACACTAGCTCAGAGCAACTTGCTCTTCGCACTTCTCAGCCTGAGAAGGTATGATTTCTCACTGTGAAGGAGTAACTAAACCCCTAAAGGCGCCCCTGTCAAAGCTGAACCTTAGTGGAACTAGGGATTCAGGCATTTTTAAAACAGAAAAAGCCTGTATAAAGGTTACTAGGTCTCAGCCTAGTGACTCAAGCAGTCTTCTAAAGGGACTGAAGTCAATTTTGGTCCCTGATCCTTCAGTGTTCATGTGCAACACATCAATCATTACATAAAATACAGAGGTTGTCCAGGGATTAGTTCTGATGAGAGAATTCATATCTATGGCTAGATGGCATACATATAGACTGTGCATCATTGTGCATTTTCCTTTTGGTTAGTGTTTTCATTAATAATTTCAGTTAAGAGAGATCTTAATATTTACATTCCAAGGCTTATACATATTGAATAGGAATATCTTTCTTTGTTAAAACAAACACAGTACATATCTTACATAGCACAAAAATAAAGCTATTGTGACAGAAACTTTTATAACTACTTCAATGAGAGACAAGTAGTTAAATTAGGTAGTCCAGAGGATTTGTATTTAAAGTTATTAAAAAGCAGCACAGAGGAAAAAGTTAGAATACCACAACAAACTACAAAAACACCTTTTGACTAAACTAAATATGACCTACTGGAATTGACAACTCAATTGTCCTCCTGTTAGTGTCATACTGCACATTGCTCATATGCAAACATGTAATTTCCCTCTCTCATCTGTAGTGTTCCTTTAATTATTAATATGCTTCAGAACAGAGAGTCTAACAGCAAAGCTGGTTTTTAATTATTTATGTGTGTTCATATCTTTAGGATATGCAGGCCAGTAAAATGTACACAGGTTTTTCTGTCACTTTTCATTTATACATTCTAAATTAGAATTAGTTATATATGGTAGTTCTGTACATATGCGGTCAACACATTACAGAAAATTCTGCACAATAGATCCTGGTGTTAGGGACATGACTGTCCCTAGTACTTTCTTGTGGATGTAAGGTCTGGGTAATTTCACTAGAAATCTGAGGATTTTTAACAATTCCTTCTCTCTCGCTGTCAAATTCAGAACATTACTCCCTGAAGGTTGAATGAAAAGTACTTCTGTGTTTATGGTACGTTAATGCTTTGCTGAGAGCATAAATTCATTAAAAGCCTTCCCAAACTCATTTTGTTACATTTTGTACTGCTTCCATAGTCTTGTTTGAGACTCTCTTGTTTGAGAGTTTGTTGCTACTCTTGTTGTAATTCTAACTTAAGGTTTCATTTTTGTTTTCATCTAGGCAATATCTTGAGATAAGGTTTTTCCAGGGGATTTTTTTATATGACTATTTCCTATGCTAATTATAAATGTTAATTATTTTATCTGAGATTTTTTTTTGTACTAAAAACAATGACTTTAGACTCAAAATATTATTATGGACAAAAGAGAACATACCATACACGCACCCAAGCATTTCCTACTGGTCTATTTAAAATCTTAGCAATCTAATCAAAGGACAACAAGCAGGTTCAAAATCATGAATCTAAATAAATACAGAAAAGTATTTTTAATAAAAATACTCTTGAAATTTTTATACAGGAAATGTTGCTGATTTCTGCCTTTTTCTCAGTTGTTATACTCAACTTGCAGCATCTCTCTGGGTCAATGGTGTCAGTTTTCCTCAGGCAGAGCGGTGGGAGGAGGAATCACAAGGAGATTACAGGATGCTTGTCTTTGCTGTGGATAATTCAAAGTTGGTTGAACTCCTTCCGCCTCAGCAGTGGGGCTTTCTCCTGGCCTTCACACACTTCCCAAGCTGCTGCCTTCTGGCTGTTCACAGCTGAATGTGAGCATGGCCACACAGCCTCCCCAGGGGCTCTTTTTTTCTTAGGCAACAACTAAGAAATGGAGTTTCCAGACCCTTTCCATGGAGGCACTGGCAGAGCTTAAGCTCAGCCAGGGAAGGCAAAAGGCCCCAAGGCAGGCACTGAAACCAGCTCAGCCCAGCTCCAGCTAAGGTGAGCCCAGGTCATCACTGAGACCTCAGCTCAGCAGAGCCTGTGACACCACTAGAATAGCAAAAATCAGATTCCCTGGGCTGCAGTAGGCAACAGCTACAAGTAAATTGTTATATCTGGTTACTTATATTGACATTGAAGTCAAGTCTTTGAAGGTTCTGGAGGCTCATAATTTTGACTTGAGTGGTTTCTCTTTGAGTTATGAGAGTGTCCTTGAAAATCAAGCTACTATCCTTCAGCATCTTTCCTTAAAGCAATATGCAAATATATTGCCAAAGTTCATAAGTAATTTGTTTCATATTTGTTAATCTTATCTCTCCATGATGGTCCTATCTTGTGATCACACCTAATTCTTACTTTTTAGGAGGTCTCCTTTTTTCATTTAATAGTGTATACTGTCCTCTCAGGTTAGTTAGATCTTTTGACGTGAGCCTAGGAAAAAGCACAGTGATGTGAAAAGTAGGCCAGAAGGTGAAATTTAAGAAGAGGTTTTAAAAGTTAAAATTGTGATTTACAGGAACGCAGGACATCTTTTTGTGTGGAAATTTCCCTAAAATAACTTCTAATAAAACTAATCAGAGAGGCTATGGAAAAGATTCTACTTTCCCTACTGTTAAGAGGCATCCCACATGTATTCAGCACTTTGTAATCATGACGTTGTGATTCACAAGGATGAGCGGCAAAGGGGCATGGCACATGTCTGTTCCCGGGGGACTCTGACTCTGAGTGCCATGTTCCATGTCAAATTTTTTGCCTCCCAATTAGCAATGAGACCAATGTACAGAACAAGGAACTGGGTTGTTTGGAAAGAGACAGATGATCTGTTGTCTAAAAAATTACAACAATTATATGTTCATCATCATTAGGTTTGACAAGGTAGAACTGAGGCTACACTGACAGGGTCATTGAGAAATTTGCTTTGAGTTCAGTAGGACTACTACGGCACTGTAGCAGGAATAAAGGAAGCCAGAGTAACCTGAATATAACTAGTTGGGTACTCTGGTCAGTTGTTTGATGGCATCCGGCTTCCAAATCTGGTTTAGTTATTTTTGGAGTAATTTGGTGGTCAGGAACTTGAGAAGGCACAAGAGAAGGTGTAGGAGAAAAAGGGAAGACTTGCAGTCATGTGAAACAAGTCAGAAAATAAGTTTGGGAAGGTGTTGTACTCCTAGACCTTCCATAGCCCAAAAGGACACACATTATGTGAAAAATAAAGAATTTTATTTTAAATATTAACAGTCTAATCAAAGAATTCTTGTTAGTCCAGGTCTCCTTACTACAGAAAAAGAGAAAATAAAACAAGGGAAAGAATACTAGTAGAAGAAAAATCTTGATAATAAATAAAGCAGTTATTATTATATGCACACTTCCCACTGCCTGCTGCCTTCAGTGGTGCTGCGTTCATCTTTTCCATGCTTTTCTGCATCCTAAGGCTGTGGCTTCAGTTGTGGTGAGCCACCACAATCATAAGTGCTTTCCCGGGAGAGGATATCATACTCTGTGGTCTCTGTGGTGGGGGTTCCTTTGTCCTCTGCCAGGAGACTCGGATGTTAATATTGATGGTTTCTTCTTCCTCACTCTAGTGTCCTCTTGGGAATACTATTGTATGTTCCCTCTGGTTCATTGCACTTTTTTTATACTCTTCAGTCTGTAAATCAATTACAATGCAATCTATTGCATACAAAATGTCTAACACGTTGGGTACTGTTCCTTATGCTCTTTGTTACAAGAGCATCTGCAGACCAGTTCCCAGTTCTTCAGATTCAGTACCTTTAGCTGACCGTTGGTGGTTTTTTTACAGCCCTGGAGTATTCAAGGGTCCACTTTCTTACTGTCTCATACATTTTCCCCCTCTAAGCTGCATCCTATGTTCCCTCTATTGAGGCGTCTGTTATCGTATCATGGCTGTGTTTCTCTATGTTATACCATTGCTCTATTGTGATAAGTACTTCCTTCTTCAGAAAATAACTATTTGTAAAAATCATAATTATACCACACAATTATTCAAATACAAATTAGGCAGTAGTCACCTGAACCTTAGAAAATTTCTGTTTCCACCAAAAGAAGTTAAGGCAAAGCTCCAGGCAGAGCAAGACAAGTTCAGAGAAAGCAAGTCTGAGAGGTGTCGGTCCCAAGGCTGTGCACAGGTGGTTGCAAAGACAGTGTGGCCTGTGGCTTGGCAGCACTATGGTGTTTAGTGGGCTACAGGGCTGCAGAGGTCTAAAGCGAGGGATAAGTCTGTAAAGGAAAGGATAATAGAGAAGTAAGACTTGAGAAGGGTCGGCTGTTTCTCTTGTAGGAATAAGCAGTTACTTGACTGCTCATAACCAGACTATTTTACCATTTTAGAGTGTTTCCTCTTTGCGACGCCACGGCATGAAGACTTTGCTGTTTAAAAGGTGATAAGAAAGTATCTTCACTGGAACAAATGCAGCCACTTCTGAATCTGTGTTGAACTCAGTTCAGTGATCGTTCAGGCTGCAGTTATGCACGTTTTCTCTCAGGCAGCAGGGCAATTCACTGCAAAATGTTCCAAATAATTTTGACAGAAAGGTGTTCTCCAAATTTATCTTGCAAAAAGTGAGCTAGAAATTTTATAATGCATTGGATTTCTGTAACTTTTTACAGAATAAAATAATCTATTTGAACTGGTATTTTCTACCCTTGAAACTGGTGTTATGCACAAATGCCTACATACAAGAGATGGTAAAAAATAAACAGTGGGTTTTGGTCATTTAACTTAACCAGTTCTAAAGTATGAGCTCTTAAAACATATTGCAATGAGAACTTACTTTTTTCGCGTGCCTCTCTTGTTCTTCAGCAGAACATAAGAGAACCCACTGAGGCATATTTTAGTTAAAAGGATAAGAGAAAGTCCTTGCACTGAATAGCTTCAAGTATGACTAGGCAAAAGATTTCAAGATCAGCAGAATAGGAATGTTAATAATCTCATTTTACAGCTGAGGGGACTGTGTTATAATTGGTTGCAGGAAAGTTGTCAAGCTTCACTTTAATTCATTGTTTTTGGAATAACATCTTGGCTTTTCCATACTGAGAGCTTTCTCTCCGTCTGAGCAATTTCTTTAAAGCGTGTTTGTCGTCATATATTATGGGTCTGGGACAGTTGCCTGTGATTATATGATTGCTCATGAATGCTCTGCTAATGGTATTTTTCCTGAAGAAAAATATTGACTCATTTGTTTTGAACTCCTACTCCACCCACATGTAGTAGTGTAGAATTATGTAAATTTTGTAAATGAGAAAAGTAAAGTTCTACCAACTGTAATAATATTTATTTAAATGTGGCTCACTCTTATTTCAGCTTGTTTGAATAATTGTTATGGAAGTCCTGTTGCAGCACATGTGAAGATCTAGGTTTCTATATTTGATCCTTAAAAATATTATCTTAGAAGAAATTGTAACACAACAGACTATTGCCAGTAGAAGACCTTTTGGTTCTAGTTAAACAAGCCCAGTCTTACTTCCATTTATCAAATTTAGATTTACTGTGTTAATTAACATTTGAAGCTTTTTAATTTTACATTTTAATTTATATGTTTTTTTATAAAACACCTAGACTTAAAATTTTATATTTTTATCAGATCAAGACTGGCAAAAGTAAGAAGGACTTTGTTATAACTGTTTTGTTTTTTTCATAGCAGGTATGCTTGTGAAAAAATGGAAACGTAGCTGCAAAGGATGAATTGCAGTACATGCTATTCCAGGAGTGCATACAAAGCTTAAATGAATGTGCATTTAAGCTTCAATGTAGGCAAAACTTTGGGGAACTGCTGCAGAAACTATCAAAGTCTTATTGTGGCAATATTTTTAAAAATCCTATATTCTGTGAACTGGACTATGCAAGTCTGGAAATTTCTAAAAACTGAAAAACTGAATGAACAAATAGAGAAAAAAAAAAGCTTCAGTTTTGAAATTTGTTTGGTTTTTTCATTGCTAAACTTTTCCTTGGCTTCACTGACAAATTGGTATTCTTGATTTTTGGTACAGGTGTTCCTGATATTCATGATTTTTGCTATTCTCAACTTTTTTGTTTTAATAGACAATTAGCTAGTCAATGAAAAAAATGTTGTTTTAAGTCATCTTGTTTTAGAAGTCAAAAATATTTTCAAGTTGAATTGCAGACTTTTTCAGAACATTGGCTTTCAATAGAATATAGGAATTGCAATGCTTTGTTTAAAGCTTGCAAGGATAAAATTTGGGCATATAAATCTCCTCCTTTTAACTCTTACATAGTTAAAAAGTTTGCTTTTATCTGAGGAAATGTCTTTCTGATATATGGCTTTAATGCCTGAAGGGAATCAGCAGGTAGGAATCGCAGCAGGTGATAGAGGTATGATGGAGAAGATTGAAACAGTGATTAGGGTTCTTAATTAGCAAGAATCTACAGGCTATAAATTAGTGCCAGCAGAAGTAATTAAGCTACTTTATTTGAATTTGGTGACAAGCATAACTAGTTTTAAGAGGCAAACTTAGTGTGAAGATTAAAAGAAAATGATACTTGTTTGTGAGATGCAATGCAGATGTGTTTCAAACATTCAAAGACAAACTCATTTTTTCTGCTGTTATTAGAAGTTTCTTTTTGTTATTCATTGCATGTTTCTTACTGTTCTGTTTCTTTTTTATATATGTACTATCTTTGCTTTATTTCTTCATGAGGACAGGTGTAAAGGATTTGGAGTCAGAGACACGTAAGGAATAATGCCTCTTCCTGGTTTACCTGCTTTTACATTCACTTTACATGCAAATGTCTCCTGAGTCCAGAAAAGCAAAGTATTCTTGGAAGATATTCTTGCTCAGAGCACCCAGTGGGTTTTCAAAGCTCTCTTGTGTTTCTGTTACACTATTCTGATCTGACTGAATATGAAGTGACAAGGCACCACGTAGTTTACAAACAGACTGTGCCTGATCTTGAGTTAATGTTTGGTCATTAGGGATCTCCAAGACCTTCAGAGTTTTTTAGTTGCATTAAATATGATCATTAGCCTTCCGATTCTTTCTGTAGCACTGTTGCAGGAAACAGAGTCCTGCTGGAGTGTGTTATGGCCAATAGGCATTAAACTTTTGGGTGTTGCTGTTGACTGATGTTTTGACTCTATCTAAGTAGCAGGTGGGCAGAATAGAGTTTTTCTTTTTTCTTTTTTCTTTTTTCTTTTTTCTTTTTTCTTTTTTCTTTTTTCTTTTTTCTTTTTTCTTTTTTCTTTTTTCTTTTTTCTTTTTTCTTTTTTCTTTTTTCTTTTTTCTTTTTTCTTTTTTCTTTTTTCTTTTTTCTTTTTTCTTTTTTCTTTTTTCTTTTTTCTTTTTTCTTTTTTCTTTTTTCTTTTTTCTTTTTTCTTTTTTCTTTTTTCTTTTTTCTTTTTTCTTTTTTCTTTTTTCTTTTTTCTTTTTTCTTTTTTCTTTTTTCTTTTTTCTTTTTTCTTTTTTCTTTTTTCTTTTTTCTTTTTTCTTTTTTCTTTTTTCTTTTTTCTTTTTTCTTTACTAGTAAACTTTCTGCGTTCCTCCCACCAATTCTTTCTCTCCTTTTTTAGGAATATAAATAATCATTTTCAATAGCTTCCCTTTTTGCTTGTTTTGTATTGAAACTGTATTATAATCCTACCATCTTATCTAACTATAGGTGATGGAAAGCTATATTAACAGTATCTTCTCTAATCATGTCTAAATGACCTCTCTAAGTGCAATAGACCGGTGATTTTAGTGACCTCACATCTAGCCTAGTTCAGATTTCTTGTTCATCATCCATGTGGCACAACCTATTGTTCACATTTTTGATTAGAGTCTTCTTGATGGATAATGTATCTAGAGTTTGTTGAATCTGACTCTCAAGATGAGTCACTTTTACTCCTCCTCCCCCTCCTACTCCTCCTGACATTTCTGCATCAGAAGGAGTAATATTCTCTGACTCATTTTTTTTAGAGATCAAAGAGAATTCAGTCTGAGGAAGCCATATCCACACGCATTAAACAGGAAACTTTCAGAATGTTAGAGCAACCTATTGAACGCTTTTGTGGCCCCTTACTTTCTGGCTTCTGACAGCTTCCCAGGAACTTTTTTCCCCTCCTTATCTTTTTTGGTTCAAGAATCAGTAGATCTGAAAAGCAGAGTGCTAAGGAGACTGTTCCCTTTGATTAATAAGTGAATATATTTGCTGTAGAGCCAAGAATGGAACATCTTGTAACTATTGGCAGCGTTACTAAAAGAATAAGTATCCTCATGGAAGGAGGCAGAGCATAACGAGAGTTTTGATCAAGAGAAGACAGTCTTAGAAAGGCTTTCAAGACTTGTTGCATTACTGTAAACAGCTATCTATTTTCTTCTGGATATGGTCCAGTGACTGCAGGAACTAAACAAGTCATTTTCAGGCTCATATGATTTTGAAACCGGACATTTTTTTTAGCTACTTGACTTCCTTTCTTCCTTTCTGGCAGAGTCGGCCT
Organism: Calidris pugnax; assembly: GCF_001431845.1. Lineage (NCBI taxonomy): Eukaryota > Metazoa > Chordata > Aves > Charadriiformes > Scolopacidae > Calidris > Calidris pugnax. Next base: position 41,021,723 of record NW_015094506.1, on the reverse strand, counting down.
GACTTTGTATGTCTGATGCCAGGAATGTGGCATTCATATTTTTTAGCTCAGGAGGTTGCCACTGCAAATCTGCATGAGACAGCTCTCATTTTCCATTCTGAAGTGCTCACATTTGCACTGCTAAAGAAAACTGGAGCGTATCATATGAGACATTTGGGTTAGCCGTTCCAGTGAGTTCATCCCCAGATTAGCAGTGGGAATGAAAGTCCCCATTTAAGCATCTCCCATGCAGGGGAGATGATAAGTGCAGGATAGTCCCCTGTCTTAACTTCTCTAGTGGCTTTAGAGACTTAGTAGGTCCATGCTAGTCCTCCACTACTACTCCTTTAAAGGGGATACCAGGGAAATAGCTGGAGCACAGCATACTCTGGCTGTCTCCTTAGTTGTGTTATGACTGGATGTCATTCCTGAATGTGACAAGTAAAAGCGTTTCCTTGTGTATGCCTTGTATTCTCTGAGCCTGGGACAGAAAACACTTCCTGGCTGCATCCCATCATGGATCTGCTGCATCCAGCAGATTTTCGATGCTGCAGATAGTCTGGCAGTCTGTGTAGATTCACAGATTTCACAATCTGCTCCTGAGAGCCAAAGACTACCATGCACGAAGGAAGCAATACTATTGAGGAAACCATTTGTCCAGGAGTTACTTATTTTAAGTTTCAGCCATTTTCATCCCTCTCTCCGTCCTACCTCTCCCCAATAAAAGCGAAGGAAACAAATAAACAAGAACTCAAATCTGTTCTGCTCACAATCTTCCTTGATTCAGTAGATTCTTTGGATTCTGCCTATAAAACTCATCCTTTGGATGTGGCAGTGGCTTTTTGAGTCACAGACATCAGTGGAATATATTTAAAACACAATATAATGGAATATATTTGTTGAGCCAAAGTTCCATTGGATATATCAGGGGGATTCTAGAGATTTCAGGAAACATCAAGAAACTTTCTGAATTTTCTGCTTTTCTGGCTGGTTGAAAAACAGTGAGTACAACCTAAGGCAAAGTTGTCTCTAAGTATTTAGAGATGTAGTCCTGACTGACTCTGTGTGTTAGTGGGGCATGCATGTAGTATAGTCTGTATGAATATATAAGTATGTCTGCATATAGTTATGTTTCTTTCAGATCTGGGAATAGCTAATTTGGTGTGGATTTTGTTATTTTAATATCTGGATGCTGTCATAGGGTTCCTTTCTAGATTGGTGGAAGTGATTAGCAAAGGAGAGATGCTCATTCTGCCATTGGGTGATTCAAAGAAAGATTTTGCATAATAATTCCTGACAGAATACCTTCCATTATAATGCTATAAAAACATAATATTTGGGAAGGCAAGGAAACTTCATTAACACTTTTTTTTTTTTTTTTTTTTTTTTTTTTTTTTTTTTTTTTTTTTTTTTTTTTTTTTTAAATGTATACAACAGAAATTTCTATTAAGATGTCACAAATCCAGAAAGGGGATGCTTTTTCTATAATAGATACACTTTCATTGAAAAATCACATATATATCTAAAGCTACAAATTATAATTATTATAAATTATATAACCATAAATAAATAATATAAGATATATAATTTATTAAAATTACATCCATACAATCATGCATAAAATATTATATCTATATACATATATTTTTAGATATATATACAAATATAAGGCATATTCCTAAGTCTTTCTTTAGTGGTATTCTTCTTACTAAAAAGTTTTTTTTGCATTTTGTTTTCTCTGTGTTATGCTGTCTGAAAAGCTTTCTATGTAAGGATACCTCTGAAATATTAATTTTGCTTGATGTGTAATGACCTATGGCAAAAGGAAAAATTACTTGATTCTTTCTATTATTATATGACTGTATGAAGGATTATTAGTATACTCATGTGAGCTACATAATTGGTCTCATAACCTGAGTCAGAAGTGACATTTCCCAGATCAGGACTTTAAGCATGTGCCAACTTTATTAAAATTGTGAGGCTGTCATGAATTTGGCCCCACGAACACTAAAGTTTCACTGACAAGGAACTGCCTCATTTGATTACTCTGAGCACTGCTGGAGGCTGTTTCCTCTGAGCCATGAGGGCTCCGGCTCCTGCCTTTGGGCCACCATAGACCTGTCAGTTGCAGGCTGACAGCTGCGTCTCCTCAGCTTCTGGGACTGGGCTGCAGCTGGTCCTGTTGGAGGAAGCGAGGATTGCTGTGATGCTGCCAGAGCTGCACGGTGTCCTCTTGCCAGTAAGAAGGGTGTACGTTCTTGAAGGACATGGCCCGCGTTTGCTCACTTGGAATGAAGATTTAGTTTCTGCACGGGAAGGAACGCAGTGTCTTTGCAGCCAGGGTGGGTATTTGGTTTCCTACCTGGTGCAGAATTTCTGTGTCCTTTGGCAGACAGCAAAGACGAAGGACAGAACATCTCTGTGTCTCCCAGCTGATAGTCAAGACTTGATTCTCACTAGCTTTGAGGAAGGCGAAGAAAAGCATTTAGTGTTTGTGTTCCCCTTGAAGTACTTAATTTGTAGGTAGATGGTGGTTCCTGCAGTGTATAAAATAATACCCAAGACTGATAAAACACGTTATTAATTTCAGTTGAAAATGGTTTAGCCTCTCGGTAAGACTGAAAAGAAAATTAAGGGCTGTCTAATATATGTTTTCTGCAAAATACTCATTTTATTCCTCATCTTCTGTAAACAGATGTTTTGACATTATTTTATCATAAATTTTTATCATAAATTTTATTAGTCTTCCAGTTTTCCTTTCATACTGCTTGTGAGTGTCTGGGGTGTCTAAAGCATTGCTGTGTAATAAAATTAAAACTTTGTGAAAAAACTCACCCCCACTAGCAATAATGATAATAATAAGAATAAATCCCTCATATCTGGTTGGGGAGTTGACTGCACTTGTGAAAATTTTAGACTTGTCTTTGTAGCAAATGATGGCTGTGAATTGCTTTGGCGTATTATCTTCTGTGGTCTTACAATATCATTAGTTCAATATTTATTACGCTTCATTAACTATATACAAGTTGCTAAATGATTTAATTTTCATAAATGGAAGTTATCTTTGCATAATTCTAATAATTAGGACATTTTACTTAGAACTTTGCTCTGTCTCAAAGTCAATGAGAAGAAATTGACTGTTAATGAGAAAACCTGCTACTATTAGAAAGCTATTTAACATAGTTGAGTATTTTTCTTGGGGCCCAAGCAGATGTTGAAGCAAGTGAAATAGTAAGGTTTTATCTTTATTTGTAAATACTAATGCTTCTCATTTTGGGTAAACAAAACAAATTCATATGTTTCAAAACCATTTTGTGTCAGTAATCTTGTTTCCTTGAGTTAGGAGTTACTTTCTTCTGGTAACACTTCATGTTGCAGACATGCATATTATAATAAACAAAGCACAAGCTCTGATGTTTAAAATAGACTGTTATAAACATGCTTTGCTTTTAGGTGGATTACACCTGTACCTGTTGTATGTATCATGAAATACTGGGATTTCTTTGCAAAAAAAATATGTCGTCTTTGGATAAAATGATCTCAGGGTAAAATATTAATAACCTCAATTATTACTGAAAACAGGGTTATTCTTGGCACATTGTTTTTATTAATAAGTTCCACCAGTCGACACATGATGAGTAACTTCTCATTTATCTTATTATTATCTTATTAATAAGTGCAGCAAATACCAATGAAAATACAGAAACTTTTCATCTACAGTCGCACCTAGGTCTGTTTTCCTGTAGAGCAGACCAAGAGTTATTTGGAATCATGAGGGTTAATGAAGTGACGTGGTCATCTTGAGTCAGATGTCAGTAAGGAGTTCCTGTGTACCAAAGGATTAGAAAATGTCAGTTATAATTAAATATCTTAAAATTTTGCCTGCAAGATTTGGCTAGCACCTGATGGACAAAATAAAAACTGATACAAAATAAAGAGAAGATGGCTAGCTGGTCTTACTATTCAAGATGAATGTATAATGCAAAAAACTATAGTAATCAATAATGTGACTAAAGTGACTATTATGGTGGTTTCAATAATTCAGAAGAGTAATAACATGGAGAGAGAATGCTATCTTTTAAAAATGAGTGATTTCCAATTTACTATTTTTCTTTAAAGCTTCATTTATTTCTACTAGCCTCCAGCTGAGTTATAGACCAAGGAGGATGAGCACTAAGGACTCCAGTTGTACCAAATATCCTTGCTGTGGTACTATTTTGTTTCTTGTAGCTGAGGCTGTATTAATACTTGGGCTCAAATAACCTTTAAAACACTTCTACTCTGAAATCAACAATGTTAAAGCCAATGCTTTCTCATATTTAGCATATGTAATTTTCTGCTTATTATTGAACTATACTGAGGTATTTTTAAATGTGTGGTTTTGGAACTTTTCCCATCTTTTCCCATCTAATTACTATATGCTCTTTTTTCCCTCATTTTTACTGTAAACCAAACCAAACCAAACTGCTTTCCCCAAAGGATGCATAGTTTGGTTGCCCTCTGTTTTATGGTCAGAGCTTGTCATTGATAGACTCATTCTCTGGACATAATGGAAGAAACAAAACATCTTAATTGATACTTGCAGATATCTTAGAAATATGGGAAGAAGACCAGAACAGAGGTCCAGGTGCAGAATAGTGATGTTTGCAAAGCATTTTGAAGAGGGGTAGACTTATAATGGGACCTGGAAAGTGATGGTGTCAATGACATTTGAATATCAGTCTGTGAAGAAACCGAAGTATTGTTCTTCTGAATTTGTAGACTTAGTTGTTTGGTTTAGTAGTCATCCTGGCTTAATATTTCAATAACTATGCTGTAAAAATATCTCCCCTCACAAAACTCTCCTTCTGATGAATAAAATGTGTCATTAGCTCCCTTGAAGTGATTTAAAATAGAAATGATGTTAAGCAAACCAAAGAATGAGTTTATAGAAAAGATGAAGCTGTCAGCACATCTTGGCCCTCAGACCTTCTAAAATATCAAGACCACTTTGAAAAAAAGCCCTGAGGCCCAGCCTATTGATTTTAGCCTTATCCTTATCCTTCCCATAAGACTACTTATTACATGGAACTGAATTGTTTTTCTTTCTGTTTTTTGTTTTTTGTTTTTTTTTTTTTTTTTTGGTAACGTGAATTACTTGATGTGATTTTCCTAGAGAGACCACTTGAAGTTTGTGGTAAGCTACTGGTTTCTTGGAATTTACTCCTTTTTGTACCCTGTTGGAATTGTAGCTGACCTTATTATATCGTCCATTAGCTAGTTTTAGTGTATTTTCCCTTGTCTAGTCAATTGTAAGTGTGGAAGTAAAATTCTTTTTCCTTTCCCAGTATGTTGAACTTGCTGATAGGTCTTTCTTCCTTTTCTGTGCTGTGAGCTCCTTCCACCAAGTTCATTCTGCAAAAGCCTCTGATTCCTTACTGCTTTCCCTTCTTGTGAAAAGCCAATACAGGGCAGCTGGTCCAATAAGTTACTTAGAGATCTCATCTGGTTTTCTTTTTTTTACTATTTTTTCATTGTCTGATATATTTTTCCTGAAAGTTTTGAAGTCACATGCAGCATGGTGTTTTTTTAAAGAAAAATATATAACTTTTTTTTAAATCAGAAGCTGAAAGCTAAAATTCAAGGTCCTTACTTGTGCTTCTCCCCGGCTCCAGCATGAGTCCTTCCCAGAGCCTGCAGTCCTTCAGGGTAAACCTGCTCCAACATGGGCTCTCTGTGGGCCACAGTTCCTTCAGGAAATATCCATCTGCTCTGGCATAGGGGTCCTCCACGGGCTGCAGAGTGGACATCTGCTCTACTGTGGTCCTCTCCATGGGCTGCAGAGGGGCAACTGCTTCACAGTGGTCTTTTTCATTGGCTTCAGGGGAATCTCTACCTGGAGCACCTCCTTCCCCTCCTTCTTCTTGGACCTTGGTGTCTACAGGCCTGTTTCACACTCTTTTTTTCTCCTTCGTCTTCACTACTGTCTGGCGTTTTTGCCCTTACTTAAAGACGTTTTCCAAGAGGCGCCGCCATCTTGGCTGAGGGGCTCAGCTGTACCCTGGGGTGGGTCAGTTGGAACCGACTGGAACCAGCACAGGGCAGCACTGGCCTCTCCTCACAGAGGCCACCCCATGGGCCCCGCTAGAAGCACCTGGACAGGGACACTCTCTTCAGTGGACCAGAATTGATTTTGTCCAATAGCTGCGGTAACTGATTCGTTATCTTTCCTTCTCTTCTTTCCTTTGTTCCTGATGCATGTTTGTAGGCAGTTACCTAAGGGAGAGGTGGGACAGTGCATTGCATGTGACGGGTGTTAGTTCTGGTGCCACTGGAGGTGACAGTGACACTGTGGTTCAACCACTACAGCGATGGGGAGCCTCATGCTACATATGAATATACATAGTAGAGTCTTAATTTCATTCTAAAATTTGCCAGCAAATAATGTTGAAAGAAGTTATCCAGAAAGGCCTTGGAGATACGTCCCTCTAAAGTGTAGTGCTGCCTTGGAAGCTGCTGAGTCTGTTTTGCTTGTCACACTGAAGTAACACTCTGCTGAAGACTGAGCATCCTCATTCATAAACAGTTTCCAACCCTGACATCTCTGAAGAGAAATAATGAAATAAAAAATTAAGTTGCTTTTTTTATTGAAAGTAAACTAAGCATTGGCAGGAGAGGGGAAAAATACTGGAAAAAATACCCCAAAGCAGTCTAACAAAAAAACCTTCTTAGTCCTTGAAGTATCAATTGACTTTTGATCCAGTCAGCTATTTCTGTTTTCTGTAAGAATTGATTTTTGTCTTACGTAGAGGGACATAAGCTTGACCCTTTAAGCAGATCCAGGTTGATAACATCCTTACACATTTCATTCAGTGGTAGTTTGAGCCTACTGAGTTACATACATCAAAAATGAGTTACATTTTTATGCAAATATATTAAAAGTTTTGGGGACTAGAATGAGAGTAAGCACTCAAATTGAGTCTATGATAGGGAGGTAATAAAAATTTATCTGGAATTGAGTTAGCAGACTGGACCTTTATTTATGTAGCTATTTTGGATACCAATTCTGATTTTCTTAACAGAGTAATATGTACTGTTATTTTGTAGACAGTATATGGAATTGAGGAGAGTTTGTATTAATTTTTTTGTGTATGTGTCAGTTACTACTGGCAATCTATTTTTCCACATCTCTCAAGCCCCTGAGCCTCATGGCAGGGACAAGGGGAATAAAGTCTCTCCCATTGTAGAAGAAGATCAGTTTTAAGACCACTTTGAACAACTGGTTGGTTTTGAGACCAACTTGAACATACATATGTCTATAGGACCTAACGAGATGCATCCCAGGGTCCTGAGCGAATTGACTGATGTAATGCTCAAGTCGTTCTTAGTCACATTTCAAAAATTGTAGCAGATACACACAGTCCCCAGTAACTGGAAAAAGGGAAACATCACACCCATTTTTTAAAAGAGTAAAGAGAAGGACCCTGGGAACTACTGACCAGTCAGCTTCCCTCTCTGCGTACGGTAAGATCTGGAGCAGATCCTCCTGGAAGACATGTTGAAACCTATGGAAGACACGGAGGTGATCAGAGACAGCCAACACGGCTTCACCAAGGGCCTTAATAATCATGCCTTAATAATCTAATGCCCTTCTACAATGTAGTGACTGCCTCAGTGCGAAGGACCCTGGGAACTACTGACCAGTCAGCTTCCCTCTCTGCGTACGGTAAGATCTGGAGCAGATCCTCCTGGAAGACATGTTGAAACCTATGGAAGACACGGAGGTGATCAGAGACAGCCAACACGGCTTCACCAAGGGCCTTAATAATCATGCCTTAATAATCTAATGCCCTTCTACAATGTAGCGACTGCCTCAGTGCACAAGGGAAGAGCTACAGATGTCATCTACCTGGACTTCTATAAGACCTAGTCCCCCACAATGTTCTTGCTGCTAAAATGGAGAGATTTGGGTTTGATGGTTGGTTTTGTTAGGTGGATAAGAAACTGGCTGAATTGCCATGTCCAAAGAGTTCTAGTGAACGACTTAGTGTCCAGGTGGAAACCAGGAACAAGTGGTGTCCCTTGAGAGTCAGTACTGACCAATACTACTTAATATCTTAAACAGTGACATAGACAATGGGATGGAGTGCACCCACCGCAAGTTTGCAGATGACATCAAGCTGAGTGATGCAGTTGATTTGCTTGAGGGAAAGGGTGCCATCCAGAGGGACCTTGACAGGCTTGAGGAGTGGGCCCATGCAAACTTCATGCAGTTCAGCAAGGCCAAGTGCAAGGTCCTGCACCTAGGTTGGGGCAATACCCAACATCCATAAAGACTGAGGGATGAATGAACTGGGGGAATGAATGAGAGAGCAGCCCAGAAGAGAAGGACTTTGGGGTACTGATGGATGCAAAATTGGAAATAAGTCAGCAATGTGCTCTTGCAGCCAGAAAAGCCAATCGTATCCTTGGCTGCATCAAAAGATGCATGGCCAGCACACCAAGGTAGGTGGTTCTGCCCCTCTGCTCTGCTCTGGTGAGATGCCACCTGGAGTACTGCATCCAGCTCTGGAGCCCTCAGCACAGAAAAGACACGGATGTGTTAGAGTGGTTCCAGAGGAGGGCCATGAAAATGGTCAGAGGGATGGAACACCTCTCCTTTGAACAAAAGCTGAGAGAGTTGATGTTTAACCTGGAGAAGAGTCTGCGGAGACCTTATTGTGGTTTTCAGTACTCAAAAGAGGCTTATATGAAAGGTGGAGAGAGTCTTTTTACCAGAGCTGTAGTGACAGGACAAGGGGCAATAGTACTGATAGAGGGTAGGTTTAGATTGGACATAGGAAGAAATTCTTTGTGATGATGGTGGTGAGACACTGGAACAGGTTGACCAGAGAAGTTGTGGATGCCTTATCCTTGGAAGTGCTCAAGGCCAGGTCGGATGGGGCTTTGAAAAATCTGGTCTAGTGGAACATGTTCTTGCCCATGGCAGTGAGGCTGGAATAGGTGATCTTCATAGGTCTCTTCCAACCTAAGCCATCCTATGATTCCATGATTCTATGATTTAACCACCACTGTTTTATAATTATAGCTGAACTGAAGTTATGATATTTTAGTACTTAAATGTTACCAAGGTAGATATGAAAGATATGGTAATAGGTAATAGAGTACCTTTGAGAGACCGTGTAAATTATATATATAGTCAGTAAACTCTCTCTAGATATTATTTTTTAATAGTGGTATACCATTTGGCCCATTTTTTCCAGTATTTCAGTTGCTGGCATAATACTGAAAAAAATATATTTTTTTTTTCATTTGTTTTTCTCTAGT
>NW_015094506.1:40829449-41011370 GCF_001431845.1 Calidris pugnax | reverse complement strand
TTTTTTGTTTTTTTTTTTTTTTTTTTTTTTTTTTTTTTTGGTAACGTGAATTACTTGATGTGATTTTCCTAGAGAGACCACTTGAAGTTTGTGGTAAGCTACTGGTTTCTTGGAATTTACTCCTTTTTGTACCCTGTTGGAATTGTAGCTGACCTTATTATATCGTCCATTAGCTAGTTTTAGTGTATTTTCCCTTGTCTAGTCAATTGTAAGTGTGGAAGTAAAATTCTTTTTCCTTTCCCAGTATGTTGAACTTGCTGATAGGTCTTTCTTCCTTTTCTGTGCTGTGAGCTCCTTCCACCAAGTTCATTCTGCAAAAGCCTCTGATTCCTTACTGCTTTCCCTTCTTGTGAAAAGCCAATACAGGGCAGCTGGTCCAATAAGTTACTTAGAGATCTCATCTGGTTTTCTTTTTTTTACTATTTTTTCATTGTCTGATATATTTTTCCTGAAAGTTTTGAAGTCACATGCAGCATGGTGTTTTTTTAAAGAAAAATATATAACTTTTTTTTAAATCAGAAGCTGAAAGCTAAAATTCAAGGTCCTTACTTGTGCTTCTCCCCGGCTCCAGCATGAGTCCTTCCCAGAGCCTGCAGTCCTTCAGGGTAAACCTGCTCCAACATGGGCTCTCTGTGGGCCACAGTTCCTTCAGGAAATATCCATCTGCTCTGGCATAGGGGTCCTCCACGGGCTGCAGAGTGGACATCTGCTCTACTGTGGTCCTCTCCATGGGCTGCAGAGGGGCAACTGCTTCACAGTGGTCTTTTTCATTGGCTTCAGGGGAATCTCTACCTGGAGCACCTCCTTCCCCTCCTTCTTCTTGGACCTTGGTGTCTACAGGCCTGTTTCACACTCTTTTTTTCTCCTTCGTCTTCACTACTGTCTGGCGTTTTTGCCCTTACTTAAAGACGTTTTCCAAGAGGCGCCGCCATCTTGGCTGAGGGGCTCAGCTGTACCCTGGGGTGGGTCAGTTGGAACCGACTGGAACCAGCACAGGGCAGCACTGGCCTCTCCTCACAGAGGCCACCCCATGGGCCCCGCTAGAAGCACCTGGACAGGGACACTCTCTTCAGTGGACCAGAATTGATTTTGTCCAATAGCTGCGGTAACTGATTCGTTATCTTTCCTTCTCTTCTTTCCTTTGTTCCTGATGCATGTTTGTAGGCAGTTACCTAAGGGAGAGGTGGGACAGTGCATTGCATGTGACGGGTGTTAGTTCTGGTGCCACTGGAGGTGACAGTGACACTGTGGTTCAACCACTACAGCGATGGGGAGCCTCATGCTACATATGAATATACATAGTAGAGTCTTAATTTCATTCTAAAATTTGCCAGCAAATAATGTTGAAAGAAGTTATCCAGAAAGGCCTTGGAGATACGTCCCTCTAAAGTGTAGTGCTGCCTTGGAAGCTGCTGAGTCTGTTTTGCTTGTCACACTGAAGTAACACTCTGCTGAAGACTGAGCATCCTCATTCATAAACAGTTTCCAACCCTGACATCTCTGAAGAGAAATAATGAAATAAAAAAATTAAGTTGCTTTTTTTATTGAAAGTAAACTAAGCATTGGCAGGAGAGGGGAAAAATACTGGAAAAAATACCCCAAAGCAGTCTAACAAAAAAACCTTCTTAGTCCTTGAAGTATCAATTGACTTTTGATCCAGTCAGCTATTTCTGTTTTCTGTAAGAATTGATTTTTGTCTTACGTAGAGGGACATAAGCTTGACCCTTTAAGCAGATCCAGGTTGATAACATCCTTACACATTTCATTCAGTGGTAGTTTGAGCCTACTGAGTTACATACATCAAAAATGAGTTACATTTTTATGCAAATATATTAAAAGTTTTGGGGACTAGAATGAGAGTAAGCACTCAAATTGAGTCTATGATAGGGAGGTAATAAAAATTTATCTGGAATTGAGTTAGCAGACTGGACCTTTATTTATGTAGCTATTTTGGATACCAATTCTGATTTTCTTAACAGAGTAATATGTACTGTTATTTTGTAGACAGTATATGGAATTGAGGAGAGTTTGTATTAATTTTTTTGTGTATGTGTCAGTTACTACTGGCAATCTATTTTTCCACATCTCTCAAGCCCCTGAGCCTCATGGCAGGGACAAGGGGAATAAAGTCTCTCCCATTGTAGAAGAAGATCAGTTTTAAGACCACTTTGAACAACTGGTTGGTTTTGAGACCAACTTGAACATACATATGTCTATAGGACCTAACGAGATGCATCCCAGGGTCCTGAGCGAATTGACTGATGTAATGCTCAAGTCGTTCTTAGTCACATTTCAAAAATTGTAGCAGATACACACAGTCCCCAGTAACTGGAAAAAGGGAAACATCACACCCATTTTTTAAAAGAGTAAAGAGAAGGACCCTGGGAACTACTGACCAGTCAGCTTCCCTCTCTGCGTACGGTAAGATCTGGAGCAGATCCTCCTGGAAGACATGTTGAAACCTATGGAAGACACGGAGGTGATCAGAGACAGCCAACACGGCTTCACCAAGGGCCTTAATAATCATGCCTTAATAATCTAATGCCCTTCTACAATGTAGTGACTGCCTCAGTGCACAAGGGAAGAGCTACAGATGTCATCTACCTGGACTTCTATAAGACCTAGTCCCCCACAATGTTCTTGCTGCTAAAATGGAGAGATTTGGGTTTGATGGTTGGTTTTGTTAGGTGGATAAGAAACTGGCTGAATTGCCATGTCCAAAGAGTTCTAGTGAACGACTTAGTGTCCAGGTGGAAACCAGGAACAAGTGGTGTCCCTTGAGAGTCAGTACTGACCAATACTACTTAATATCTTAAACAGTGACATAGACAATGGGATGGAGTGCACCCACCGCAAGTTTGCAGATGACATCAAGCTGAGTGATGCAGTTGATTTGCTTGAGGGAAAGGGTGCCATCCAGAGGGACCTTGACAGGCTTGAGGAGTGGGCCCATGCAAACTTCATGCAGTTCAGCAAGGCCAAGTGCAAGGTCCTGCACCTAGGTTGGGGCAATACCCAACATCCATAAAGACTGAGGGATGAATGAACTGGGGGAATGAATGAGAGAGCAGCCCAGAAGAGAAGGACTTTGGGGTACTGATGGATGCAAAATTGGAAATAAGTCAGCAATGTGCTCTTGCAGCCAGAAAAGCCAATCGTATCCTTGGCTGCATCAAAAGATGCATGGCCAGCACACCAAGGTAGGTGGTTCTGCCCCTCTGCTCTGCTCTGGTGAGATGCCACCTGGAGTACTGCATCCAGCTCTGGAGCCCTCAGCACAGAAAAGACACGGATGTGTTAGAGTGGTTCCAGAGGAGGGCCATGAAAATGGTCAGAGGGATGGAACACCTCTCCTTTGAACAAAAGCTGAGAGAGTTGATGTTTAACCTGGAGAAGAGTCTGCGGAGACCTTATTGTGGTTTTCAGTACTCAAAAGAGGCTTATATGAAAGGTGGAGAGAGTCTTTTTACCAGAGCTGTAGTGACAGGACAAGGGGCAATAGTACTGATAGAGGGTAGGTTTAGATTGGACATAGGAAGAAATTCTTTGTGATGATGGTGGTGAGACACTGGAACAGGTTGACCAGAGAAGTTGTGGATGCCTTATCCTTGGAAGTGCTCAAGGCCAGGTCGGATGGGGCTTTGAAAAATCTGGTCTAGTGGAACATGTTCTTGCCCATGGCAGTGAGGCTGGAATAGGTGATCTTCATAGGTCTCTTCCAACCTAAGCCATCCTATGATTCCATGATTCTATGATTTAACCACCACTGTTTTATAATTATAGCTGAACTGAAGTTATGATATTTTAGTACTTAAATGTTACCAAGGTAGATATGAAAGATATGGTAATAGGTAATAGAGTACCTTTGAGAGACCGTGTAAATTATATATATAGTCAGTAAACTCTCTCTAGATATTATTTTTTAATAGTGGTATACCATTTGGCCCATTTTTTCCAGTATTTCAGTTGCTGGCATAATACTGAAAAAAATATATTTTTTTTTTCATTTATTTTTCTCTAGTCAGTTATCAATAATGTTGTAATAATGGTGAGACAATAATGCATTAATTGAAATCACTGAAGTGTGTAAATGAGCCTGTCACTTTAAAAGAAAAATGTAGATGTCTTACGTTGACAGGCTACACTTAAAAGGTATTTTTTATGCCTGCGAAATAACGTATAAATAAATGCACTCATATAGATGATACCGTTGGAAAAGAAAAGAGGGAAGCAATTAACTCCAGACCTCTAGCTACTTAAAGCAGTGGTTCTATAGTCTCCCCCTCTTTCTTTATCCTTACTAACCTTCAACATGGAAGGAACTTTTAATGAGTAATGCTTTGAAACGATGGCTCAGAAAAAAAGAATTCTCTCCATGCATCTGTATCATGACAACCCAAATTTACAGGTATCTTGGTATCTGTGTGCGTCCTACAACATATAGACATCAGCTAAGAAATTGAATATATCTGTTTTTATTGTGACCTGTTTAGCAATGTAATGAAAATAATAGCTTGCCTCTAGAATGAAGTTTCAGTCAGGAACAGTTGCTCGGATTACTTTCTGTAAACTGCAGGCTTCTATCAAGCAAAACACTTCTCTCTCCCTCTCCTTTCTCTTTCTAATGTCAGTGCTAGAAACTAAAACATTTTTACTTTAATAAATATATACATGCATTAAAAAGAAATTGAGAAAGTTACTACTCGAATTTGGAATTAGAAATAAAGTTCAAACTGAATTTTAATTATATTATATATTTCTTTAACATTTTATTCCACTTGTTTGCTTTGTTTATATGTATGCCTAATGTAGTATTTAAATCATAATTAAAAGAACAAAAGAAAGGAAAATTACTTTATACTAACTCAGAAATATAACCCAGTTGATCTTTCCATAAAATGTATTGTTAAAGAAGTGTGTTTATTATTCATGTTTCAGTAAGACTCAGTGATTTCTAAAATTGAGTAACCATGGAAACACAACTGGGTAACATAAAGAAGAAAGTGCAGGGGTAAATTTACAGATAGTCTTTTAATCAGAAGTTATTATTTGGATTCTGTTTTTACAGTGTAATTGAACTCAGTTTTTTAACTATTCTCTTACCAGTTCAAACGTGTGTAAGTATATTTATTTATATATGCATATATGTAATGCAAATATATGAAGCATAATTAGTTGAAATAAATGTTTCATGTAATTTTGTTACAGCCTTTTTTCTGATTATTTTTTTAATTCAGTAAATTCTAGGCAGAAAACTTAACAGCTTTCCCCCCTTATTTTTGTTTCATAGAACTTATTTCTTCTAAATGAGAGTTTGAGAACTCTTCCTGAGTTAGAAATTAATTTTAAAAGGCAAATTTATAAAGCATTATGTGATACAATACTCCAGTAGGCAGAGAATTAGGAGGATCACAGATGGATTATTGGACAAAAGTGTAATAAAAATGTTACAAATGTAAGGTAAAGTCAGTTTCTTGTTACTGTATAAAGCATATGTTGTTTTTAATGTGATACGTTGCAGAACTGTAGGGTTTTGCGTAGTACTTGGCACACATTCCAGTGTCTTTTATATTGCTTGTGATTGTGGACTGAAAATATGTATTTGCTTTTTTAGAAAAGTATGCCCCAGGTATTTCTGGACTATGCTATTCATATAATAACCTGCTGGGTAGTGTTTTCTTTTCTGTATATCATTGTGAGCCTCAGTCTGCTGTCTTTTTGTAACGTTTTTAATTCACATGAAGATATACCTCCTTCTATGGCAGAAAACGTGTTGAATTCTGTGGGGTTAATAGCAGCAATTTTAAAAATTATTCTTGCTTTCTCTCACTATCTAAAGCCTGTAAGATCAAATATGTTAAGCAATAAGGGCAGGTAGAAGATTTTGAGCTTCTATACTTTTGAAATTTGTAGCTTGTGACTTTCTTTGGGATAAGGGTGTTTGTCTGTCTGTTTAAATTCAGCATTTGTTGGAAAGGAGGTTTGCCCACTTTTTTTGCCCACATCTCCTGCACTTGTCTCCTCCTGTCACATAGAGGAAATTAAATAGGAAGCTAACTCCCAAAATGCATTCTCTTGGTTCTGATGCAACCTCTAAAATGCATCAAATGTCAAGCTATGCCCACTGTGAGCAATTCATGAAGAAATTGCCTCAACATTTTGATCACAGTCAGGCTTTTATTATGAAAGTAGCTGGCATAGAAAGACACCTTTAGAAGTGTGAAAACAAGCAACACAATGAAGGAAAAATGATAAAATTGAGCACAGCACTGGCACAGTACAGCTGCTGTCCCTGGCAGTGACTGCTGCCTTCAACAATAGTCTCTCACTGCCAGGAAAACCCCACTCACTATGGGGATGTAATTTCTGTTGGTTAACTTTCATTTTAATATCAAAGAAGGGTTCAAGCCAGAATCCCATGTGTGAAAAACTCTGACAGTTTGTGTCGGACCATAAAAAGGTCTTATGAAGCCCCTTTATTTTTGATTTACCTGAAGGAACACTTAATCCCATCCGGCTCCATAAACAGTTTTCTGAATGAATGTTTGTGACAGAGCTTTCCAAATGAAAGAATATATTCGAAACCTTAAGAAAAAAAAAAAGAAAAAAGAAAAAAGAAAAAAAAGGAGTTAAGTAGACATGCAAATGATTTGCACTGTAGAAGGTCAAATTGTTTCTTCTTTCCCTGAAGTTTGTTTGTTAGGGGAGTGGGAGACACCTCATTTTCAGTGCAACCATCTGTGGTACGGCAATACAAAAGCACAGGTACTGTCTTAGTTTCCCATAATTTTACTAGTAAGGGTTTATATACTTACTCTTGCTACCACCTTCATCTCACTGAAGGATAAATTTAAATCCATCAGATATCTCATATCCCTGCAGTACTCTGAAGTCCTGCAACCCAGAGTCAACACTCAGTAGCTCTTTGCCTATCACTTGTAAGCTGGCTCACGTGCTTCATAGCATACAGGAGAGGCATATGTGCCAATAAAGTCTAGATCTATCCTTCCTACTGGCTTAAAACAAGAAAATGTCCTCATTTGGACTTGGTAATCACTTTGGGCCAAATCATCCATTGCCTGCCATCTCTTAATGTGAAAAGGTTTATAACAGTACCATGATTTAAAGTAATTTCTTCCCTGGCAAGCCTGTATGATAGAGACTACAAAAAATACGAAGCAATGGAGTATCAATCAGTTGATATTTGTGGTACCAGACCTTCAGTGTTGCATGAGATCCAAAGTTGAAATTGATGCATGTCAAACCTTAAAAGGAACTAGAACTTTTCTTATTTTATTTTAGTCTTCTAATGAGCTTACAGAGGTTAAGACCAAAAAGCACTAATACTCTCCTGAAGTAAAGGATAAAGAAAAATCGTTTTGTCTCATGAAGGCATCAGGGCACTTCCTACTGGAATCATTAGACCAGGGAATAAATTGCTACATTGTTACAGCTCTAGTAATAAGACATCTTTAAGACACCTTAGCTATATGGAGCTTGAACTTAGACCTGGATATATTAAAGACAACACTAATTTAGTTATCTTCATGCTTTTTCTTAGCCTGATCTAGGAATTTTTATTTCCTGTGTTGTTTTTTTTTCTTCAGCCAGACTAATTTACCCAAATGTGTTCCTCCTTCCCAAGCGGCTGTCAGCACAAAAACACCCAAGAATTTAATCTCTATTAATTTCTGCAGCTTTGTAAACATTAATATTTTCTAAGTTTTAATTACTTACTTTTTTTTTTGAAACCTCCGTTACTTACATTTTAAGATTTATTTTTCTTTTCTATATTACCATCTTACAACTGCTGTGACTCATAGTTTGGGAAAATATGTGTTGTTGTGGTTTTTCCACTGTCCCTCTTTTTAAAATATATCTCCCAGAAACATAATGAAAAGATGCCATCATATAGTGTTTCTTGTCTTAACCACTACTTCACATTACCTGCTTAAGTCAATGAGATGGAAACCATTCTAGCTTCCTGTCCTATGAGTTCGTTCAAAATACAACACTCTTGCAGTCAAAAGGAAACATACCACATATAGAGATACAACAACTTAGTCTGATTAGTATCTTCACGAGCATGTTTGTATCCAATCAAAATACAGAAATAGTTATTAGCCCAGTTATAAAAATGCAAACACTTCTTATCTCATTAATAACACCCCTAAAATGGTTATAGAAATAGTTTAAAAAAACCCTCCACCATAATGTCTTTTCACTGTGCTGTGCTTACCCTTCCAGGCTCCTTTTGGTTCCTCAGGTTGATGGTTTCTCCCAGCCTGCAGTGGAAACAGTTGCACAATGACCATCCTGAGGTCTTTGCTGGGCAGGTTGTGATGTTCCTGGTGGCAGTCCTCTCCTCCTCAGTTCTGAACTTTCTTGCATTCATTTCTGTGCATTTCCTTGCCCCGGGCTGCTGCCTTCTGGCTGCTCCGCACACAGCTTGTGACCCTTTACTAGGAATGGCAGAAGTTGTCATTACTGGGCTTCAATTTATTTTTCAAAGTGACAGAGTCAGCAACACTGACGTGGGTGAGGATAGAACTACATCTTCAAGCAAAACATCTACCCCACTAGTTCAAAGAGACAAGTTTATATTTCCAAGACTTATTGTATTTTTTGTTCAAATTTGTGCCATGTTCTGTCTCACCATTCCCTCCAAATGCGAGCTCTTTATCGTGGAATTAATGGAGTAGTTTGAATTTATGGCAGCAGCTTATTTCCTGCTGAACCTGGATGTAAGAGCTGCCCATAAGCACTACTTGCAGCATAAGAAACATGAAATTGAAAATGGGAACTGCAAGGAATACTGAAATCCTTCTGAAAGCTGCATGACAAGTGAGAGCAGCGATGTGTGGGTGGCTGACAGGACATGGATTTAGGTACATGAAAGGGAGGAACTGAGGTCAGTGATACAGGTATAGGATGAAAGAGGGTGGAGAGCAATTCAGTGCTACTGAAGCAATGAAGGGAATGAGTATTTGGGGATGGGTGAGATGCAGGCTGTTGTTACTGAATCAGGGTTTGACGTGTGTGTGTGTGTGTGTGT
The DNA here is from genome assembly GCF_001431845.1 of Calidris pugnax. NCBI lineage: Eukaryota > Metazoa > Chordata > Aves > Charadriiformes > Scolopacidae > Calidris > Calidris pugnax. The sequence continues at coordinate 41,002,315 of NW_015094506.1, read as the reverse complement.
GTGTAGGGAATCTGCAATAGAACTAACTAGCAGAAGTTCTCATGCTGTTTCCAGATGTGTGAAAATGGAAAGAGCGCTGGGTAAAAGCTGTAGCTTCAGATGCAGCAGCACAGCTTGCCTGCCTCTTGATGCCCCATGAGCTTCCTTCTCTATGTAAGATCCACAGTTGTTTTTTTTTCATTGCTTAATCATATGATAGCTCTGTTTAATAGCCCTAATACAAGATGGCAAAGAGTCAGGACAGTAATAGGAAATGAATAGCATTTCTCTGAACTTAAGGGTGAACAGTGGGTCACTGGAGTCTCCTGTGGAGCAGCCAGAGGTATGTGCATATTAAAGTGCATTAAAATTTGATTTTTCAACCTTAAGTTATTGTACATACATAGTTGTAGAACAGATGAGCAGACCTAAAAAGTCAGGAGATAGACTAACCCATCTCTTAGAACAATTTTATCTTCTGTACAGAAAATTGTGATGAGTTGGGTGTCAGTTCTTTTGGGGGAGTAGGGGACAAGATGTGACTTTTTGGGGGTTCTTGAAAGAGCAATATTATTTTCCTTAAGGATAGTATTCTGAAATGCTTCTCCAGGTTCCAGAAAAATGATTCTCATTAACTCTTAAGCCTCTTGGTGTAACTTGCATTATTATTGCATCTCAAGAGATAAATAGAACAGGATATGCTATTAAAAATATGTGACTGTAGCATTGTACAAAGAAAGAACTTATATGTATAAAATGTATACTTAATGGACTAACTGATGGCTTGAAGCTGATTTTCAAGCCAAAGCACACGTTGTCTTTGAATCATGCTGTTTTTTCCCACTTTTCCAATGCTTATATAGCCCCTATATCTTGTTTGCAAAGAGATAGCTTTGTTTTGAAGTTCCATTTCAAATGGGAATAATATTGAAATCTCAGAAATTTTCAAAACTGGGAAATCTCTCCCTAAGTTATGTTTAGTTCTTTACTAGTACTTCCCTCAGGCTGAGTTTCCAAGGGGAAATTAATATTGAGAAATATTCCTCTGAAAGTATTCTGTCGTGCTCTCTGCAGACAGAAATGGTATTTTAACAGTTAGACTCAACAAACATATTTTGTTTTTCCTTTCTTTTTTGGATCAAGGAATCTAGGAAAACTTGCCAGAATCCCAGACTGGCTTTGAGAGAGAGGTGTAGCATATCTCAACGCATCCTTACCCTCAGAAGCAACAACTTCAAATCATGAAAGTGGCAGCTTTCATTTGCTGCACTGCACTGCAGTACCAGCTCCTTTCCTAGAACAGCTGATTACTGCACCCTGCTCAGTGCGTGGTGGCAGTGGAAAAATCCGTGGTTTTGTGTAGGTGTAAACATGTGTCAGCCTATTTCGCCGGTTTCCAGTTCTAAAGGCAATAGATGGGGCTTTACTGCTCATTTATTAGCAAGTGCTGATTTATAGAGAAGTATTAAGAATCAATGATCCATCAAATGTAGGACCTGAGTTTCCTTGAAAACTGTTTGGTGGTTTACTTACTGCTTCTTTATACTGATAGGTTTTTCTGTATTGATATATTTCTGTGTATTAACTGCTTTATAGCTCCCCACGGTGGAACACATTTTTGCGCCTTAATTTGTGAAATGCTTGAGCTGTTAATTCTAGAACTGTTTCATTCAGTGGTTACAGGATGCATCACTGATAGTAATTTTGAAATGCTTAACATAGAAACCTTTGAACCTTTCTCTTCTTCAATTTAGCAAGTAAACAAATTTGCTATTGGAGGAAGGGTTTGAAGGTGAGTGCCAAAGATCAGTGTCGATGAACTGTTCTTAAGCAATTAATTCTACCGTTGATTGAGTTAACTTGTGTTTTGCTGTGAATATAAGCTGGGGTATTTGGAATCTATTTCACTTAGGCATAGTAAAACTGGCAGAATGTATATGCATCTATTTTCAATACTGCCAAGCTTCGGTTATGCATCTATAAATGAATTTTCTCAGCACGTCTTCTATGCCAAAAGAGGTGGATTGTATTACTCTGTTTGCATATCTAGTGGCACAGTTGAGGGCACATCATGAAAAAAGAATTTTCTGCTGTAGGTGGTGGTGTTAGTGCCAATCTTAAGAAAATGCTTGGAAAAGTGGAGAGGAAGGATGATATTATAGATGATGAAGAGGGTTGAGATTTGAAATAGTTTTGTCCTGCCACATTCATTGTGTGAGACTGTGAATAAATCACACTCTCTCTGTCAATGCATTTGTAAAATGGTATAAACTATAGTTACCTTGTAGAGATATAGTAAAGATAAACGAATCCTATTTGGATAGTGTTTTGGGAGATCTGAACCAAAGATACTATCATTTACTCTAAGTGTTGAATAGGATTTAGAGTGGAGGAATATTTATTGCAGTGTACTGCACTTGCTGGGAAGACAACATTTTGGGGGTATTTATATTCATTCTTTTGGTATCAGATCTACTCATTTGTTCTCCATCATTGCATTGTGCAGTTCAAAAATCTTTTATCATACCCTTTTATTCAGAAAAAATTGTTTCTCCAACTGTTTCACATCCACTTTTTCCTGCTGACCTTCCTGGATCAACATTCCCTTTCTTAGAGATGATGTGGTTGACAGTTGTCCCTCATGAATTATCTCCTCCTGTTCCTATCTCCTCTTCTATCCCTCCACTGCCTGGAGCTGTACAGTTATAAAAGAAACTCAAGGCTGTACAAAATTACCATGTTCTTTTTTTTAAATTATTTTATTTTTAAAATTTGTTTTCCTGAATAGGAAAAGCTTATCTAGCTCAATAGATATTTCTTCCCAGAAATTTTGTTCTGACTGATTCAAATCTATGTTGATTATTTATTTGAAAATCTGAAGGTAATACAAAGTCCTTTAAAAGTCTACTTTGGAGGTTGTTTTGACATCTGATTTGGTGATAGATTTGTAGAATTTCCTGTGGACAGTATATGTTCCTTCATGTTCAAGGAACTATGCAGTGAAGAAAACATTTTGTGGTTTAGTTTTCTGTTTGTTTTTGTTTTTTCTTTAATTTGTATACTGATATATTTATTTTTTCCCAAAGTATTTAATAACAGTTCTCCTTCTGGTACTATATAAACATTTTTGATAAGAGATTGAATATATATATTACAACATATGTACCATATTTAAAAGCTGTATATTTCATGAACTTAACCATGATCACAAAATTCATTAGAGGACTGTATATTCCATTTGATCCAGTAGTATAATTAGATGCAACTAGACAATGGTGAAAAGATCCTTTGTTTGAAATAGAAAGCACTTTTACAGTTTTGTGGGTAGCGTGGAGATGGGAGGAGTACTAAGCACAGCAGTGTCAGATTCAAAATGAGATTGATAAATTGGAGGAATGCTTTCAAATCAGTAAGATGAAGTTTGATAAAGACATGCTAATTATTAGAACTTAGAAACGAGAAATAAAATATTTATGTACAAATAGAAAATCAGGTTGTAGGCAGCAGTACAGTAGTATGTAAATATATCTTGGTGTTAGAAAAGACCACAAATTGAAATTAATTAATTATGTAATTCTTTTGCATAAAAAAGGGAAAATAGCCCTGGGATGTGCAGACAGGAATGTCATCTGCAACACATGGGAGTTGCTACTGAGCTTCCTTCGGTGGGTGGGATGTCACAGAAGTATTTTGCTTGGTCTTGGGCATTAGGCTTAAAGAAAGAAATAGATGAATTGGCCGCCATCCAGAGGAGGCAAACAATAACCAGCACCGCATATTATAAGGACAAAACAAGGTTTTTTAGTACTGAATAGAAAAGTTTAGAGGAATATATGTCGATGATGCAAAAAAATTGCCTTCTAATGTATGAAAGGTTATTATGAGCAATGCTAGTTCTGTTTTCTAAATCATAACAAATAGAGCAAAAATAATCAGCATACTTTATAACACTGAGGATTTGGGACAAGAAAACTCTTTTACTTATGACACAGATAAATGCTTGAAGAAACTGTAGGGCATCATTTTCTCTTGAAGTTTAAAATATGTGAGGCAAATCCATATCAAGAATAGTCTTAGGGAATGATCTCCTCCCCCAGAGTAAGGGGGATGGAATAGATGAGACCTTTATTTTTTACAGTCCTGTTTTTTTTATTATTTTTATCTCTTCTTGACTAATTAAACCAGTATGTGTTTGTTAGGTACAATAGTGTAAACCTTGAAAATATTTTAATGATTTTGTAAGGCAAGGTTTTTATGAAGATGCATTAAGAGGTTTTACATATATATATGTAAAATACATTGATATGCATGTACATACATACACTATAATGTGCAAATATATATTTATAACTCTTCTTTATATATTGTTGGATACGTATGTGTGTATGTGCATGTAAATTTTATAAGCAAGTGATGTTGGAAAAATAAACCAGATCCTGGGTATAAAACCATTTCTTCAAAACTGAAATAAAACACTACATGTAGAAAACAGTTGCTCTGTTTATTTTAATTATGTTCATTTAATACACAGTTTGAGAAAAAATGGTAGGGTTTTTTTACCTGTGGGACAGTAGAAGCTGCTAGCAAGGCTGGAGGTATTCAAGTTGTTAGCTCTGTGGGATGAAAAGAGACAGATAATTATTACCTGTGGAACATGGAGGAGTTATCTGGGGAGAGGGTGTGAGAGAAATAATAATGTGTTGCTGTTAGGTCCATGATTTTTAGTACCTGGCAAAGCTGTAAGTTTTAGTTCCCAAGCTTATCTTTTGGAGGTATTTGGTAAGTCTCTGCTGAGAAAGAAGTTGAGTGATCAGAAATGTAATAAATGTTTTGTGGAAACTGTTCTTCCATTAGCTGCATGTCCTGTCTTTTACTGTTTTCACATATGAGTTAATTCTGATATATTGAAAGTCTGTTCACTTCGACCTACGTAGATTTATAACAGCATTTGGTGCCCTATGTGTGTGTATGTGCATGCACAGGATCATGCGTTTGATGGCTCTGTTCTGTCAGATGTTTATCCCGGTTGTTGAAGAGGCACATCTCACATTTTTCATTCTGGTGAAGACTTGTTTGCTGCAGTGTATGTTAATAGCAATTTTGATGATGAGTCTGCTAAGGTGGAAGATTGTTTTAAAGTTAGGCTCATATGAGGAGGTTTGAGTTCCTGATTAGCTCTTTAGTTTCAGTGAGACTTGTGCACTGAGGACATTCTTTCAATTTATGAAAATTTTACATAAGATTCATACGTATGAAGTCTTTGAATCAAGTTTAGTTGTTACTGACAGTACCAATACATAGTGATTATCCCAGGAGTTTAGTAACAGGTGTGGTTTAAGGTGTGGTTTAAGAACATAATGTTTTTTGACAATAGTAAGCATTAGCTTTTGCATGTATTTCAATAAAGCGAAAATAAAAGCAATCTCAGGCTAAAAGTATAGAAAAAAATTAAAATTTCTAATTAATGATTTCAAGACATAGCTATAATCTTTTGCAGAGGGTATTTAATTAATGAGTTAGGAACCTTCAGTCTGAGGAACACAGGAGTTGTGATTGTTTGACCTTGTCGTCATGCTAAATGGAAAAGATGTTCTGGGAATGACCCCTTTGGGCCTTGTTGGACTGCCTGATGGAAAACAACTCTGAGACAAAAGAAGGACTTCACATCTGTAGCCCTGTAATAGTAAGCCCTGTAATAGTAGCCATCACTGCATATAAAAAGTGAACTCTGCTTTATCTGGGCAGGATTGGTCTTTCTGAAAGGGGGTGTCCCTTGGAGTGAGAAAACAGACCCCAGTGATAGAGATTTTCTACAGAGATTCAGACTGAACATTTATATTGCCATAACTCAAAGTAAAGCCTATATAACATAGGCGTATTGAAGTATAAGATTAATAAGCTTAGGTAAGCGTGTAGGCTTTTTGTTATTTTAAACTAATTTTCTATAATGCTTTGTTCGATTTGCTGGAAAAAACGGCTTCTAGATTCACTTGCTGACTGGTTTTAAAAAGGCTATTTGTCTATGTCATGGCCACCTGAAGGAGAGAAGGGTTTGCACTTAAGCCTTCATGGTAATACGTGCTTTGATAGACAAGCTAAAGTAAATGCGGCTGCAGCCTTGTAAAATGTTATAGCTCTGAGGTATTAACAGGCTTCTTTTGGAAGTTACTGCTCATTGCAGCAGAACCAGCAGTGCAGAATGTACACCAATCACACCAGTTCAGTATTTCAACTATGCCAGCAATTTCCCCAGTATTTTAGCTTAAAACATCAAAATGAGAGCAGGTTTGCATTAAGGCATGTTGTGATCTGGAAGGGTGGGCACGTCCCAACACGTTTTGTCCTGCTGAGTCTGCTGTGACCGATGTACCTGCTGGCCGAGCAGGCTGGGTGCAGTCAGGTACTAGCACAGCAAAATTTCCAAGAGTGAAAACTGTAAAAACTGGTTTAAGAGCAAGTGAAGTAGTTACCCGTCTGCGCTGCTAATGCAATTTAAATGTCAAGGCTGAGCACATTTTAAAGACAAGCTTAAGTACGACATCCACACTGGTGCCGTGCTCACATTAGGGAGCGTTTTGGAAATTGTAACCAGTAGTTCTTACACACAAACATCTTGTTGGAATTAAGTAACCTCTCCGGGCATGGACAAGGAATTATAGGGAAAAAGATTAGGACTAGCCTTGTTTATCCAACCTTCTGCAGAAGTTTGCCTACACCTCAGAATGGGCCACTGGGACTGGGTATTTTACTGTCTTTGGCCCAGGTACTGTTGGGTGAATACAGATGACACTGGCAATGCAGCTGAGCAGCAGCCAGATTTACCTCTGCAATGGAAATAAACCCTAAGGATTACAGTTATGAAAATATTTACAAATGGAGAAACAGGAACAGGGAAACAGACAGCCTTGAAACGCTGACACAGAATGAAAATAGGAATGCATTGCTTAACAATTAACAGCTTTGGTGGTAAATTAATCTGCAGTTATGTGATCATCACTCTTCTGTAAGTTTCCAGTTTTTAGGCATGGTGTTTATATATAGCATTATGCATAAGCATTAAACATTTTTACGAATTTCATACATAGAGAGTTGTAGTGAGTTTGTGCTTTTGCCTTTCATAGGTATGCACAATGCAAATCTGTATCTAATCCGCATGCTGTGCAGATGGCAACTACATTTCTAATAGCAAAATTTTTAAAATAAGCGAAGGAAGACTGGCTGGCTTAACCTGCACTGTGCCATGACTCACAGGAATCTTCCCATTTGCCTCAGCGAGTGTCTGTAGGGAGACGATGCTGGCTGCATCTTTTAGAATACGGAGCCAAGTATTGGAAGAGAAGATCTTTTCTAGAGCTGCTCATGCCTGTGAGTCTCTAGAGACAGCTGTTTAAAAAACAAAACAAAATAAAAGATACTGGCATCATAAAATGTTAGAAGTCAGAAAGGAGATTGCCTGGCGTTCAGTTTGGTAATAAGTGCCATCAATTTTGAATGTTCACAGGATTATGTTCTGTGTCTCTACAATTAAAAAGAAAATAAGAAAAATGCATCATAGAACATTAGCATAATTGTTGTAATGCAAAAGCTTTGCATGCAGTCTAGTATTATTTTCCTAGCCATCCGACTTGTGTTAATTAGCAAAGGAGCAATTTCTGCATGATTTATTAGATAATCGCTGCATTTCAAAATCTATATTTGCAGAAATAAGGCCAGAGGTTCTCCGGCTCATGAAACAGAAACTCCTTGAAATTTCTGTTATTTCAGGGCATGAGTGAAAGTAGTCATTAATGAAAGATAACTAATTGATTTGAGAGATACAGAAAGAGACAACTGGAAAGATGATGTTCTTGATACAGACAAGATATTTTGGCCTCTCAAATCTTATGTTCAAACCATTTAAAGTAGCTGCTATGAATACTGGTAAAAGTATAGCCACAGCAGCAGAGAGCCGGGCTTTCACTAGCCACAAAAATATTTACCTGAACCTAAAAGCTTTGAAGCCTGAACTGAACTCCCCTTTGCCTTCGCTGTCACACTGTGGTTTTGAGTAATGTAATATCAGCGCTGCCTGATTCTGTCTACAGGACCTGTAATGTCTCAGGGACTATTTAAGCTGGATGCTGGAGTGTCCAAAAGAAATTTAGGCACAGACAGTACTAATCTGAAAATATACTCCCCAATGGGTTGTTTTCTAAACTGCAAATTGGGGTTGTGTTTTAGGCCTGTCCCAAAGATGTCTATTCATGCGGTAACATTGTCACATGTTATGTTTATTTGGCTACACTCCCTCTATATGGACAGATGACGATCACTGTATATGGGTAATTTGATAAATTTATTTTTGCTGCCATTTTGCTGATGTCTGAAATATTTTTATTTACATTACAAAGCCAAACATTACGACCCAGTTGGGCCAGAGAGACTGTAAATATAGGGAGAAGATATTAGCATGCTTTGTTAGCTTGAACACACCACCACAGTGTCATTAAATCACTTTCTGGTTGGAGATGATTCCTATCCAGCCATCGTGCAACGCAGTCAGAACGAGTTCAGTAGCTGTCTGCATCTGTGCAGATATTCAAATTGCCAAAAAAGAGAAAGGGAGGTGGAGAAGGAGGAGGATGGAAATACAACTAAGGTTACACACTGGTGAAGCTATTGTGGTAGTTTAGTCCTTTCTCGGTGATGCCACATTGTCTTCTACTGCCTTTTAACTCTCCTGACCTTTACACAAAACTCAGTCCTTTCAACACTTTCATTATTTTAGTAGCTGTTCTCTGAATTGCTTCCAATTTCTCTCCATCTTTTTTTTTTTTTTTAATGGAGTTCAGGTACCCAAACTGACTGCCGTAGTTTAAATTAAATTACAGTGGTTATTATACCACAGACAGGCTATCACATTGGAGGCGTATGATGGGATACCCTTAGGAGCAGTTAGGTCTTTGATTGCTGTATTCTGTTATAGCTATATTGGCCTCACGGTTTACTAGCACCTCTAGCTTTTTATTGAAGTACTGCGGGTTCTTTGTAAGACAAAATCACATGTAAAGCAGCCTTCCAGCTGTATTCAATTTTATTTTTCTATCTTTAATTTCCTTATGTTGCCCAGGTTTGTTTACTGCTCAATACAATGTTCTTCAATTATTCTTACAGTATCATCCAAATATAATACTGGTTTTTTTAGTCTTCTGTTTTTACTCATTCAGATAGTGTATTTCTCCTGGAATAAGTCCTTGAAGCATGTATTTAAAGAAAAATGGTTACTATTTTTAAGTCTGCAAAGTGTAGATTGTGTTGCTACCTACATGGACATGTTTATTGCATAGATAATACATTGGTAATCTAATAAACCCTAATAAATCTAATCTAATAAAGGTAATTAAGCATGTTCTCTTTTGAACACTAAGATTTTTCCATCCATAGCAGAGAATATATGTATATTAATAAATATTTCTATAAAATTTTACTTCAGCTCTAACTCCGATATTAAATGTTATTCCTGAGTGTTTGTAATACCATCGTCCCCAGCCTTCGACCCCAATCTCTTTGTCCTGTGCAAAAACAAAAAAAAAGGAAAAATTCCTGCCCCAATGAACTTACAGTCTAAGGTAAAAAAAAGAGAGAAGAAGAGTTGAAGGAGACAAGGTAGTGTTCCTCTGTGCAACATGTTGTGGTTAGGGCACATGGGCAGCCTATAGACTCTTCTTGGGTGCTTTGTTGAAAGAAAGGAAAGTATCTCTTACTGGAGTAACTGATACCCTTGGGGGGAGTTTCAGTTGTATGGCAGGTCTGAAACAATTTGTTAGCAAAACGGAGAGAGTTAAAACTGACAAAAAAGTTTTAACCCTGTTTCCAAAAGCATAATAGAGTTTTGGAAGGAGGGTTCCTGCCAGTTGGTGTAGCAGATACAAAGATGTAGGTTTGAATCTTTGGTCTTGTCTAAGACATAAAACAGACATGGTTGCTATTTTAATTTGAAAATTTGGTTTTCAGTTTGAGAGTTCCTGATATTTACAAAATAGTATGTGAACAGTTATAGTAAGTATTCTGCAATGTTTAGGAGGGCTTTTATGGGATATTTAAGAGATACTTTGTTCCAAAGAAGATGGCATGTGGCTTTCTCTGTGGTACCTGAAGCCAGTAGAGTTCTGTTTCTGCCTGTATAGATTGAAAATGGGTTACCCAGATATGAGGGAACATGATGCACAAAAATTTATATGGTTTGATTGTTATATAGTTTTCTAGACCTTTATTTCTGGTTTCTATTATCTATTTTAGCTGTGGGTCTTGGATTTGGCGGGGATGTGTGTGTTTTTCTGGGGGACTTTTTTCCTTTTTTAAAAGTAATTTATTCTATTGAGTGTTGCTGGAAGACCGGATGTAGTTTCATGACCATGTTAAGTATTTAATTTCTGTGTTCTACCACCTCAGATTACAGTAGAAAGAGAAAATATAAAGCTTTTTGCGAAGCTGAATGGCTGCCAGAGCTGTTTTGTAGCCTGCCTAGGAGTCTTGGTGCTTTGGAGAAGTAGTATAAGTGTCCATGTTGTTGGCCAAGGGCTGGTTGCCTAAATGAAGAGATGGCCAGATGTGCAGCTATGTGATTCAGGAAAAGAGTCAGCTGTGACTTAGTTCACTATGTATATGGTGAGCTGGCAAAGAGGCTTGCTGGGGCTCTGGCTGCCCTTCTTCCTTAGTAGCCCAGAAACCTTAGGAGCTCTTCTGCACATCAATAATCTTGGCAGCCTTGTGCAGAGAAAGGAAACCTTGGACAAACAGGCCAGCTGCCAGCAATAGTGATGGAATACTGATACTGACTTTAAGCTTTGAGATATGAATTGATTTTTTAAAGAAAATTTTGCTTATATTGGACCATCATTCTTTGCTGGAAAAAGGCTCCTGCAAAAGAATAATGGACATTTCCAGTTAGAATAAAGAATCACAGTAATTTTCTCGTCTCGTGGAGATAAGAGGAGAATATGGAGGAGAACTTCAAATGGTCCAGTGATGCATTTGGAGAAGAAAATTAATAAGGCTTTGATATTTATTTTTATTTTTTGTGCAACCATTTCTCATTATTTCATGTTCACACTAAATTATTTTTTTCCTTGTGCTTCTGCTTGTCTACCTGGAAGAGCCACATTTTTATGCTAAGAATGAAGGAAGGGATCCATATTTTACCCTATTTTCATTTTAGCGGTCAGTAGAGCACCTCTGTGAGTATGAATAATACAGTAAGATAGCCTACAAATTCCTCATTTTCTTTTTCTTTTTCTTTTTTTTTAATGGATATAGAGTTGAAGGAATTAATTGTTGTTTCAGTTTCCTATGGTCTTGATTGTGCCTTGAGTAGCAGGAAATGCCTGATCTGATGGACTGAGACTTCCAAATGCGACTGTAGGTAGAGAAACAGGTTTCACATCAAACAGTGCTCTTGGATCTGTGTGGGTTCCCGATGTTTTGTAGAAATTCCGAAACTGTAATACATCGAAATATTATGATTTTATTTAATTTTTAATTATTTTGGAAAGGTTTAGGGCTTTTATGATGATCTTCTGAAAGCTAAAAAAACTCAGGAATAAATACTAACTGTTATCTGACATGGTAATTCAAGTAAATAAGACTTCAAGTTATCATCAGGACTATTATTTTCTGATATTTTTATATAATGCATATAAAGACTAGAAATAAGACAGAAAAACCTATGACTAATCAGCATCAAGTGATTTGGAAAGAAATGCACCTAACTTCTATCTTTGGAGTTGAAATTTATATGAGTTGTTAATGGAGAGCATTAAGCAAATAGTCTTTTGACACGAATAGTAAAATATACTTAGTCAGTAAGACTCAAATACATCTCCTGATCAGCTAATTAAATGAAATGTTATTAAACTGCTCAAGAGATACCATTTTTGGATCACACACACAAAAAATTTTCTTAGGAGTGTTCCACTCAACTCAATGAAATCCATTCACATGTTTTAAATCTGGCAAAGAGTGTTCACATATTATAACTCACTGCATAATTCTATGTGTTCCATAAATAGAATGAATATTTTAAAGTGGTACGTATGTGAATTTGGAAGAAACACTGAGCTGTCACTAATGGAAAATTTATGCTGGCAACTGTGATAAAGTATCACATTTAAAAGGATTTGGGGGGAGGTTGTTTTGTTGCTTTGTGACTTTGAGATTGTGTGACGATGAGAACCACTGAAGCATATTGCACCGATTAAATGTAGTACTTGGGAGTCTCAAATGTCACAAAACATATGGAATACCAGGAACATTCCTCACTGTTTGAAGGGACTGTCTAAAGCCTTGATAGCCTGGTCTAACGATAGTGCCAGTAAAATAGTCAGTGAATGAAATGAAGATCTGGTAGCATGAAAAAAGTGAAATAATGGTGGAACCAAGAGTGTTAGGCTGTTACAGAATTACAGCTGCTTCTTCCTCCTGCTTACCCTCCTTCTTGTCTTTTGAAGGAAGAGCTAAGATTGTGATCAGGAAAAGGCATGCAGATGTTATTAACCTTACCCTAACAATACACAAACATTGAATCTGCATATATAGTTGGGATTTTAAAAAATGAACTTGGAAAGCAAGAGGAGATGGCCACAAATTTTATTTCAGTGAGGGTAGACTTGAATATGTGAATAGTACTATTGCTAAATCAGATGTGTGGTTTTTCTCAGTAAGTGATAACAGTGATCAGTCTAATTTTGGTGAAGGGAAAGACTGTTGTGACAATTTATTTTTTAAAATGTCTGTAGGATTGCATTAAGGGAAGAGGGAGGAGGTAGCTTCCTGGAAGCAGTCCACAAATATAAACAGATTGTTCACTCACTTGCAAGACCACATTTTAAATGTATTTTTGATAAAATGGAAATTGGGTGGGTATTAACTGTCAAATATTTTAAATCCCTGCAGGACACAAAGAGTCAGTTTCCAAAAAGCATCCTGATTCCACATCCTTCCAGTAATCTGCATTGAAACTTTGCATAATGTAAAGACAAAACTTATTTACCATTCTGTGGGGCAGACTTAGACTTTTTGTTTTATGTAAAAAATAGCTTTTACTGAAAAGAGAACAAAGTATGAGAAGCTCTCACTGTTACAAGACAATATATGAAGAATTTTTAAAATAATGTAACTAGCAAATTGCAATGCTTTATCATATCGTGTTTGTCAGAGGCATCTGACAAAGAAGCAGGGCTCCATCATGTGCACCAGTTACTCAGGAAGACAAGTGCCATAACTGAACGTTTCCCTCTTCCTCCTTCTTCCCCCAAGTTTTATTGCTGAGCACAATGTCATATGGTCTGGAATATGCCTTTGGTCAGTTGGGGCCAACTGTCCCATCTGTGTCCCCTCCCGACTCCTTGAGCATCCCCAGCTTGCTCACAGGTGGGGCAGTGTGAGAAGCAGGAAAGGCATTGATGCTGTGTAAGCACTGCCCAGCAATAACTGAATTATGTCTGTGTTATCAGCACTGTTCATCACATATCTAACACATAGCTCCACATCAGCTACTAGGAAGAAATTTAACTCTATCCCAGGCAAAACCAGTAGGCTTTTATTTGATATGTCATACTTACAGATTGAAACTTCTGTGCAAGAATATTAGAAGTCTTCAACAGAAATATGTGTCTTTAATAATTCTATTATTGCTACTTCTTTTGTTCAGTTGCAGATAAATTTTGTTTTAATTCCATCAGGCAATGCTACCTTCTCTTTTCCTGGTGTAGTTTCCATTGAAAACAAACTCTCCAGACTAAATAGTCTTAGCTTTAGTCTGCACAAACAAGTAAGTACACATTTTGATAACTGCAATTCCAGAGATGCCAGGAAACATAGTTATTGCATGTTGGTTCCGTAAAAACATAAATAAGTAATTCAATCGGAAATTAAGCACCTTTATAAGTTAAAGCTATATTTTGATCAAGAGTAAGATGTAATTGTCCATTTATTTCCCTGTATAGGCACAGCGCAATTTTTTAAAAAAATGACTTATTAATTGTTTTTAAATTAAATTACAGAGATTAAATTTCAGAGATGGTTCATAAAAATAGATAAGTGCAATCGTAACTAAAAGAATTTCTAAATGCAGTGTATTAATTGACTGCACCCTAACACGCAATTTTGTGCATAGATAGTGGAAGCCTCTTTAATTTTCCCATAAGGGAAAACAATTTTCTGCCTTCTTATTCAAGAAATATCTCTTTAAATTTTTCTGCATCTGGAACTAGCTAATGTTTCTTTGAGTTACTCAGGAATAGAAGTCAGAAAATAAGTGTTTCACATAACCATTAAACAATTAAGAGAAAAAAATCCAATTACACGTCTGTATTAGATATGTATGACATTATTTGACGATCTAGACATAGTTCTTGAATATTTTCAGATTCAAAATACTATTCTGATTTCTTTAATATAAATTATTGACATTTATGCTTTGAATAAATCAAAGCACCAATATACTAGTTATTTTGAGCCTTATCATCAAATGTTGTTTACACACTGAACCTGTTGCAAAATCAGCTGGCACATGAAATTTAAACATGGTAAGTATTCTGTGCTGTCTTCAGTTAAATTCTAAAGTGAACTAAATTACCCGAACAAAGAAATTTTAGGACTAATGGAATAAGAGTGTCTGTAGGAGAAGCTATTACAGGTTGTTTTCCCTGGGTAGATAAGCCCTGAGTCACTGGAGGAGCTGGGTTGAATCTGGGTCATCTGACTCCAGCTTGTGTAGCCAGTTCTCTCCACTAAAAGCCTCTTCTTGTGGAATTATGTGGTGATGTTTTCTACATTTGCACTGTGATGTTAAAGACTATTATGGGATATCTGTTGTTATGATTTTATAGTATCCTACTGAGACATCTACTGAGTGAATAAGTTGCAGTTTCATAAAAATAAATTACTGTCCTGCTGTTGTGTTGTCCTTCTAGTAATATATGTTCTATGTTTTCATTGCTTGATATAGGCAAAGAACACTTTCTTTTTTCTAGTATCTTTATTGTAATTTGGAGTAAAATTGAAGTCAGTTGCACATTTCCTTTTTGCAAGCTGGGTGACAGTCCTATTCTGTGTCAGTTTAGGACGGAACAGACGATGTAGATTTTAGGAGGAAAAAATATACTTGTGAAATCTGTAGCCAGTGCATGTAGAAGATCTTTCTACAGATTTTGGACATGGCAGTTGCAAGGTAAATTTAAAAAAAAAAAAAAAAAAATTAAAGGAAAATTTCTAGTTGACTATTGGTGAATTCTAATTTCAGGGTCCAGGAAATGTTTTTTGTAGCTAAATCCGGAAACCTACATTAGGATTTCTTGACTCCTTGTGTATTCCTGGGGAAAAATAGGCGCCTTGGAATGAGGTGTAAAGGAAATGAGGTAACCACCTGCCTAGCCTGCCTGGGACTGTCTATGAGTAGCCTGTAGGAAAAAATAAGCACATCTGGTTTGTCTGAAATCCCTCTTCTCCCTGGAGATCAAGCTCCTCGTTCAGATTGTCACAGGATGTTCAGGATGACACCTTTCCTCCACTGCCATCTGCAGCCTAACAGGTACCTCAGCACTGCTTCTGAAGTCCTGATCAATTCACTGTTGCTCTTAAAGAAAGGGAGATATATGTATATGTTAACATGAGAGGGGAGTGATACCTACATTTTCTATATCTTAGAGACTATGGGTTTTACTGGTCTCAGCTTCTTTTTCACCTTGAGGAGGTTCAGGTGCAGCCCTTAGGACAGAGATTGGCACCTAGCTGTCTTGTATGATGTGGTGGGAAGTCCTGGCACCTGTGCAGCTACGTGAAGTCAGTTGTTCCTTTGCACAGCTAAGAACTGCCAATTTGTGGAGCAAAGGGGTGAGAAGAATCATGAGTCGGTGTCTGCTGATTAAGGTTTTTACCTGGGCTGTGGGAGATCTGGCTTCAATTCCTGTTCCAGCAGCGACAGCTTAGGTATAGTCTCTGGAGGAATTAATGTAAGGATAGAAACATTCTGACTGAAGCAGCAGTAGAAATGAGGGAGAGAAAGCTCTAGGTGTCCACAGATGATGAGGTAATGGTAGTCATGATTAGAGATAAAACCCTGGGTGCCCAGAGATCATTACATTGAAAAGACACTTATTGAGGCATATAAAGCCTTTTGACATGTACATTTGGGCGCCAAATTCCTGACAAAAATGTACCTAGTTCAAATGTATTCTTGTATCAAGTCTCTTTTTTTCTTTTTTTCTTTCTTTTATAAATTATATAAATATATATCAAAATTTTGCTTAATGACTAGTTAATTTTGGCGAATTAATGTAAAACCTCTCCTTGGTCACTCAGGATTGCTGGATTTAGTCATGCTTCCGCAAGTTCTGGGCTTTTGTTACTAATTCTTGTCTGTCTTCCAAGTTTTTATCAGAAGCACCAGATATTGCAAATAAACGAAAACAAATTCACCTATTGTTCCTCAAGCTCTCTGCTGAGTCACTGTAAGAGATTTCTGTGAAGTTTTCACTTCTTCTGTATGATACACAATTATACCAAAGACAAAGGCTTTGTTCTTTTGAGTCTATTGCAAGCAATCTGATAAACCACATGGAGACTGACATAAATTTTAACAGAAAAAAGAATACTTTTAAAAACACAATTAGAAATAAAAAAATCTGTTATGAAGAATAAGTTTATATAGTTGCATAACTCAGCTATGAAACAGCAGTAGTATCTGGGACTTCATAAGGTGGTTCTAACATCTAGAAATATAACATTTATTTGGAAACTAGGGAACTTTCCTTCTTTATCTGACTTACAAGTTTTTTATGTATTGGCTTTTTTATAGTTGTTTGAGATTATAAGCAGTACTATATTTTGGATAACTACTTATGGTGCTGACTTTTAAAAAAAAATCTATTCTAGCTTAAAATTGAGATTCAATTAAACAGTTTCATTACTGTGTCATGAGAGATACCTAGCAGTTTTTTAAAAGCATTGCGTGTCTTTTCTGGACCTAGCTCTTATCACTTGGGACAGGATTTATTAAGAAAAATTGTATGCAAAAATATTTGTTTAGTGAATATACTTCAAAGAAACTAATGGCTGACTAGTGAGAGATAAAGTTGAGTACTGTAAAACCAAAAATGGTCTTAGAATCATAGAATTGTGTATGTTGGAAGGAATCTCTATATGACATCTAGTCCAGTCACTTTTATAATGCTGGTGCAGTTAGAGCAGGTTGGTCAGGGCCATGTCCAGGATTTAAATGTCTCCAAGCATGGAGATCCCACAGCGTCTCTGGGTCCCTGTCCACTATTTGACCACTTGCAGGGTAATTGTTTCCCCCTTGTATCTAATTGGAACTTCCCAAGTCCATTGGCTCTCATGTCATTGCTGTTCATCTTCAGGATGGGTCCGGCTGTTTTCTATGTCCTTCAACTTGGTAGCTATAGACAACCAAAAGATCTCCCAAGCCTTCTCTTTGCCAGGCTGAACAGATGCATCTTTCACAGCCTCCCCTGGAAGTTCCTGTGCTCCAGCTCCCTGACCAGCTTGGTGATCGTCAGTGTACTCATTCCAGTATATCCATGTTTTTGTTGTACTGGGGAGCCCAAAACTGGGCTTGGAACTCCAGATGTAGTCTCACAAGTGATAAATAAAATGGAAGGATCATTTTCTTCTACCTGCTGGCTACACTCTTACTAATAAAGCTCAGGAGGCTGTTGGCCTTCTTTGCTTCAAGGGCATACTGCTGAATCATGTTAATTTTTTTGTCCACCAGGACCTCATATCTTTTTCTACAGAGATGCTTTCTAGGGAGTCAGCCCCTCATCTGTAAAATTTCATGGAGTTATTTCTGCCCAGGTAAAGAACATTTGCCTAGGTCTTTTCTATATTTGTCAAGGGTCATAGAATCATAGAATAGTTTGGGTTGGAAGGGACCTTTAAAGGTCATTTGGTCCAAATCACCCTGCAATGATCAGGACATCTTCAACTAAATAGGTTGATCAGAGCCCCATCCAACCTGACCTTGAATGTTTCCCATTCCAGTGTCTCACCACCTTTATTGTAAAAAATTTCTTCCTTAGATCTAGTCTGAATCTATCCTCTTTTCGTTCAAAACCATTACTCCTTGTCCTTTCACAACACGGCCTATAAAGAATCTGTCCCCATCTTTCTCATAAAACCCTTTTAAGTATTGAAAGGCTGCAATTAGGTCTCATCAGGACCTTCTCTTCTCCAGTCTGAACAACCTCAACTCCCTCAGCCTGTCCTTGTAGGGGAGGTGTTCCAGCCCTCTGATCATTTTTGTAGACCTCCTCTGGACCTGTTCCAAAAGGTCCATGTCTTTGCTGTGTTGAGGGCTCCAGAGCTAGACACAGTACTCTACACAGTGGTGGGGTCTCACCAGAGCAGAGTAGAGGGGCAGAATCCCCTCCCTTGACCTGCTGGCCGCACTTCTTTTGATGCAGCCCAGGATATGGTAGTCCTTATAGGTTGCCAGAGCACATTGCTGGCTTATGTCTGGCTTTTCATCCACCAGTACCCCCAAGTCCTTTTTGGCAGGGCGGCTGTCAATCCATTCATCCCCCAGCCTGTATAGATACCAGGGGTTGCCCTGCCCCAGGTGCAGGACCTTGCACTTGGCTGTGTTGAATTGTTCATCTTCAGGATGGGTCCGGCTGTTTTCTATGTCCTTCAACTTGGTAGCTATAGACAACCAAAAGATCTCCCAAGCCTTCTCTTTGCCAGGCTGAACAGATGCATCTTTCACAGCCTCCCCTGGAAGTTCCTGTGCTCCAGCTCCCTGACCAGCTTGGTGATCGTCAGTGTACTCATTCCAGTATATCCATGTTTTTGTTGTACTGGGGAGCCCAAAACTGGGCTTGGAACTCCAGATGTAGTCTCACAAGTGATAAATAAAATGGAAGGATCATTTTCTTCTACCTGCTGGCTACACTCTTACTAATAAAGCTCAGGAGGCTGTTGGCCTTCTTTGCTTCAAGGGCATACTGCTGAATCATGTTAATTTTTTTGTCCACCAGGACCTCATATCTTTTTCTACAGAGATGCTTTCTAGGGAGTCAGCCCCTCATCTGTAAAATTTCATGGAGTTATTTCTGCCCAGGTAAAGAACATTTGCCTAGGTCTTTTCTATATTTGTCAAGGGTCATAGAATCATAGAATAGTTTGGGTTGGAAGGGACCTTTAAAGGTCATTTGGTCCAAATCACCCTGCAATGATCAGGACATCTTCAACTAAATAGGTTGATCAGAGCCCCATCCAACCTGACCTTGAATGTTTCCCATTCCAGTGTCTCACCACCTTTATTGTAAAAAATTTCTTCCTTAGATCTAGTCTGAATCTATCCTCTTTTCGTTCAAAACCATTACTCCTTGTCCTTTCACAACACGGCCTATAAAGAATCTGTCCCCATCTTTCTCATAAAACCCTTTTAAGTATTGAAAGGCTGCAATTAGGTCTCATCAGGACCTTCTCTTCTCCAGTCTGAACAACCTCAACTCCCTCAGCCTGTCCTTGTAGGGGAGGTGTTCCAGCCCTCTGATCATTTTTGTAGACCTCCTCTGGACCTGTTCCAAAAGGTCCATGTCTTTGCTGTGTTGAGGGCTCCAGAGCTAGACACAGTACTCTACACAGTGGTGGGGTCTCACCAGAGCAGAGTAGAGGGGCAGAATCCCCTCCCTTGACCTGCTGGCCGCACTTCTTTTGATGCAGCCCAGGATATGGTAGTCCTTATAGGTTGCCAGAGCACATTGCTGGCTTATGTCTGGCTTTTCATCCACCAGTACCCCCAAGTCCTTTTTGGCAGGGCGGCTGTCAATCCATTCATCCCCCAGCCTGTATAGATACCAGGGGTTGCCCTGCCCCAGGTGCAGGACCTTGCACTTGGCTGTGTTGAATCTCATGAGGTTTACATGGGCCCACTTCTCAAGCTTGTAGAACAGCATGTAATATTTAAAAGTGATGTTGCTGACATAAACCTATTGTTTGTATCTTAAAAACCCAGTAGCCTTCCTTGGTTTTCGTGTGGTAAATGGTAGCACAAAGAGAGTTCTGGACATTGTTTGCAAAGAAAATGAGGTTAATTGCCTGTTTGTGCTTCTATGTTTATTGCTCTCATTAAAGCTTGCAGGATGCCCACAATATTCTATAGTTAGCAAATTACTAGTGCCTTATCAGAATCTTATATTGAGGACAGGTTCACAGCAATAGTTTTCTGCTTTCAGCAGTGGTAGTTTTCCAGAGAAAGTAATGCTCTTGACCTCAGAAAAAAGCGCTGGAATTCAAATCTCTTGCAAAATTTACAAGCATTTGGTTGACAGAATTGGGGTAGTCCTCAAATACCTATGTTTCCTAACTGTTTGTTATGTTTGAAAAGAAAAGAAGAAACATTTTATTATCCTAGACTTACAAAGAGGATAGACATTTTTCACTACAGGAATCTGCTTTTGATCAACTGTGATCAAAAATAATTTTATTTTGGCTGTTTATTGACTTACATGACGGAGGTTTGCTTTCGTCTATTGCTCAGTAAACTGAAGCAATTAAAAAACACATTGCATTTGATTTTGAATAAGCTGCTTTTTTAAGGAAGCTCAGAAGCTAGAATTGCCTTCTTCAAGACAGGTTTTGACATACTGTGGTTTAGGTGCCCACTGATAGTGACACAACTGGTTACCATTTAGCAATGCGGAAGATGCCTGACACGTATTTTTGTAATATGCACATTAAATGGTAAAAAAAAAATAATCATACTTTATTAGAAATTCTCAGTTCAAACCAGGGGGTAAATTCTAAAATCTTGGAATTACCATAGTTGATAATGCTGCTTCGTTGGGAACTGTATGAATTGAGGTATATTTCAGTAGAGGTTGGTAAAGTGATACTATGGAGTTTTATTGCTCAGTAGAGTCTTCTTTAAGTGTTAATCTAGAGACACAGCTAAGTATGAAAGTTGCTTCACAAGAGGTTTTTATGTGACTCAAGTTTCAGTTTTAAAATATGCTTTTAAATATGTTTAAATAATTTAAATAAACGTTTTTACAATTTACACTTCCTATCCTACTATGAAAAAGGCTTTCAGCAGCCAACTGATCCTCTGCTGGTAAATCCTGCAGGGTGGCATAACTAAGGTTATGCTTTACTTAAATTTTAAATAGGTCTGCCCCTGAACACTAGGAAGCAGTGCTACAATTCCAGATGTATTGGCCCAGCAAAGCTTGCTGGGAATAAGGAGGTAATTAATGCCATCCAGTGTCATGTGGAAGACCAGGAGAACAGGAAGAAAGACGGGCTCTCCTCAAGTGTTTGGTGTGCATCACGTGGTTCGAAAGCAAGTTATTTCTCTGCATGTGTTTGGATTTTCATCAGTTTAGCTATTTGTTGACAAATTTTGCATGGTTTTGGTCTTTTCGTTAGTAATGGACCAAAAATGCTGCATCACTGCTGTTCACTGCAGGAATGACAACCTTGGTTTTGATTACTCAGTAGCATCACTGAATGTTGTCCTAGCCCTGCTGAGCTTTGGTTTGCAGCGGGTTCCTGAGGCTCTGTGGTTCTGCTTCAGGCTTTGGGCACATAGCTTGTGTGTGCAATATATGAAGGCATCTTAGAAAGGCCAAAAGATTTTATGTCAGTAGGTGATTTTTGTTATCTCTGTGGTTTTATGTAGTACCTTATAAAGAAGGTGCCCTTATTGTTTTCACAAGCTTGTAACCTTTTAAAATTTTGATCTTTATTATTGAAAGTATTCATTGATTTTTTTTTTCTTCCGTTCACAAGGTTTTATGAGTGAACCTTTAGCTTACTTTTGCATTGTTTAAAAATATTTCACCTTCCTTTGCTAATGAAAGAAGGTGTGGGTTTGTGTGTGCGTGTGTGCCTGCAAGTGTGTGCCTGCTAGAAAGAGGAGCAAAATTGTCTGTTGTCTATTACAAACTGAAATTGGATACTGCTTTGCTGGATTTAAAAAATGTTTTAAGCTGTTAAGAGTCACTCCTGGGGATTCCTGGAAAATGCTTACAATACTTTAGGCTGTAGCTTCCTACTAAAATCAGTGTTTCCTTCATGAGTTACCTACCTTGATTTGAAAATTATGTACTAGGGGCAGAACACAGGTAATTTTTAGTCTCCTCTTCCTTGAGGTCAACTCAATTACTCACATGCCACATAACTTTCAGTTTTTCTGTGTGTGTTAGTGTGCTGGTCCCTAGTAGAGCTTCACATTGAGATATTTCAGTGTGAAGACGGCTTTATTTTGCAGAGAAGGCCTAACCACTATCAGTATTTCTTTCTCGGTATTGTGTTTATGCCAGAAAAACTTCATGTGAACCATTTTTAGTTTCTATATGAGAGGACTAGCTCATTTTTTACTAATCCTTCTTGCAGAACAATAGAAGAATGAAGCATACAAAATATTGAATCATTTAAACATTAGCATGTGTTTGAGACTTTTGTTTCATTCTACAGCGCTGGCTACATTCTGAACTTGCAATGAGAAAACAAAAATAACTATTCCCCATGCAATGATAAGGGAAAGTGGCATCTGCTGCTTGCTTGGGCAGGCAATATTTGGAGAATACAGTACAAACCAAGGTGCCAGCAGAAGGGAGAAATGTCCTCTCTTCACTTTCATTTACCATGGCAAGAATTGGAATTGGAAGGTGAATCAAACCCATTTTAATGCTGCTGTCATTAGATGAAGGGAATTTATCCCATTTCTTCTTTTAGAAGAAAGAGGGTGGAGAAAATTAACATAGAGGTAATACAAAGGTTAAAAAAAAAAATCAATTCCCCATTAAGACCCTTGCAAGCACTTAGAGGCATTCAGCAGATATGTCGAAAGCAAGAAAGATATTGTTTGGATACCAATTTATTATTTTTTTTTCAATGAATACAATAAAAAATACACAATCAGAAAATTCTATCAGTCATACATTTGTAGCCTTTTCTGTAGTTTAAAAAAATAAATTTTCCTGTTGATGCTTTCTTTGTATTTCAAATGGTTAAACTTTAACTCTTTCACAATCTGAGTCACACTCAATTGGAGAATGGATTTTCGAGTCTGTGACTACATCTTGCTATCACTCTGTTCTTCAAAGCAGGAAAGGTGCTGAATGTACAAGACCCAGCTTTTTTAAATTCTCCAGTGACCTGAATTCTTATGTATTTTTGTATTTTACCTACTCAGATCAATCTTAACTGACTGGAAGTCTACTTATCACTGGAAGTCAGAATACAATTGTCATGCATATATCCAGGCTGCAAAGACTCTAAGCAAGTACTTATTGCATCTCATCACCTAGGGTCAGGTGAGGATGGGATGGAAAGAATTTCACTGTTGTTTGACATGGTATTTTGATAGAATTAATAGTTTCTTGGTTTGTTTTGGTTGGATTTTTGGGGTTTTTTTGGTTTTGTTTTTCTTTTCCCCCTGGATATTAAATATTTAAAATTAGATAGGTTATCTGTTAATTCTGGCACTTTGATGATGTCTTCTTATGAAAATTGGAACTGTTTCTCTCAGGGTATTATTCCCTGAACTTCTGTAAAAATTGCAATCTACTGTATTAGAAATATATTTATGAGGAAAGTAGGAAAGATTTAATACAAGAGTTCCATGGAAATACCTAAAATTAGAGAACAGCATAATGCATGTGATAAATAGCAGTTTTCTGCTGTAAAAATGCTCATGCAAAATTCACATATTCTTCTCTGGAGCAATAATGTTTTTTATTCCTAGTGCCGTAACTAGACATGTCTTCCTTTGGAAGGATATTTTGAAACATGATTTCTTCCTACCAGCGTCATTTCCTGATTACAGGCTCTTTGGGTTTTTTTCTCCTATCATTAACAATGTGAAGTAACGATCTGCTGAAATCTCAGTTGTACCCTCACAAAGCACTGAAGTTGATGACCATGCCCTTGTCTTGTTTCTGTCCCCAAAGCATATCTATTACTCCTACTATTCTTTTATTCTCTGCCAGTGTGAAGCTAATGGAATGACCTTCATCTAAAAAGGGGCATAAAAGTCAAGTTTTTTGCATGGTGCACAATCTGTATTCAAGCTGTGGTGGTCAATCATACTACCTGAGAAGTGCTCCCCATCCTGTGGCAAGGGCTGCCATCCTCTTCATCCCTAGTGACTGAGATACACATGTCTTGATAGTAGTTAGTACTCTGCCCACAAGAGGCAACATGTATGTACTCTTGATTTCATGAGTGGTGACTTAGAGGATGTATTCTGATTGGAAATGGAGCATGTTTTGCTAAATATCTTATTTTCTCTCATTTCCCAGTATTCTTATTTCCCAAATAGATTCATCATCATAGATCTGTGATTGTCTATTTTTCATGCATAGTCACCTCTGTAGCCTTTGAATCAGAGACAAATCTGCTGCAGAAGTACTTCTGTGTTTTGAGGTTTTTCTTTTTTTTATATAACTTCTCTTCCAAAACACAACTTTGCTGTGGTGTGTTGATTTGCTATGGGGAATATTTTCATAATAACTTTAATAACCAACTGAAAATGATCCTCAATACTGACCAAGCACAATATTAATAGTTTTAGTCTGTGCATTTTTCATTTTATTACTTCTTGAATCTTCTTCTCTAGAATAGGATTATCTCTTTGCTAAAATAAATAACATGTTGCAAGTTGCTTTTATTGAACTCTGTTTTAATTTTAATGAACTGGAACATAATTAGAATGTGTTTGTTATTTTATGCCAACAAAGTACCAATCATGAACTGAAGACTGACATTGGAGTGGACAGTTTGTGATTATAACTGTATGTCAAGATCTTCATTAAGATGCACATTAACTGAACATAATTGACTGTAAGGCAGCTGGACAGTAGTAAAATATTTAGTAATGAACCTCTTCACTGCAGTATTTTCTGCCTCAAGGAGAACAATAAAAGTGTCCATATTTTCTTTTAATATCCCTTAGTAAATGCTGCCATATTAGCAGGCAAAATTATATGATCACATGAGGGCTTCATAGTTTTTGCTTCTCCAGTTTGCTAAGGCTGTTAATTCCAAGAGTGAAAAATTTCTATGAAGGAAATAGAGCAAAGAGTTCATTGTAACTGAGGTCTCTTGTGCCCATTTCACTTATAATCAAAATGTTAAGAGCAACCAGAAATAATAGTTGATTTTATTCCATTAAAAGTTGGACTCCAACAACAATTTTCAACATGTTACAAGGAAGAGTGCATCCTTCTAGGAAATAAATGCTATCTATCTGATCAGAGACATTATTTGGCAAGCATCTTTTTTAAAAAAATATATAGAATCAGGGAAAGTATCTCATAGGGTGTTGCTTTTGATTATTTTTATAAGTATTTCAAAGGCAAGTGATCTTACACTAGTGTTTCAGAGATATTTGATGGTGTCTAGCCATCAAATTGGTTTCATTTTTTGTACCAATTGTATGAATCTACCTTTTAGCGGTGAAGTACTTAAAAATATATCAACAATAACAGCTCAAGTTTATAGTGCATCGTCTAGTAGTTGTTTCAGAGTTATCCTTGGAATACTGTATTTTTGAAATCTGAATTTGTATGAACTTTTCATCACATTGTATCTGTAGAATATAATAGACTAGAGGCAACAAATTTATGATTATTGGCTTTTTGGATTATGTAAGAATTAAACCTCTCAACAGCAAAGAAATGAAGATCTCAATTTTCTTTAGGAATCATAATTACATAATTGCACATAAAAAGTCTGTTGCAACAAATGAGAAGCAGTGTAATAGTGTTGTGTTTATTATCACCAATTTCCACCGTAATCTCCCTTATGCACTTTCATTATAAAGTGTTATCAGCATAATATACTAGAGCATAGGAACGCCATAGTCACCTAAAGTATTTGGTGTTACTGCCCCTGTAGTTCTCATTAGATAAATCTATCAAGGCCTTTGCTTCAGACAGGTCTGCAATATTCTTGTGTTAAATACAGAACAAGTGAACTTTACCAGAGTGATTTCAGAACAGATAATGCAATTCTGCACTGTGAGTTTTGAGTGGCTTTTCTTGGATTTTGCTGTATTTTAGAAGTTGACAGACAAAATTTATTCTTTCTGATGCAGGCAACTGTCATGGGTAATTTATTTTTTATTCTTTGGGTGGTGGTCTACAGCTTCAGAAAAGACTTATTTCTTCCTTTAATTTAGATTTTTGAGAATAGATAAATAGAATAATCTCCTGAAAAAGATTTGCCCTAGTATTTCATGTGGCATGATGTAAATAGTTCTATTTAGTACAGATAGTATGAAAACAAACCAAAAGGTGATGGTTTTCCTCCTGCTTTTGTGATTCCTTCAGTTCAGAAGCTTCAGTTCAGATGTACCATCTGTTGGGTATTTTCCAGATTTTCCTTTAACCCTTTATGTTTTCTGATTTTGCCTATTTTTGCAGAAAATGCTATTTGGTTTGTTCACTTCTTGAGTCAGCAGCGTAAGAACCCAAAATATTTTTATTTTGTTTGTTTGTTTGTTTTTGCCTTTTGCTGATAACCAGACCTTCATATTTTGAAGCATGCAGCAACATTTTGAGAGAACCTTCATGCTCAACTCCCCTCTCTTTTGGAAATGTGTTGTTGTGTTATGACTGCACGTTATTGCTGTTACTATGTCATCAACATAGTCAGGGTCCCACCATTCCTTTGGGACAAGGACTCTTCACAGGAAGCACAAACAGCACTAACTTCTGTGCTAGGATTATTCAAGCCATGTTGAATCCCTGTAAACTGTCAGTGAAAGCTGAGTCATGGAAATCAAAAGGACTTGCAGCATTTGAGAAAGAAAGAATACAGAAGAATATAGTAGGTGTTACCCTAACACTTTTTATTCCCCATAGCTCCAAGACAAATAGCTCCTGAAAATATGTTATTTTCTTGTGCTCTTGTGAGAGCGGTACCCTTCAAAGCAATGTATGACATTGCCTTGAAGAGAGAACCTAAATATTAGTGTTTGTTTTAAAGAAGCAGTCTAATTTCTACTCTCTTTGTTTGAATAACAAAAGGAGAGAAAAAAAGACTCTGATTATCTGTACCATGAAGAAAAAAGTGAGCTTTTCATCTGCTATCTCCTACTCATGGGATCATGAGTAGCTGTCCTGATTCAGTGTTTGAAAGATTGGCCTTTTCTTCAGATAGACTTATATTCTATCTATATGAATGAATAAAAAAACCAGAACACAAACAAAACACCCACCCCAGAAAACATCTGGAATTTCCAAAAATAGCTTATATCATGACAGTAATGCTCTTGCAGTCTTGTGTCTGTCAGTTGCTCAGTCCTTATATAGTTTGTTTACTATTATTCATTTTTATGGTAATATTCTTACTATACCAATATTATGATAATCTCTTTAAACAGTTGATTCTGGATGACCTAATTTTTAAATGATGAGCAT
Organism: Calidris pugnax; assembly: GCF_001431845.1. Classification (NCBI taxonomy): domain Eukaryota; kingdom Metazoa; phylum Chordata; class Aves; order Charadriiformes; family Scolopacidae; genus Calidris; species Calidris pugnax. The sequence continues at coordinate 40,974,905 of NW_015094506.1, read as the reverse complement.
TTATTGCTCATACTGAAGAAAATCTGGTTAAGAAAATGTCTGTTCTGCATCTGTGTGGGGTGAGGATCTTTTTGTTTGTGTATGTCTGTCTGTCTGTCTGTCTTTTGTAAATGCTCCCTTATATGTTTTTACTGAGATTCAGGATTGATCTTAATTTTTGGGTTCTTATTCTTGGATTTTGTTTTCTTCTTTTCCTGTAAGAAATAAGGTAATTATGCTTTTGTGCTGGAAAGAGTAACAACATTTTAAGAAGAAGAAATAATGGAATGGATGAAAATGGGCAACTTTTCAAATTGTCAGTTGACAATTTAAATGTCACTGACTTATTTTCTCAAGTCTGTCATTTTGTCCCCAAATAAATAAAAAAATAAGAGAATTAAAAATTGCAATAAATGCAATTTAAATACTGTCCTGCTTTTGGGGATTTTTTTGTTAGGATTTGCTTTTGAGGTTTTTTTGTTATTGTATCATTTTGGAATATTTTTTAAGAGTTTGTGAAAGTAGTCTGTCAGAATTTTTGTGTTTGTATTACACTTGCATATTTTAATAATGTGTTTCTAATGAACACATATTTGCATACTTGTAGACAGGAAAACCTGTTCTGTCAATAGGTGATTTAACATTACATTTTTATATTATGTTGGAATGGAGTGGGGGAGATATACAGTACTCATTGCTATTAAATTTATCAGGCAATGCAGATAAATGTATAGAAAGTTGCTTTCTCTAAAGCTGAAAGGCAGTAGCTCTTGGGAGAAAAATATGCTTTTTTGTTAATTGTGGCAAAATTTATTGAGAAACCCTTGCATTTTTCTGTCAAGTTGATTCATAGGGTATGAATTTTTCAGCTCTTTCTAAAATAAACAATAAAGGCAAAAACATAAGCACTGGATAGCGTTAAGACGTTACATGCTTATATAGAGAATTCTCTTCTTAACCTGTGTTTCTGGGTACATTTTAAGTACTTATGCCATCACGACAATTACTTTTGCGTGGTTCCATGCACAGCACTGAATATATCTGATGGTTGTTTATTAGAAATAAAAGAACTTCTACCATAAGCACATTTTTCATCACCTTTCCATGCTTAATAGCCAACTCCTAAATCATTTCTAATTAAATCATCAAACCAGAATCAATAACATAGAATTCTTAGTAGCCTACTTGTTCAGAGAAACTGTTATTCCAGGAAAATAAACTGGTTTTTTTTCCTTCCATGGAAAATTAATTGCATCTATGCCGGATTTTTTTTTAGTTCTGGCAAAGCTATGTTTGTAAAAAAAGCCTATTTTTTTCTTTTCATAGAGAGCATCTCTGAATAAGCTCAGTGAACACTCAACAATTATTGCTGGACCCAGATTTCATGCTGTATAGCTTCTTTTCCATCATTTTCCATATGAAGATGAACACAGCTGCTCTGTATACAATATAACAAATCTAGGTCAAGGAGCCAGATTAATGATGTCTGGCATATAATCACAAACATTAAAGTAACATTTTATTTGCTTTCTTTACGTGCTTTCTTTACATAATATTTTATAGTTTACAGGAAGACTATGTTGGTTTATGATATAATTTCGCATCCAGGAAATACTATAATCATGAAGCCCTTCTGTGATATGATGATAAAAATTGCCATATAGTCTGCATAATCCCTCTTCAGATTATAAACAGAAGTGTTCATCTAGTTAATGTTTGTCTGAACAGTTCCTCCTCCATCTGCATTTAAAAGAAAATAAATTAGTCTTTCACTGGAGATACTTTTAAAAGTGTTTTAAGTCAAAAATAATAAACAAAAGTAATCACATATATAGGTTTTCTTACCCCTTGGCTGTGCTTATTCAAATCAACATCAAATTTTAATTCAATAAAAAACCATTCAGTTGGTAATGTTTTGCACAGAGGCGCACAAATGCTCTTCTTTTTCTTTTTTTCAGTAAAAACAGGGTTTCAGGGTAGAATATTATGCATGCACCAAATATATTTGTATACATAGGGTGTTTTCATTAGTGCAACATTGAACATTTAAGTAAGATGGTCTGAAGTAAATATTTTGTATATATCTGCATTATTTTTGAAGTGTTTGGAGTTCCATGCCATGCACTTTATTAATCATTTAATTTGGTGTTTATCTAAAGGAAGAGAAAGATCCTTAGTTTCCATAATTTTCTTATGTGTTCTTTTTCCTTGAATCACCTTGTTGAGTCTCTACATGTGTTATATGTGATATCCTCTGTACAATGAATCTCAGCGCTGTGCATAATCCCTTGTCCAGCTCTTCTTTTGTCTTTTTACCCACATTTGAAGGATATATAATTTAATACACATTGGGGCATATTGAGGATAAGGGGTGGCGAGGGGCGGGGGCAGGGTTAGGGAAACCACACTTACTTCAGAGATCACTCCAAACAGGCAGGGGAAACACAATTGTGCCAGTTTCAGGTATTTCTACCCACATCATCATTGATCAATAACCAGCCAAACTTCGCCCTCTGAAAAAGAGATTTTCAGATCACACATAGGAGATACACAATTTGCTTTCAGTGTGACACTAGAAAAAAAACATTTGGTTTGGTTTTTGAACTGACTGTCCCTCTGCACCCCCAGCGGAAACACAAATTATGTCTAAATTATTATTTATTAATATAAAAATGCTGCATATTTATGTGATTGGTTTTATCTTCTCCTTGTCTTGAAGGTGATGAAATCTGAGGACTACATGTCTTAAAATTTATAATGTATAGTTTACAACAAAGATTCTTCAGTGATTTGTGTCAATGTATCTCCAGCCTCATGGTTTTCCTGTTTGATAGATCTCATAGCACCAGTGGGATGCCAGAAGACAGAAGGGTTCTTAATGTTTCTGAATATTTCAAATGAATATTTCTAATGAGTTAACATTTCACCAATGAATTTGGTTCTCTTGATGAGATGACAACTTTGGTTGTTCAATGGCAATGCAAATATAGCATATTTTAGCCTTTGAAAGATGTTTTGTTTCATGCTGGCCCATACCTAATTGCTGATCATACATAACTTTTGAATTGCAGAATCAATCGCTGAATGAGACACTGAAATTTTTGGGAGGGACATTTGAAACAAGGGAGAAAAAGGTATTAGTAGTAAGTCTTTAAATGAGGCTACTTTCTTTGAACTTCAAGTTAGTTCAGCATGAACATCCACAGTGACAACAGAGTAAATTAGCTATTTGAAGGAGTAAAGCAAAGTAATAAATAATGATTGTGGGGTCATTTTACCTCAGTATAAAGCAGTGGCAGAACTAATAGATCGTGCTTGTTCTTTTTGGAAAGAAGAAGAAAAGAATACTACAACTGAGCTTTTGGTAGGAGAAAATGACAGTTTCATATGGATCAGAATACATTTAGCATATCACAGATGTGATTGAGAGGTGGTTTGCTAACTGTGTCTAAAACACTTAGTAATAAAAGGCTTTTTAATTTAGCAAAGCAAGTTAGTAGAGGCTGAAGCCAAAAATTCAAATTAAATATGTGGCAAATACTTTCAGTAGGGAGGTGATTAACCGCTGGGACAAATTGCCAAGAGAAACAAGTGATTTTTCCATCACATGAGGTTGTCAAATTAGAACTAAATAACTCTCAGGAAATTATTTGACTCTTGCCAAGAACAAATTATTGGTCTCAGTACATTGTTAACGAGATGAAATTTTAAAGCAGGTGGTTGGGATAGCAGATCAAATAATTCTTTAGTTTTATAATGTAAAATCAGAAGGAATATTTTATCTAACTCGCATCTGTTGAATCATCACATCAGGAACTGCATTGCAACATGGTACAATTTCAAGTTCGTGAAGTATTATTATTTCATGGCATATTCCTATTGATGCTATATCTTATTCAGGAAATGCTCTCTTGTTGTATAATGTACTTGGTCACATCCAGTTTCAACGATGGAGCTTTTATTTATTGTTTTTTGCTTAATTAAGTCTTGGAGAACCAACTGTTTGGAAAGAGGCTTTGTCAGTAGAACTAAACTCAGTAATTTACTCTGGTGCAAAATTATTAATTACTGTCAGAATCACTGAGAATCAGCAAAATTCATTTAATACTACTGTGCTGGGTCAAATGGGAGGGACGTGCCTTTAAATTTAGGGAACAGGCTTGGTTTCTGTGGGTGGCACACACACATCTTACTGAAATATGCAAGCGTGTGATGCAAAAATATTTGTGACAACTAGTGCAGAAGTCCTGCAATCCCTTTTCTGCTCTCCTTTTGTGATTATATATGTATTTCAGTTTGCTATCATTGGATTTTCTTCCGTACTTCCACCTAAATGCTACAGTGTAAGTTAACAGTCTTTGACTGCTTGAAAGATTCATTGAAGGAGTGTTTATTAAGTGCATGAGAATATTTAAATGGCAGGTAATGGTATTGCATTCGCGATCACTTGGGAAATTCCAGATTAAATTAGGCTGTTGCCAAGTGTAAGTGTGTGATTTAGTAGATGCCTCATGTCTGCAGTCCCTGGATATCCAATGGGAGTGACCCGAGTACTGTGGAGTTTGATCTTCAGTGATGCTTCAGTAGGCATTGTAAAACTGTTTTGAGTCTCGGTTTCACTACAAGGGTTTTAATAACAGTTCTCAACCATTTATGTTCAGTGCATTATTCCAAATATAGTCTTGTATGTTCAGAGGTGCAAAAAATGTTGTGCCATGTTGAAGGGAAAGCGACGCACAGTGAACTGGATTCATCTGCCAGCATTAGCGGTCGTGTGTCTGGGCTTTCCAAGCTATTAGAAAAATTAATAAACTCACTCGAATTATTGGATGGGTTTGCAGGACACCACTGGACATAAATTCTGAAGCTGCATGATATTTACATTGCTATTCGTACTGTAAAATTAGTAAAGGTTATTAATTCTATCTGGTCTTCGTATTATCAGTTTTATACCATAATTGCATGCACAGGCACACGCAACCTCTTGAGAGGAGTGCTGAAACGCAGGTACTTAGCAGTACATGAAGGGCTGAAGCAAATGTTCACAAGTTATCCTATCTGTCAGTTTTACAATTTTTTCCCTTTTCCTGTTGGTCCTACTGCTCATCTCAATGGCGAGATGGAATCATTACATTTTCTGTGATTGTGCAATACCGCTCAGAGCGTAAGGAGTTTCTGGCCCACCATTTTAAAGTCAGAATCCCCCAGTGACAAAACCAGACTCACTGTCTGTAGTGTCTCTAGATCTCTGTGGCAGAGGTTTTCAGGCTGCCAAAGATTCTTTAAATACCACACTTTCTTAGCATTTAAAAGATGGTAGCGATGGTGTAGTTCTTCTCTTACCAGCGATGTCATCATGCTGGACAAGATATGAAATGTTGTCAACAATGTCATCATGTGCAGATGCATGATAGATACACAAGTGAAGACGTATATATGGAAACAGAGGAATGGAACAGAACTGCAAATATATGACTTAAAGATTCTGTATGTGTATTTTCTTTTTTTCTTGTTTTCTATTGGTTCAATGGGGTTTTTTTTAGAATCTATTGTAGGTATTTTTTCCAGGTGTGAAATACAGAGTCCTCCAAACCTATGTGTGTATCTTCCTTTACCTCTTGGCTTTTCTGTTGGGTTAGAAGAAGCTTCCAGCCTCCTACTCACTGTTGGAAGATCTTTCAATAGCTATTTATTTTTAATAACCCATTTCATGATTTTCCAGATCACTTTTAGGGAAGACAGATTGAAGACAATACAGGAAAATAAAATTTGAACATATCTTTCTATTACTGAGTCTACATTTTAGAGACCTCTTCCGATTGGAATCAAAGGCCTTTATACTGCTTTGGTTACGGTGTGGTAAATATCTTCACTGATCTTTAAAGGATCTGCTTTCTTTTAGAGCAGCTAGCAGGGAAAAAGGTGTCCCAAATTAGGAATATCCAGTCTTTCATCACTTGATGTGCCCTTATTATTATAGGAGGTGTACTGAAGAACTAAAGAAAGATCTGAATTTGCAATTCTGGTTTCTTTTTTTGGCATTTACACTAGGGTAACTGAAAGTAGATCACACGCTGTAGAAATTAAAGATGAAAGTTACTAGATTTTTCAGTGCACTCCCCACCATATATTTCCTACTTTTAAATCTCCCCAGGGAAGATGCCTGCACTGCCTGTGTCATGAAATTATACTATAAACTTTATTAGAGATCTTTAATAATGAGTTTTTATAGCATCATACTGTTTTTAAAACATCATTATTATTAATGTTTTTCTGCATTACTGTAGATCTTCATACTTTCAACCTTTGGCTTGGATGGTCTTAATTTATACCAATTACAATGACTGTTGTACCCAAATCTGTACTCTCTCATAAGACAAAGGAGCACAGAAATAGTATATAGATATGTTATTTTGCAAATACTGTTTTAAGATAAGATGGGCACATATTTATAGATTACATTTTTATAGATTGTCACCCCATGGCAAATAGTAGTATAAATGGCCCAAAGGCTATGCAGCTACCATCAGTATACATAGTTTGCCAGTCTTTAATATGACTAATTCCTAGTCAGAAAATATCCTGCATTCTCAATGAATTGTAATTGAAAAATAAATTATGGTGACAGGAAATTTTAAACAAAACTGTCATTTCATATTGCTGTAGAAAAGCCAGTTTCAGTGACGTTTTTAGGATTATCAGTGAGAAGACATCAATCTTTGATGACAAGAATTGAACAGAAGTGTAATCATGAGAGTGTTTTGGGTTATTTGTTTAATAACAGGGGTTGTTAGGCAGATGTATAGAGGGAAAATGTTGCAAAAATGTATTTATTAATAATAAATAGTTGCTTGATGACAGTGATACTTCACAATAATTTTATTTGGATAATTGGTCATTGGTGGTGGGTGCTATTCGCAGTTTCCAATGGTAGATGAAATCATCATGGAAAACATAGTTTAAAAGCTTTTTCTAGCGAGCATTCCAGGCTTCTTTTTGCCTCAGAAATACCTGGAGAGCCTGTATTTTAAGTCTTGTACACCAGTGTCTTGTACCTGTTAGTGGCAATGAATAGTACATACCACATCCTCAGTTCTTTTCAACTTCCTTAAGATTAAGCAGAATGTAAAGTACTAGTAATGCAGACTTAATCTACCGCTTCTTCCACTGCTCCTCAAAATGTTATTTTCAGAGTAGTTGCTTATTCTGCCTTAGCAAAAATCATATTTGAATGAATCACACCATTTAGTCTGGATTTGAATTTTGTGCAGTACAGATACCAAGACTATCTACTGAGAAAACATGCAAAAGAATGTGATGGAATTCAGTAATTAGTGAAGTTCTGCTTCAGTTCCTAGATCTTACAAGAAGTCTTCAGATAAGCAGTGTCTCCAAGATCATGCTATGAGGGGAAAATGCTCCCAAAATCACTGGTCAAATGTATAGGCATCCTGCTTCCCACGGGTTCCTGATACGGTTTTGTGAGGGTGTTATTAGGATCCTGCCATTGTGCTCGTTACAACTCAAGTGGAAACACATTCAAATAGTTGGCACCTCAGCACTTCCACTGGGAATTGTTGTCCTGAATGCCATGAATTGCACTTGTTATTTTTGTACCCCAGCTTTGGCAGATTGTGATATGCCTTTCCCTATGCCATTAAATTTAAAAATCTAAAATAAGGATTGTCTCTATACCCTACTTCAAAGTATTTCAAATACCAGGAACCCTAGAGATGTATCATTGACCCAGTCATGAACATTCTTTAGTCCTGCACTTTCCATATATATGCAGATTTTTAAAGAAACATGGACGTGCTTAACCTCTTGTTTGTTTGTTTGTTTGTTCTTTTAATTTAGTTCCATCTTCTTTATATTTTATCTGTCATGAAAGTCTTAAACTCTGGAGTTTTGCAGGCTTCATATTTAATCACATTAGTATTTTACTCATTTTTCAACTTTTCTTCACCAGACCATTTTCCCTTGTTTTGGAGACTTTGTCCATGAGGGACTGCTCTGACAAGGTACAAATAATTATTGGACTAGGGAATAATAGAATTGGTCTAAGCTGGGTTTTTATACACTAAGTTATTCCTGGTATTGAAGAGGCTGAAGACCTATTTTGAATCTCAGAAATTCAAGTTCAGAACAGTGATGTCAACAGTCTGCAGCTTTAAAAGGGTTCATTGCTCCGTGCATCTTGACCAGCAAGATGCTTGCTTCAAGGTCTTGATCACAATTTTGGACTGAGAGGATCTTTTTTTTTCTGCAGAGATTAATTACCTCTTTGAAGACTTTACCATGTCAGTACAAGATATGAACACTGGAGTCTCTCTGGCAGTAAATGTCTTTTAAAAAAAAAAAAAAAAAAAAAAAAAAAAAAAAAAAAAAGGGTCCTGATACCCTGGCCAAGATGTTAATGTACGTTTTGTAGAATCATAGAGTGGTTTGGGTAGGAAGAGACCTTTAAAGGTCATCTAGTCCAAATGCCACTGCAATGAGCAGGAACATCTTCAACTAGGTCAGGTTGCTCAGAGCCCTCTCCAACCTGACCTGGAATGTTTCCTGCAATGGGGCGTCTACCACGTCCCTGGGCAACTTGTTCCAGTGTCTCACCATCTTAATCATAAAGAAGGTCTTCCTTCTATCTAGTCTAAATCTACCCTCTTTTAGTTTAAAACCATTACACCCTGTCCTATTGCAACAGGCCCTGCTGAAAACTTTGTCCCCATCTTATAAGCCACCTTTAAGTACTGGAAGGCTGCTATAAGGTTTCCCCAGAGTCTTCTCCAGCCTGAACAACCCCAACTGTCTCAGCCTTTCTTCAGTTCCCTGGGGTTCCAGGTGAATAGACTGAATGTCCTTCTAATTTTGACTCTACAGTTTGAATGAATGTGGTCTTTCCTCAGCTTTCTATTGCCAGAGCCTCTGTTCTGTTTAGTTGCTATTTTTGAATGCTGAAACAACTGAACTTGCTATCAAATTAACTATGGGGTTTTTTGCTGTTTTTGTTTATAGGGCTTGTCTTCTACAACAGTGGACTGTTATCTGTATACTATGTATGTATTCATCTCCTAATGTTTTATTCCACTAATCATCTTTCCCTGAAGGGGTAGTGAAGAGCCCTGTAAGATCTCCCTGTGGGTAGCACATAGCAGATATAGGAATCAGTTCTCAGTTCCAATTACTTTTTTAAAGTTAATAGTGATAAATTCCTCTTTCCTTGGATGGGTATTTCACTTCAGTGATCTCAGAGATCAGAGTTTGTAGTTGACCTTGAAGTTCAGCATATACATCACTGTCTTGGAGCTCACACTAATGAGATGTGTCAGGCTCTCTGTCCATGTATAGAAAGGACCTCAGCTACAAGTAATGTACACCTAATGCATACTTTGCAACTTGTACTAGAGGAAGGAAAATAACATGAAATTCTTTCTGGTTGTGTGGCTCACTACAAACCACTAGCAGATTTCAGTCTCCAAGTAAATTAATCAGGGGATTACCCTTGTAATGGCAGTTAAATAATTTTAAACTGTGTGAGCCATTGCGAACAGGAACGTAAATGGAAGGTGAAGGAGGAGGAGGAGCATCCTGAAATCGGTGTTTTTGGCTGGAATATCAAAAGGAAATGACAGAACCAGACCCGTTTCATGGGTCCTGCAAAACATACGTGTGAATCTGCAGTTGGAGAAACTAATAGTATTTCATCCAGCATGCTAACATGCTCCATACCTGAACTTGATTGTTAGATTAGTGGTGGGCCAGCCCTGTAAGCCTTCAGACAACCTTAGTCTCTGTCATCTTTCCTTAAGGATATTCCTTTCCAAAATAGAAAGGGGGAGAAATCTGGATCCTTGTGGTTGATTCTTTATATATGAATACGGTGTATATACATATTTACACTCTCCTCTCCCACATTTTTCTGTGATAAGTTATCCTCAGAAAACACCCTTTATTTTCAAAGGCACTGGATTTTATTTAAGCCAAGGCTGCCTATCTTTGCCCCAATGTATGTGCTAGTTCTTCTTACACTTTTTCCCAGGCAAGCTGTCTCTCCTTACATTGCCAGGATGAGGCCTTTCAGGAAGAATCCTTGTTTGTCCGTATGACAACAAAGTGAGCTAGAAATCAGCTGTTTCAACAGATTGCCTTACTGGATAGCTAACTGTGTGGGAAGCAGTTTGTCTGCTGAACTGGAGCCACCTTAGATTAACATAGCTGTCGTCTTTTCTTCAGAATGCCTCTATCCCTAGCATATGGAGGCTGCACATCTAGCTGCCACCTAGAGCTTCATTCTGAAATCCACCAAACCTTACAGACCTGCTGGTGTGACTCTGCTTTTGTAGGAGACCTTTTTCAGTCCTTATTTAGCTTTGGATCTTGACACTGCTCTGCAAATCTATGAAGTTTTGTGGGGACTACTGCTTAGAGCCACTTCTGTGTAACAGAAAGTCATGAGAGAAAGAAAGATCACTTGTCTCTAGCAGTCCTTCCTCAGGTGATTTATCTGATTGTAAATTCACAATTTTTCCTTCTTCCCCGTGGACATTTTAAAGCTAACACCTGGGTGGAGTTCTGATTCATTACCAGTACTGTGGATAGGTACTGTGGATAGTACATTTGCCATATGGACTTCTGAAGCAATGTGGGCATTTGGGCCTATAGAAAAAATATTTTGAATCAGGAATTTCAGAGTGAATAACCTTTCTTGGACTTTGCTGCAGGATTACAAATGAGAAGGAAAGGGAATATGCATATTCATCCAAAGTTAGAAGAGATCCTCTGGGCTGTTCAGTTTGTCTCATCTCATGTGTACTAGCAGAATGGAGTGATGTTAACTGAAAGAGGTCAGCATATGCTCCAACTAATCATGGTTGTCAGTAGAGGTCTCATAATGCCGTTATAAGATACTTTGATATGTCAAAGATGTACTCTCTGAGTTTCTCTGTTGGCCATGTGTGCTCTGACACAGTTCACAATATGTGTTTAAACAATTCCTTTTCCTTCCTACAGATCAGTAAAATCAGGATCCAGATTAATTATACTTTGGTTCACAGTTTAATGTTGTGTCCTAAATAATTTATTTCTTTCAAAATAGACTATTTAAAGGCAAGTGACAAGGGCAAGATTGTTCTCCTTCTCATAAATCCCTTTAATTGCTTCCATAACATAGAGAACATGTATTGAATTTTGTATTAAAGAGCAAACAGAATTCATTTGAATCTTTACTTAAAATAAAGTAACTTAGGATGTTATGGGTACACATATAACCTTAATATCTACAAACATTATGTTTGTTTTGTAAACAATTATGTGTAGATACAATACTTTAATCTTCAGTTTGAGGAAGAAAAGTTTGTGTTTCACCATAGTGGTTTCTTTTGTACAAGTAACAAAAACCCCAGAACTGTATAAAATATAGTATAGAGTAGATCTTAATTGAGTTATGAAAATGTAATGCCTTTTTTTACTTATGTCACTGGGAGAGGAGCCTGAGATTCATAGCATTCTTGGACTGAAGGCTATTTTTCTTTTTCTTTTCTTCTTTTCCCGTTTATTTTTAGCTTCAGTAAGACAAGGACAGATTCAAATGGGAGACCTTAGAGCGCTTACTGGCCTGAAAGCATGTTTCCTACTGAACTATGCTCATGCTCAGCAATAGCCTTAAATTCCAAAGCTTTCAAGCTTTGCTTTAGCAAAGTTCCTAAAGTTAGTTATGTATAAATTAATTTCTTTTTATTTATTGTTCTAGTTGATATTGTTCACAGCATCTTTACCTGAGCATTACCTCAATTACTTGCTGTATAGTCCTATATATGTAACTGTCTAGATGTGCAGATTGTCTTACTTCTAAATCCATAGTCAAAATCTTTCCTTTCACTGTTTTGCTTGCCTAGGCTATTCATAATAATAGTTAAAGCCCAAAGTAATACTTAAAATGTTATGAAGTGATACATGTTTAAGAAAATACGATTCCATCATTTGAAAATGTTCAAGATGAATGAAACCTACAAATTGAATCTGAGCATAATCATCCTAAAGAATGCACTCATGTGAGAGAAAAATAAGAAACAAGATTTTGCTCAAGACAAATTAGAGAGTAGGAGCTCAAAAATAAATGCACTAGAGGCATTCAGAAGCCGTATGCTAGAGAAAAGTAAATAACAAGTAGGGAAAAAAAATGCCAAAAGTGATATTTGCATATGATTCTATGATTCTATTGAAAGATTCTAATTAGGTATTTTTTAAACAGCATCATTATAAAATAAAATAACAGTTTGATGCTGTTGGAAAGGAATATTTTTTTTTTTAGTTTAACAGAATTTTTAAAGTACTATTTTTGCTAGTCAAAATGATTGACATGTAAATGTGACAACTATTTAAAGAAGTTGAAGAAGATATAAACTATATCTCTACAAAGGTAGGATTAATACTGGAGCACAAACATGTATTTTCAGATGATTTAAAGCTTTATCTCAAAGGATCAGATTTTCGGTTTTGTAATTTATTTTATTTTAGTGGAATGGCACTGACTTACACCAGATGGAATCTGTCACAATTTCCTGTAGTAATCTTCAAAATCTGCTGCAAATCTTTAAGTAACATGGATAAAGATAAAGTTTTCAAAATATTCTTGTCTAATATATTGCCCAGAAGAGAAGACTGGGGTTAGTAATGTACCTGCTGCTAAAAGGTGTTCTTATTGTTGGGAGTCTTCTAATTTCTGTGTTTCCAGCATATGTAATATATATTCAGTTATTGCTTTCATGAAAATTGTGGTTTTCTCCTCATGATAATAATAATTGATTTTGTCATAAAGTAATAAAGAAAAGATCAAGGTTCCTTCTGAAGCTTTTGATTTAAAGCTTCATTCTATAAAAGGCCTTAAAGGATAATAGCAATGGGATTAGACCCATTTAGTCTAGGCTTGAAATATAAGCTTCCATGTAAGCATGGCTAATGTATATATGTTACTAAATTGATGTTGGGGTAAAGAAAGAAAAAGAGAAAAAAGATCAGTGGTGCAAAATTTTATCTACCTTGTGTCTCACAGAACAGCAAAACGTTTGTGAAATTCCTACTCTGTTGCTTTTGAAGAGATGTGGAGAGGAGTGCCCAGTCTGTACCAGTACTTTGTGGTTTGAATGGCAAGCATGTCACTGGATTTGCAGCAGCAACATCCTTCAAGCATTTTGTAAAATTTTACTTCATTTTAGTGCTTGTTGTTTCTGACTTAACTATTTGGGATAGCCAGTAGTTTTTGCTGATGAAAGCACTGTGCATTGGTGAGATACAGAGTTAGAAAGGCTTTTTCTGAAAACTGTTTTTGCTCCGTAGGATTCAGTGATCCTTGGCAGCATTTAGCAAGTGCAAAATTAATCATTATCATTATGGGCTATCTCACTATGATGGGAACATGATTGCTTGAGGCATCATACCATGCATTTTGCCCATTTTTTTTTTCTGTATAAGGCATGTATAAATGTTGCCACATCATCAGTCCTTTGCCTCAGAAATTTTCTTCAACATCAGCTAATTCCTGAATCTGAACAACAGATTTAATAACTCAGCAATATGGTGTGCTGGATTATTATTTCATTAACAAAGAGATTGTGTAGCATTATGGCATAATCCTGACACAAAACCTGACCTATATTCTAAATAAATGTTCTGTGGCAGGCCACGTAAGTCGATGATCCCCAAAATTCATCTGAAGCCTGACACTGGTCTGCAATCTGCAGCAGGTATGTGCAGCCACATGATAGTAAAATTTGCTGTCTACCTCCCTGCAGCTGTACTGATTGTTTGCAGAGAATTTTGCAGAGTACAATGACAAAAGAGTCCAAAGAGCCTGGAAACTACTAGTTTTAAGTTTTTCAGTAGAACTGTTTCTATGTGTCGCAGTTGAAATGTAGATGAGTTGCTTGCATTCGGTTTCAGAGTCAGGGGAGCACACAACCTGAGCAGAGAGTTTTCCATACTTCTGTGTCTGTACTTGTACAGCATGGTGAATAATTAGGGTAATAGTACGTGGTTTGAAATACTGTGCCAAGTTGTCATGTATCTTGTTTCATTGATACCTAGGGACAGCTAAGTTCTCTGAAAAGCAGAATATCCGTAGTATACACTGATGTTAGGAGAGAATACCAATCTTCCTTAATTAAATGAGTTTAACAAAGTTACATTAGGATGTGCTTATACTTCCGTGTAATATAGTCATCGCCTTATGTGTACCTGATTTCTCCAAGGAGTGTCGCAAATGCACTCACTGTTCCTTAATGTTATATTTCGCATTTGGATCTCTGATTTAGCTGACAAATGTGAAAAAGCACATGTTGCCAGAGAACTTTCAAGAGACAAGCTGTGAAGTCTAAAGAACCCAGGTTATTCCAGCTAAGATTGGCACTGACTTCTGCTTAAAAGTTTTTCTCCTAGCATGTAGTTTCTAAACTTTTACCTGCAGAATCTAGGTTAGCATTCTTCTGATACAGATTTTTATTTTCCAGTTTTATTACACAGAGGTGGAAATACTGCATTTATTTTCACTCGTACTATTCTGGTCAGACACTGAAGTAATGAAGAGCACTCCAAACAGTTAGAGAACATGATTACATTTGGATTGCACCATTTTGGTGATTTTTCAAACTCTGATTGTGGTGGCATGTAAATTAATACAAGAGAAGGACTATTAATGATAATATTTAACCATTTGTGTCAGCACTATGAATCTCTCAACACTGAATTTGGACTAGCTTGAGCAGAAAATTTGAGCAGAAAATAGTTTCGTACAAGGTTTTAGGCATTTCTTACTGAAATCAGTGGAAAAATCCTGCTGCCTGAGCAATACTGGCAGAGCATTCTGGGGTCTAAAGTCCTGCTCATCAGGACTCATTATGTCATCTCATTATGTCATCTGATTTGAATGTCGTCTGATCAGCATGTGGCTTTGTTGTGCTGTGTCTAACACAGTTAGTTACTTAGCTTTATGTCTAGTAGTTAGCTACACAAGTTTATTCAGGGAACTAAAAATCTCTCCTGTCATTAACATTAACACATCTGTGCAGTATCAGTTGAAATTCAGACTGATGGAATTGATGGCCCATGACATACAAGAAGAGGATATGACCAATAAGACCACATATCTGAATGTGTATTTAAAGGGGGAAAAACTACTAAAATACACAAGCTCCTTTTTGTTGATGAGTTAATTTTAAAGGCAAAGCATAGCAGTTAGCTATGTGTGTTTTAAAACAAAACCACAATCTCCCTAAAATATTTTTTTTTAAAAACAGAATTTGTAAACCACAATCTCCCTAAAATATTTTTTTAAAAAACAAAATTTGTTCAATTTGTTAATAAAGCAGAAAGAAAACTTTCCAGCTAAAATCAAAAGTAACATTCCAGACATCAACAACCATCAGCTGCCTCTTAAATCTGGTAACTGAAACTTGAAGTTTACCCACTATGATACTGACTTACCGTTCTGTTGTCTTAATATATTATTTCTGGAGTTGACGGAAAAAATGCAATGAAATACGGCAGATGAAAGGAATAATGACTCATTCAGGCAATTTTTATTAGCCCTTTCATGTAAGCAACTTGTGTGGGGATTGAAAGTAGCAAAGGCAAAATGCTGAATATAATTTGTTTCATACCTCCTCATAAGGTACAAGGCAAAATGTAGACAGTATTATATTTTCATTCAAACTACACCTCCAAGGCCATTTCTTCAAATCCTCATTAAACTCATTCAGAGAGATTTTCTTTTTAACCAAGGTCAGGATGGTTTTCTTGCAAATCTTTGGACACCGTGAATGGGAATTCATAAATCCTGACGTCGGGAAGCAAGGCTGTTCTTGCCCTGCATTTAAAAGGAAAGGAAGTAAGATGGAAAAAAGAAAGAGAGCAAGCTGCTTTGCCTGATGGTGTTAAAAAGAAGATCTAACTTTGCTGGAATAAAAAAAAATAAGACTTTTTCTTTTTTTAAGCAGGTCACAATGCACAGATGATGTCTCCTGTGATATTCATCATTTATATTTCCAGTAAGCTGGTATGTTACCTGCAATCACTTGTCAGTTTCCTTTTTCTATGGTCTGTTAGTCTGTTAGCCCACCAGTTAAAATACATCCTAAATAACTTCTGCATTAAAAATAAGAACAGTTGATAGAAGAGTTACTTTAAGAGATATCTCATGAACAGAATGTTTTTTGAGATCTGTCATAAATAAATCAGATTGTGCACCCTGTTGAACAGTTGTGGGAGGTTTTTGTTGGTTTTTTTTTTTTTTTTTTTTTCTTTTTGGTAGTACATTTAACTTCTTGGCAAGGAAACCTGTTGTTTTTAATTAAGGAAAAATTATTTGAATTAGGCAGCCAGTATGAACATTTTGGAGTGGGCTCTGAAACTTGTGGTGTTTTTGTGGTAGTGACTTTCTGTGTTTTAAAATAAAGAATAAAAAAAAAACAGTAATGTGAGCTGGTGTAGTCACATCATTCAATATTACTGACCAATTACTATTAGTGAATGGTTGTTTTCAGGAAAGACAGAATTGTTACAGTAGGAAAGTGTTGAATAGATATAGTGCTATCAGTCTTTAGCTGGTAATTCAATGTATTTACACTACATTGGAGATGGAGTCATCTCAGCTCCCTTTTTCATAAGGATATACAGGTCATAAGATTAGTCTGTGTTACTATGTGTGTTGTCTTCCTTTATTGTTGCTGCTTAGAGGATGTTCATCTCTCACAACTGATGGGCTGATTTTTTTCAGATTCACAGGTGTTTTTTTTTCTGGTTTAAGTAAATAGGTAATGAAAAATTCCTTAAGAGTACATATGAGTACTTATGAGTGGAAAGTGATGGATTGTTTGCTGCTGCTGAAGTATAGAAAAGCTCTTTTCAAATATTTAGTATCGAGTCTTTTCAAGTATTTATTTTTCCCCTTCTCTGTTGCTATCTTTGGTAACATTTGAATCGGAGAATGCTTCATATGCTTTAGAAATATAGTAGACCTTACTGCAAGTTCAACCTGGATATATATAGAGAGTAGAAAATGTAGAATTTTCTTTGTTTTCTGGAGGCAGATTTTAGATCCCTTCCTTTAGGTGGCATTGTAGTTGACTGAGGGTTTTTTCCTTTAAAAGATTTATTTTGGCTATTTCAAGGATATTTCTGTGTGTTCCTGGGAACCTGCAAAGTTCATCTTTTCTACCTCCTTCACTCAGTGATCTGTTTGCTGTCTCCAGGTTTCAATGCAGCCTATCAATTGCTCTTTACTTACTTGAAAGAGATGGTGTTGAATGTTGCATGAACAGGGTGTGGTGTTTTTTTCTCTCTTTCTCTATTTTTGTTATGTTGGCTGCTCAGTAACTCTTTGGCAGCGGAAAAAACTTACTTAGTGTAAGAGAAATGGCATCTTCACATCAGTAACAGGCATTACAGAAGCAGCCCTCTGCGGGGCTCTGTCCCACTCATCTCTGAGCATTAAGGGATGGCCAAATGCTTTCCCAGCTTAGTCGGAGCAGACAGTATTAAATATGCTCTTTGTAGTATTTTGTTTGGCTAAGATTGCATTTTTTATTAAATTACAAAAAGTGACCAAACAGCATCAACTTCAATACAATAAGCAAGTGAAAAGCTGTGACAGTTTTGTATAGCAGGCTGGGGATTTCAGGGAGTCTCCCAAACTGAACAGCAGAATTCAGCCTAACTTCTTGAAGCAGACCAGGCAGATTTCCCCAAAACTATTAGGTATTTTCATATGAGAAAGGAGTAAAATTAAATAGAAGGGTTTTCATTTTGTTTTTGTTTTATACAAGTATCACATCAACAAAACAATTGCTATCCAGTTGCAGAATTTTCTACTGCTTACTGGCTTTACATATGTAAGTCCATTAACTTTACTGTACTGTGTTAAAGCTACCAATTAGGCCCTGAGTTATTCAGGACCTTTTGTACCTGCTGGCTGTAAATCCAGGGAAAATTCAGGGAACGCGTGATAAAGAACTCCATATGAACTCTTCTTGGCCAGAAGGTGAGTCACATTTAGCAAAAATTTAGGAAAGAAAAACAAACAAACCAACCCCCCAATACTGAGTAATGAACTGTAATTTCTTTAACATCAGAATTTTGTTAGCATCAGCAGTAGTGTAATGCCATTGTAAGCCAGTTAGAATTTATTTATTATAAGCATATAAATTCATTGTATATATGCAATTTTGCACAGAAGATAGTAGAAAGAACTAGTATTCATTATAAGTTTATCTTGTTTTGTTTTAGGATGTCTGCAAAGGCAAAGTGAACATGACTTAGTTCCTCTTCAGTAAACTAGTGGTGCTTTGACAGTAGCAGTAGTAAACCAGTAGTTTACCCATATCAAAATATTTATTGGGTTTTTTTTTAGGGGGGGGAAGGGGGCGGGGAGGGGGAAACACTGACTACCTTAAATACGTAACAAACATGCATACAGCAATCAAGGGATTCCAAAGGAGGGTGGGCAAGGAAGAATGTCAGAGTGTTTATCATACAGCTGTGCCAAAAGTAAAGGCTGAATGAATGAGATGGAGATTAAAGCCAGTAGTCTGAGCCTGTATTCAATCACTGCAGTCACTCTGTTTGCCTCCTGCATGCTGATGAAGTGTCATGAATGGTCCCATGTACTTTCATTCCAATATATTTCAGGCAGTAGTGATTATTGCTTGTACTCAGCTAAAGCTTGAAATAACTGGCAAACTCTTGCTTAGCAACAGAAGGCCTCATCTTCTCTCCCTTGGGACCACTAACTCAAAAATGTGCTACTTCTTTTAAAAGTTAAAGTTGAGAGAGGTAGATACTTTATATTCATTGCTTTCCTTGATCATTTAAAGAAGAAACCACAAACTAAAACCCGTAAATTACTCTCTTCTACAAATAATTATTGACTGGTTTATGAAGTCCAAGTACAATTTCTTTTGTCACACATTAAACTTTTCTGTAGTTGGGTTACGTAGCAATTTTTATAAAGGTATTGCCTTTGTATGTGCTGAGAGAATAGAAACACTTCCTTTAAAAAGAAGTATCTCATAGTTTATTTTGATAAAACCCTTTGGAAGACATTTATGTAGTATTAAATCGTTTCATGTTTGTGCTTACTTTAAGTGTTTAGACTATAGTTTGTATTTTTCAATGAGCCCAATCTTAAAAGGAAAATCAGTGCACATTTTTAAGATAAATGACAAAATGCAGAGCATGGTTTGAGTTGGGAGATCTTCAGCATGTGCACTGAAGAATTAATTAAAAAATGCAGCAACATTATTCTAGTGTGAATTATATGCTGCTCTGTAGGTTTCTATTTTTGGTCACCACAAGATGGCAAAAGCAATGAGCGCACAAATGCAAGGATGAGTGAGTTTCATAATAATGCATTCTGCATTCACACTTTATGCACATCAAGAGAGAATCCAAGCACAGCAGGGGTGACAATCACTCCAACAGTCTTTTGAAATCAAAGTACTTCCTTGAGAATGTCTTTCCAGCGCTAATTACACTCTTCTATTGTGGTTCTTACATTGTGCAAAGTAAAATGTTTGCACTGTCGCTGGGTACAGCTCCATCACTGAAAAAATGGAAGGCAAAAATTAATCAGATTATTAAATAGATTTCTCTTCTTTTATGTTTTGTTGGTTCTACTTCTTTGTGTGTAGGGCTGAAATTTCAAATTCTGTCTCCTTTGTCACCAAGGGACTTTGGCAAAGGTGCTAATTTTTCACCAGCTCCAAGGAAGTATCCTCACTCAAGAGAGTTGCTACACTGCAGAAAGGATTGGTTGCCTAGATATCTTGAGGATTTTCTCATTTTTACAGATTTTTTTCCCAGTTGTGTACTGATCGCACAGTAACTACTATAGTTGAATTTATCTAATAAGAGGAAGGCAAAATAATTTGATGTATTTCTTACCCCAGAATAAGATAGGATATGATATGCAACTGTGTGTGTGCATATGGGCATGCTTTTATGTGTATATGATTGTATACAAACTCAGTAATCGCTATGAAACTCTCACTGAGTAGGTGAGGCTGCAACATATCAGTTACACAACTGCATTAAAAAAGAGGAGAAAAAGTGTTCTGATTTTGTAACATTTGCCTGACTGTGCAGAGGTTTATGTGAAGGGTTAAGCAACCAGTCCAGTCTTGATCTTTTATTCTTGTCTTTACTGCTAGGGTTGGTGAACAGGGTAATTGGTAGGAAGGATTATCAGATGTAAGTGGAACAGGGAACCATTAAATATTCATTGTTGAGAATGGAGCCAAATTTCCCCTTCCTTGCAGTTCAAAGACCTAGTTCTTCACTGCTTTGTGTTTGTATAGCCATTTCCAACTGGGCACATTGCATGGGAATTAGCATTGCTGAAAATGTGAGTTAGTGGCAATACATACATTTTGGTGCATAAGGTTTATATGAGCCATGCCTACATGTCAATTTGGTGGAATATGTGTACCTCAAAACATCCTTTCACAATCTATATATTTCATCCATAATTTACTCTTCTTTCCTAGTAGATGTCATTTACAATCCATCCATAAATTATAAGCACACACATACATATGCATACATATATATATACACACACAAGTATACATATATGTGTATATTGGCTATTTAGACAATAATTTTACTTATGTATTCTGGTTGGATACTACTGGAGATTTCAGTTATGTTGTCAAACAGTGGTGGTTACAGCTGCCCTCACAGGCCAGGTTGCAGTTAAATGGACAAGGCCTGAGCCCATGACCAGCAATGGGACTTCAGGGATACAGCCTTGCTCCCTGGGGATGCAAGCAGGGACTCATCACTAGTGACTCCTGAGAAACAGGCAGTGCTCCCTCAGATTGGATAAGGACTTCTGATGTCAGTGCCACCATCCCGGGGATGCAGTCAGGATCCCCTCGCATCAAGACCACCACCCTGGGGACACAGCCAGGGTACCTCAGCACCCAGACCACAGTCTGAGAGAGTTGGGTTTGTTCAGCCTGGAGGAGACTTCAGGGAGACCTTATTGCAGCCTTCCAGTACTTAAGAGGGGACAAATACTTTACCAGGGCCTGTTGTGACAGGGGAATGGTTTCAAACTAAAAGAAGGAAGATTTAGACTAGATAGAAGGAAGAAATTTTTTACAGTGCTGGTGGTGAAACACTGGAACAGGTTTCCCAGAGAGGTGGTAGATACCCCATCCATGGAAACGTTGAAGGTCAGATTGGACAGGCCTCTGAGCAACCTGATCTAGTTGAAGATGTCCCTGCTCGTTGCAGGGACATTTGAACTAGATGACCTTTAAACGTCTCTTCCAACGCAAAGTATTCTATGATTCTATGATCTCTGAAGTTTTTGAGTATGGAATATACCCTAACAGTTTTAAAGTATACACAATTTATATTATACATTATGCATACAGATATTTTATATATATATATACACATATATATACTATTGCTATAATGCATGTAGTTTTATATTCTCTTAAGGAGTTTTGCATAGCCAGAAATAATTTATGTATACACTTTACTCTTATTAAGGTCTCTGGACCTTTTACTGAATTTGCTTTTCCAGCAGTGACCAGCTTCGTTTGATTGAAGATATCAGATTTAGGGTATTAAATGGAATGGTATTGGAATAATCTTATCTCATATCAACAGAGCAGTTCTTTTACGGCAAATTGATATTAATATATGAAATCGGGAAGCAGTAGAAAAGAGAAACTGTCTAGTTGAAATTGCTAGAATGGAAGTGGTGAACAAAATTCTCATATTTTAAAAACTAAAGCATCAACAGCCATAAGCAAGCAGCTATGTATACAGGAGTAGAGACACAGTGTACACCAGTGTATGCTGGTACATTATTTGAATCACTTAATCATAGAATGATTTAGGTTGGAAGGGGTGCCTGAATGCTATCTAGTCCAAAAGAGAGTCCAAAAGAGAGGCCGTAGAGTTTTCATACAGTGCATGGCTGAGTAAGACACTTGGAGTGTGCCTTTGGGTTTGCATCTATCTCTGCTTCCTGATCCCAGAGTCCCTTTGTTCAGAGCTGCTGCCACAGCTTGCGGTACGTACAAAGTTATACAAAGTGAATGGTTCTTAAAATGGAGCTTTCACTTGAATAAGAATTTATTTGACAAATGTCCTTGGTCAGAACCACAGTTCTTTAAGATGCAACACAAATTTGCTAAAGGGCTGTTCCTGGGATTGTGAAGACTCATTATTCTGTTGCATTTGCTGTCTGGGAAGTTAGTGGTGAAACTTCCATTGATTTTACTGGGAGCAGGATTAGTCATTGTGCAAAGATTCATGTTGTACAGAAGATGTACAACTGTTTTCACTCAAGACTAGAGAAGGATTGTAGTTCTTTAATTCATTAGGTTTAGCAGATTAGAAGAACTGAATTTTGATTAATACTACAGTTCTCATGGCTTCAGCTGTGGCCTACTGTGAGTTTGATGGTGGTGTATTTTCAGTTCACTGAAAATAGTGCTGTATCCTCCTGTTAATAAGAGCAGAATGGATAACCAGTAGAGAAGATATATGGCAACTGAATCCTTGTCTTTTGATTGCCATTCCTCTTTTAAATCAAGACTGTGTAATTATTATTTAATACACTCCTTCCTCTTAATGATAATAAGAAGGAATTCTTATTATCAGGGAGGAATAAGGAACTGGGATTGTTTATCTTGGAGAAATGGAGGCTGAGGGCATACCTTTTCACTCTCTACAATTACCTGTATGGAGGTTGTAGCAAGGTGGAGGTCAGTCTCTTCTCCCACATAACAGGCGATAGAACAAGAGGAAATGGCTTCAAGTTGTGTCGGGCAAGGTTTAGATTGGATATTAGGAAAAAATTCTACACAGAAAGGGTTATCAAGCATTGGAACAGGCTGCACATGGTGGAGTTGTCGTCCCTGGAGGTAGCTAAAAGATGGGTAGACCTGGTCCGCAGGGACATGGTTTTGTGCAGTTTGTTGTCGGTGTTAGTTTGATGGTTGGACTCGATGATCTGAAAGACCTGTTCCAACCAAGACTATTCTCTGATTCTATGATAGTAACACAATCACTGCTTTCTGTATATAACCAATATATAACCAGGCTTGTGTATCTTTTGCAATCAGGGTGTGATGTTCTCATTATTGCAAAATGACTGTCTCCCTCTGCTGTTATCCTCCGCAGTATGAGACCAAAATACACGTGTGTGTGTGTTGACACACACACAAATAATGTGATGTGTAGTTACAGATGTGATTAATCATTCAGTTCACTACTCTTAGTTGCCCCTTAGGTAATACATGCTTGTGTTGGCCTATTTTCTCTAGAGATACCCTATCCAATCTTTGGTCTGAATGGCTGGATTTGTCTTAGTGTTATAATGACTCTTCCTTTAACAGTTGCTATATAAATTAAGATTACCTGTAACTAATTAAAATAACTTTATTCTGTTTGAACCTAATACATTTTGGATTTGAAGCATTTAGACAAAAGGTTATATGGCCTTTCTGAAACCCTTTTTTAATGAAATATTTATTCCAGCTTTTCTGTTCCGATTCCTATCAGCTTATCCCCAGTTTTCATTCAAGCTGTTATATTGCCATTGGGAAAATTAAAATAAGAAGGGCAGGCCATAAGTGGTCAACGTGACCATGTATATCTCATATATGTACATGAATTCCTTGATATCATTCAAGTTGTATTATATTTGGTAAGTGCAAACATTCATTCAATAGATCTCTTTTTGCTGCTTTCTCACTCCTCCCTCTGGAATCATTCTCCTGTCCATGAATTTCATACTTTCTCCTGCCTACATACCATTACCACAGAAACACAGTATCAGTATCACTGACCTAAACTTAAGTAGATCCAACAAAAGAAAGGCAGAAAATTTTAATGCCTTTCGTAATGTTAACAGTTCTCCTTCAGCATTTCCTCTGGATGAGGAGCAGCACTCAGTTATGCTAGTTATGCTCAGCGCTCTTTAACTTGACAGCTTTCATGTTGTCCTCTACACCAGAGAACTGCTTAGTGCTGCTTCAGTATACCCATGGAGCTGATCAAATCTCACATCCTCTTAGTTTTTCTTCTTAGAGACTTATGATGAATGCTGGAATAAAATTTATGATAGTTTATGATACACTTAATCCCAAATTTGAGACAATAATTTAGTATAATTCACCAGAAACTGTCAGAACACTGAAATATTTATTACAGTCAATATTGTGATGTGAAAGTTCTAGCAATTAGGTGAGAATAAAGAATGCAAAGCATAGCCAATGCCAGACTTGGACCTGACATTTTTTTTTGCATATGGCATTCCCTTAGAAATAGGTGGGAATTCTTCTTACACAGGAGTTCCTACTTTGAAATTTTTCTCTGGATTGGACTAAAAGTTATATATTGTAAAGTGAAATTATTGCATCCATTGACTACAGCATCATAAAGAGCAGACTTACTGATTCACTCAGTGGTATTAGTATAATAGCTATTGTGAAGGGTCTTGGCAAATTCCTTGTATCTTATGATCAATATGAGAAGCAATACATTCTGAATCATCTTCGACTTCAAGGTCATATAGTACAGCATATCCTTCTGTGAAGTCTATGTGTGTGTTTATTTAAGTACACATTTTTGTGTTTAGAAAACTATTAACTACAGTCTATTCTATGTCGTAGGAAGCCTATTTCAGGATGGTAGGCAGTAGAATTACATGGCAGTAAACGTAGTTCATCAAAATACTGAGTAAAACAGGGACAGGCCTTATTTTTGTTCTTTTTATTAAGGACCTTGAACTGAGGAAGTATTATTTATTAGGCATTCATTGGGAAATTGATAGCATAATTTAACTTTTTATTAGCTAGTAAAACTGATAAGCAGTACATAAAAAGATGGACCTTGTTATAGATGGAATAATAATAATAATAAAAAAGGTTAAATTAAAGTTTTTTAAAAGGTCATCAGTGTAAAGACTTTTTAACATTGCCTTCTATGGCACAAACACATACCTTGAAGTTTTGCTTCTGTCGATAGGTTTGTTTGTGTCTATTTTACAGCTGCCAAGTCTAGCAGTGAATGGATTTGTACACTTAAAATGTTTTCAGCTTTTCAGTATCTTGAGATTGATTCTGCATCTGGTGTGAACATACATGACATATATCTTCTTTGAGCTTAAGGCCCTCTATATAGTGTAGAGGTGAAATAATGGATGATGTGAGTATGCAATGATTGAACACTTAGTTGTGTAAATGGAAGACATTGTTCCTGATAAATAGGACACAGGAAGAGGTATTGTCTATGCTTCTAATCTTGAGCCCTTTACTGATTTGTAAAGGTGAAAGGGATGACTGTAGTCCTTGTTCACTGCACTGCCTTTGGGCAGCCTTGGATATATGTGAGCAACTTAAAACCTCTTTGGCTGTCACCCTCCTCTGAATTGTGCAGGAAATAATCTTATTCCATAAATGGTTATCTTCTTGGAGGACTAAAAATGAGGATATAAAAATCATGGATTTCATCCATGAAAACTTTTAGTTTCAGCACGCACCTGTTTCATAAGTCATTTTGAGCAAAATGGATAAAAACGGAAAATGCAGCAGTGAAGCTGGCCCAGATAGAAAATCCCTCCTCCAGGTCTGTACAACAGCTGAGAATAATAGCCAGCAGACTCATGCTTCTCTGTCACACTTGCGTAAAACGCTGTTCCCAGACAAACCTTCAAAATGAAAGCCATCACTCAAATCCATCAGTTAAGGGGCCTGTCAAGTTCACTTCCTCTAGTTGGTGCTGAAGTTTGGTATTAGTCTAATGGAAAGGACATATTTATTTAGCATACTGCATCTGTATTTTTTAACTTTTAAGTCAATGTAATTGTCTAAAAACCTGGTGATGTACTTGAAATAGTGGGGCTTGTGTGCTAAACTAGCCATGTGCTCAGCTTAGCACCTAAATGGGGGACTTCATTGCTCCACGCAGGAAACACAGCGATGCAGGTACCACTGAGGAACATTACACTGTTCTTGTGTGCTCAGTAATGATGAAACTCTGAGAGCTAAGCAAGAAGAAATAGCAGACCCAGCAGATACACACTATTCTGTTGTGGTCCTTACGATGTGCTTGATTTGAGAACCTGTGCTGCCACCCAGATTAATTGAACCTATGCAGTATAAACTTCCTTTACGGCCACTGCGGAGAGAGAGGGACTTCAAGAGATGTAGATTCTGCCTGTTGAAGCATTGGGTCTGAGGACCATTTGCTCAAGATTCTAAGCATCAAACCCTGATTTGGGTTCATACTTCTAATTAATGTCATACATTATCCAGTGAGGTTGTTTCTTCCCGGCTATAATAAGATGTTCAAATGTCTTATTTGTTGTCAAATGTTGACATTTGTTTCCTTCTTGGATATGGGTACCGTGCTACTTCAGTGCCTCTGTTTTTCAGTGTTTACTTTTGCAGTGTTGCTAAGACAAGTTTATATTTCTCTGTAGTTATGTGTGAGCTGTTGCACCTGTATGTTCTCAATAAGTGCAATACCACAGAATACAAAGTCTTGAGAGACTACATCCCATATGGAGAATGTTTATGGACTCTTTTCATGAAAAATATGGCAAAAGAATGACACTAGCTACTAGAACACTTTCTCTGTTATCTAGTTATTTCAGGGGAAACCTACCATCTAGATTACCAAAAAAACAAGTGCACCGCAGTAACATTGCTGGAAAGAAAATGTATTTTTGTGCTATACAGTTTTGCAAAAAGGGAAGAGTAGTTTTACAGGCAGTAGTCAAAATAAACAGGCTTATTTTAAAGACATTATTTAGATCTGCTAAGAGTATAGTGGATGATTTATTGTGATCCCATTTGTCCTACAAAAATGACAGAAAATTTCCATAATCCAAATTCTTTATTCATTCATAGGTATGAGTTAGCATATGGCATGCTAACAAGACTGGATATTGTTAAGTAGCAGTTATTTTCAGCTGCATACTTTGGCCTCCAGGTTTTCAAACCTGTCACAGTATGGGGTAATGACACAATTCTTTTTGCACAGGATATAACTTACTTCCTGGTGGATAGCCATTAGAAGCTTGGGGTTATTATTTCTGCAGTTTAAGGACCAATACATATATACAGGATCTAACAAAAATAAACATTTCAGCATATTGATTCTCCTTCCCCACATGACCAAGTTGGTTTTTTTATTCTTCTTCCCCACTGGACCAAATTTTACACCAAATCTGCTGTTGAACCCAGGATCTTGCAGTGCAGATCTAGATATCAGTAGGAAGGACATTTATACGATGACTTTTTAAATTCTGTGTTACATATGTAAATAGTTTTCAAGTCATTCTGGAATAACAATTATTTTGATAAAAATATTTTGGTAAAAGGAAAACCTGAGAAGTTAAAGACACTGTTTACCTGTGCTGCTACATTATATCTATTTCTGATATATGCTTTATCTGCATGTTCCTTCAAACTGATTTCATGCTCCCTGCAGTGACATATTTTGCTAACACAACAGACTTGTTCCTTCCCGACATACAATTTCTGGCTCCAACAAATGTCAGCAGCTTTTTAGACAAACCTGTGCTTCTTATTCCTGTCTTTTTCAAGAGAAATATCAGCATCCCTCCAATAACATTTTTTCCCCTATGGCTAGTCTGTTTTATAAACAGACTAGGTTTATTTTACATGTAGAGCCTGGTAAAGAAATGGAAGGATTTTTTTTTCTTTTTTTTTCTCCTTTGTTTTTTTAACAGTTTAATTTTTTTTTGGAAAATAATAGAGTAACAACCACTTATCAATTTATGCAAATAAGCATAGCTTTGTTTAATCTTGAATTCATTAAGTTATTTCCTTTTTGTAACCAATAGAGGCCTCCAGAAGCACTTAACTAAACCTGTATGAAGAGGAAGGAAGAGGAGGCCCTCGGAGCTGCAGGTCCTGCTTGGAGGAGCTCTATGTAGCTAAGATTTGCAGTTCACGCAGTCTCACATGGAGGCAGAACTTAAACAAGAAGGACACAAATGCCTTGTCTTTTCTACTTATTTTTGGTAGCATCGGTTATATGATTTCCTTTTTTGTAAGGTCTGCTTTTAGGTCATTATTCAAAAAGAGACATGGAAACTCAATACAAAATCCCAAATATTACTAGGCTGGGGGGATATTTCTATAATATTAATGAAATCAACATTAGTGTGATTCATTTGGTTGATTTTTTTGTGATTGTACATCAAAGACGTTTCTCAAAGATGGAAGCTGCGATCTCTGATGCTGAAATGAGGGGTGCAAGACTCAGAATCAGCGAGATCCTCCACAGCAGACGTGGCAGGGCAGGGCCTGGCAGCCAGGGAGCCACGGGGTCAGCTCTGGGAGCCAGTCACCTTCCTGGGGCCGGGCCAGGCTGTAGGCCATGGGTCTGCAGGTGGGCCTGGCTTGGTGGGGCCCATGGCTGGGCAGGGCTGTGGGGAACTGGGACAGGTCCTGCTGCAGTGTCCCTGGGGGTGGAATGGGGTCCTGGGCCATGGGCAGGTTGTGCCGGACAGAGACAGTAAGGCCTACTAGGGCCATCACAGCCCTGATACAAATTTATCTCTCAATGCTGTACTTCAGCCTTCAGCCATGGTTAGTTTTTTTGTTTTTGTTTTTGCTTTTGGTTTTGTAGAATGCAGCATATCAAATGTGTCAGTTTTGACCTGAGATTGTACAGGAACTCAAGAAATGACATTGCCATGTCCAAAAACCATGGGATCAGTATGAATTACTTTTCAAAGTAGCATACCAAATAGGAAAATTTGTTTAGAAGTAGGTTCATATCTATAAATGCCTTGCCTCTCTATTTATTTATACAACCTTGGCCTGATTTTTCAAGCTTTTTCTGGTCTGGAATTCCCCTTTATACCAATTGTATTTGAGAATTGCCTTCAGAAACTTATACCTTGAAGTTTGTTTTTACTGAACTTAGGTTTTACATTTATTTTTCTATTATGATTTTAGTAGTAAGATATAGGGGAAATGAATCATAATTATACAACAAAATATTAAGCAATTACGTACAATAGTAGTATCAGGTGCAATAAGTTAGGACATTAGTCTTATCTGGGAAAAAAAGAAATCTCAAAATGGGTCCTGAATGTATCTTGAATCTCCACAGACTCTATTTTCTTTCCTGTGCAACTATTTAGAAGAGTAGGATCTATCTTAATTAAAATTTACTGCTTATTTCAGAATAGAAGGGCTGAAAGCTATTTTCCTTTCCTCCTAATGTCTTTGCTGTTTATGTGCTTGAGGTGGCTAAGTGGTTGTCTGAAAATTGCAATAAGATTAGTAATTACTAAGGGGACATAATGTACTGTTTTGTTGCAGTGGAACTCTGAAAATACTTAAACTAACTCTTAAAAGGAGAAGGCATTCATCGTAATTTTTTCTTATTATTCATAAGTTTTACTTAACTGGATTCTACAGTAAGTTTTCCTTCATAAAAAGAACACTAAAAGCACATCTTTTGAGAAAAACTCTCTTTTATACCACTAAAACCCAGACTCACTCCTTTTAATACTGGGAAGCTGCAGAGGTCACATGGCATCATTGATTCCAGCCAGGTACAGCTGTAATGAAGTAAGGGAGTAAATCTATAGAAAGTTTTGAAAAATTAGTTCTGTTGCTTTTTTAGTTTACTGTGGGTTACACCAGTTAATTAGTATTATCCAAATTAGTTACTTTTTGTTTCAGTGACATTGGTCCTGTCTTTTTCTACTGGCAGTATAATCATACCCTTAAGTAAAACTGGTAAATACTGTTTTAAAAAGTGTTGTTTAACTGTGCTAGCATGAAGAATTGCTTTGTGTAGTCTGTTACCTGAACAGCCACAACATTTGTTTCAATAGAAAGATACAAGGTCCTAAATGATAGATGAAACATCTCAGAAACAAATGCTATCAATGTCAATGACTGTAGCAACAGAAAAGGGAAAGAGTGTATTTCCAAGAACACATTCTTTTGAGAAATTGAAATGCCCTTGTACCACATAATTTAATATTGAAACAATGTTCTTATTTGATAGTTATTCTGAAATTGTGCGGATTAATTTGAACAGGCTTTTTCCCCATACTCAGTTACAGAAGCTGAGCCAATTTTGGTCTGTTAGTTTAGATTACATACATCTTTTCAGAAGCTTTGTTGGAGTTGCTCTTTCTTATGTTATACTAGTTGGATTTTCACAATTTTTCTATTGTATCTTAAAAGTGAGTGTGGTTCCTTGGGGCAAGCCAACTTCTTGCCATAATCTTGCTTGTTCTGAACTAAAATTGAAAAAGAAAAGGTAATAAGACTGTTTGAAATTGGGTGATGTTCAAAGTGAGAGATCTTTCAGGACATTTTCTTTGAGAAAAGATATAAAACAAAAAAATTTAAATTCCACTTAAATATATGCTTTTTTTTTTTTTCTTTTAAATTGAAATATGTTTAAATATTTCTTATTTAACCTAATGTCAAACTGGAAATCATGAGTGACACTAAGTATTTAAGTTCCCCCTTATTTCAGTAGGAATTGTTGATATTCAGCCCTGCTCAGGAGTTGGCATGGCTTTGTTGTCAGAAAGACTTCAATATTGTAATAGAAAGCTACTGAATATATTCCTATGATCTGATTTTGAAACAACTCCTGCATTGTGTTCACTGACAAAAGAGTATCTGAATCTAGCCAAGATTTTTAATAACATCTAACTTGATGCATTTTGAAGTAAAAGAGCTTGTTGCTAGGCATCAAATTGGTGATGCATGGAAAAATTGTTCACTGAAACTATAATATAAGCCTCCATGTACAATTCAGAAGTAGATTTCCTAGAGGAGCATAAAATCTAAAACCCAGAAAAGACTCATATATTTAAAGTTTTATTTTCATTGTACCCACTGACACCATGAGCTTATCATCTGATTTTATTTTTTCAAACAAATTTGAGGGAAAGTCTTCGTCTTTTCAGCATGAATAAATTAAAAATTCATAATATCTATAACTTGCATGTTGTAATCATTGTAGATTAGGCAGATTTTATTTTCTATTAGAGAACAGAAATATTTTCATCCACAGAAAATTAAAATATTATCCCAGTTACCCTCCATGTAATACAAAAACCTTTCCTATTTGAGGGCTCTAGCTATGACAGACAATACAGACAATTCAAAAGCTGTATTCTTTCATAGACTCACAGAATGGTTTGGGTTGGAAGGGACCTTAAAGATCATCTGTTGGGATGGGTCCAGCGGAGCGCCATGAAGATGATCACAAGGATGGAGCACCTCCCCTATGAAGACAGGCTGAAAGAGCTGGGGTTGTTTAGCCTGGAGAAGAGAAGGCTCCAGGGAGACCTCATAGCAGCCTACCAATATCTGAAGAGAGCCTATAGGAGAGTTGGGACTCTTTGTCAGGAAGTGTAGTGACAGGACAAGGGGTAACAGTTTTAAATTGGAAGAGGGGAGATTTAGATTAGATACTAGAAAGAAATTCTTTACTGTGAGGGTGGTGAGACACGGGAACAGGTTGCCCAGCGGAGTTATGGGTGCCCCATCCCTGGAAGTGTTCAAGGCCAGGCTGGATGGGGCTTTGAGCAACCTGCTCTAGTGGGAGGTGTCCCTGCCCATGGCAGGGGGGTTGGAACTAGATGATCTTTAAGGTCCCTTCCAACTCTAACCATTCTATGATTCTATGATTCTATGATCTCATTCCACGCCTCTGCCCCGCCATTGCCAGGGACACCTTCCACCAGACAAGGTTACTCAAGTCCCCAACCATCCTGGCCTTGAACACCTCTAGGGATGGGGCATCCACAGGTTCTCTGGGCACCGTGGGCCAGTGTCTCACCACCCTCACAGTAAAGAATTTCTTCCTAATAGCTAATCTAAATCTACACTCTTTCAGTTTAAATCCATTACAACTTCTCCTATTACTATAGTCCCTGTTAAAGAGTCCTTCCCCATCTGTCCTGTAAACTTTTTTTTAAATACTGGAAGGCTGCCTGAAGGCCTATAAATTTGTCAGACACAATTTGCCTTTAGTTGGCTGTCACTGGTCACCTCCTTATTTTCCGTGTGCCTTAATACAGTTTTCAGGAGGATCTTGCTGGGCACAGAAGTGAGACTGACCGGCCTGTAGTTCCCTAGATTTCCTTTTTACCCTTTTTAAAAATGGGGGTTATGTTTCCCCTTTTCCAGTCAGCAGGAACTTCACCGGACTGCCACAACTTCTCAAATATGAATCATAGTGGCTCAGCAGCTTCATCCACCAGTTCCCTCAGGCCCCATGGAACCTCAGGCCCCATGGATTTGTGCACATTCAGGTTCCTCAAATGGTCTCAAACTTGATCTTCTCCCATAGTGAGCAGTACCTCATTCTCGCAGTCTCTGCCTTTGCCTTCTGTGACTTGGGTGAAGTGGCTAGAGCACTTGCCAGTGAACACTGAGGCAAAAAAGTCATCGATCACCTCAGCCTGCTCCATATCTCAGGTAACCGTGTCTCCTGTTTCCTTCTGGAGAGGGCCCATATTTTCCCTAGTCTTCTTTTTATGACTGATGTACCTGTAGAAGATTTTATTGTTGCCCTTGACATCCCTGGCCATATTTAACTCTATCTGGGCTTTACTTCTCCTAACCTCATCCCTGGATGCTCAGACAATTTCTCTGCATTCCTCCCAGGCTACCCATCTTTGCATCCACCCTCTGTAGGGTTCCTTTTTCTGTTTGAGATTGTCCAGGAGCTCCTTGATCATCCATTCAGGTCTCCTGGCGTTTTTGCCTACTTCCTCTTTTTTGGGATGCGTCTCTCCTGAGCTTGGAGGAGGCAATCCCTGAATACAAACCAGCTTTCTTGGGTCCCTCTTCCCTCCAGGACTTTATCTCATGGTACTCAGCCAAGCAGATCCCTGAAGATGCCAAAGTTTGCTCTCCTGAAGTGCAGGGTAGTGAGCCTGCTGTGCGCCCTCCTTACTGCCCTAAGGATCTTGAACTCTGCCATTTCATGGTCACTACAGCCAAAATTGCCCTTGAGCTTCACATTCCCCACCAACTCCTCCTTTTTGGTGAGAACAAGGTCCAGCATAGCACCTCTCCTCATTAGCTCCTCTATCACTTGGAGAAGGAAGTTATCAACGCATTCCAGGAACCTTCTGGATTGCTTATGCCCTGCTATATTTTCCCTCCAACAGATATTGGGATGGTTGAAGTTGCCCATGAGGACCAGGGCCTGTGAATGTGAAGCTGCTCCTATCTGTCTCTAGAGGGCCTTATCTGCTCAGTCTTCCTGGTCTGCTGGCCTGTAACAGACACTCACTGCAATGTCACTTGTCCCTGCCCTCCCTTTGATCTTGAGCCATGAATTCTTGGACAGCTCATCCGTCTCCTAGTGGAGCTCCATGCATTCCAGCTGTCCATTGACATAGAGGGCGACACCCTCTCCTCGTCTCCCCTGCCTGTCATTCTGGAAGAGCAAGTATCCTTCCCACCATGCCTTCCCACCATGCCTCCGTGATGCTGGGAAGATCATAGCCCTGCAGGCATGTGCAGATCTCTGACACCTCTTGTTTCTTCCCCATGCTACTTTTGTTTGTATAGAGGCATTTAAGTTGGGCCTCTGATGGAGCTGACTTACTGTCTGGAGTGGCCAGAATTGCATCGTGCTGTACTCCAGGTGCTCTCCTGATGACCTGTGGCCCTTTTCCAGACTCTGGGCATCATACTGGTAGGAGTGGAATAGATTAAGGTTCCCCTTCCCCAGCAACTCTAGTTTAAAGCCCTCTTCATGAGCTTGGCAAGCCCAGAGGACCGAAGACGTTCTTCCCCTTCTCTGACAGATGGACCCTATCAGCCCCCAGTGGACCTTCCTTTTCAAAGCAAGTCCCAAGGTCTATGTAGTCAAACCTCTGGCTGTAGCACCAGTCTTTAGCCATTTATTGACTCAATATATTTGACTGGCCTTTTCAAATCCCCTCCCTTAGACCAGGAGGATTGATGAAAAAACTGCCTGTGCTCCGGAGTCCTTTACTGCCGCTCCCAGGGCTCTGTAATCCTTCTTGATATTCCTTTCAGCAATGGTACATAGTTGATGGAGGACTTTTAATAATGCACACAAAAAAATGCCATTTGCTTTTACTCTTTTCAATAACAAACTCTTTTATTTCAAGAATGTGAGTACAAAAGAACTGTTTAAAATATAATCATTTTACCTTGAGCTATTTCCTGTGCCGTTTTCAAAATATGTGTACCTATACTTACTGATTCCTACAGACTTTCATGAAAATCTCAGAGAGAGCAGTTTCAGAGCTGATCATGATGGGACTTCATTCAGAAAATAACAAAATAGGTGCTGAGTACAGCAATTACTGTGAACAAGTCCATGGGTGCAAGCTAGAAGCCAAAAGCCTAATCCTGTTGTATTTGGAACTTAAGGGTTGTGGGGTTTTTTTTGGTTTTGGTTTAGTTTAACTTACTTTTTTAAATCATCATCCTGTACTTTTCCTTTTTCCTGAAATAATTTCATATAGAACATGAGTGCTTGTGGTGGGAGAGAGAGGGAACATATAAATTGGCATTTATTAATGAGGTACAATATTATAGAAGAGCATTGAAGAACTTGAACCTTTTCTCTGTTTAGTAACTAAACGGTGGCAACACAAAAATCAAATAACTTCCAGTGAGGTTGTAATAACTGAAATAAATATATAAAATAAATATTTATGAAATGTAAAATATTTTATATAAAAAATAAATATTAAAACAATAACAGCAATAAAGAAATACCCACTCATTTACTTTGAAAACTAGATGATAGTAACTCTGAAATGTACTTTATGCTTGGTCCATAAAATAATACAAAAAGACTTTATATTTTTTTTCTTGGAAGAAGGACTTTCAGAAAAGGCTGGAATGAATCAGTGTCCTGTGATGTTGCTTCCCTTTTTTTTTCCCCCAAGATTATTTCATTCTGGTTGGAAGGTGGTGAATCGCTTTGTATACTGCAAGTACATAAATACGATCTACTGAAAATATGGAGTTTTTATGACTGTTCCATGGATTGTGGCTCTTAATCTCTCAAATGGAAAAGCTCCAGTGAAACTTCACTCATTGCTGCCTTGAGATTTTTTCACTGTGCTTAGCAGTGGAGAGTATTCAGACGCTCCCAGATGAAAGTCCTTTCTTCACTAATATCTTTGAAAGAGCTCACTATATCAGCTTCTCTGAAAATGAAAGGTATCCTAATTCTTCATATGCTGTGCTTACAAGAAGTACATTCCGATTGTTCCATCATTTTGTACCTTCCACTTCTAGATTAAATTGTTAAAAAGCAAATGTAGCATACATGTCATTTAAGGTACTCCTATGGACTTACCCTCTACTTAACGAGAAACAGAGAGGACATACTTTACAAGGGGATGACTCTGTCTCTGGCGATGAGCCTCCATAACCTTAACTAATACTTTTGCTGCTTTACAGCCACCTAAAGCCCAGTAACAGTGGATGTACACTATGTTGCAGTGCTCAATATACTTGCAGTCTTTGCACCCTGTGACACAAGGAAATATTTATGTCATATAAGTGGGAAGAGCTGCTGCAGGTCTACAATACATTTTAATTTTCTTCTGCTACAGAAACAAGAATGGCAACAGAGAAATGATCTTTAAAATATATCTATGGAATGTTTTAAAAATCTTTCAATTTTTCCCTTATTTTAAACAGCTGAACAAAATTCCTTGAAAGGCAGCGTGACATTATCTTTGTATAGCAATTGCACTGATTTAGGTATCCCAGTTTTTGAAGTTCAGAAAAAAAAAAGTGGTCACTATGCCTGGAATAAATTATCATCTCTAAACAAAATAAACAAATGAAAACAAGCGTAAAAAACCCAAATAGCCCAGCTGGCTCAAAATGAACCTATGCAGAACTAAAACTGAACAGGTCCAAATCGTGTTCTCATCAATAGCCAGTGCTTGCATACCCTGGAAAGCTTTTTGTTTCACAAATTATCTTGACATAAAGCTTCATTGTTCATTTTCTCTGAATATAGTCCTTATTCACCTTCACTATGCTGTAAAACTGGTTCCTTTCCTCTGAAATGGGGTTTTATATAAAGATCCACTAAGATTATATGATTTACTCTGTCTTTTAATGGAAGTAACAATAGTATAAAGACTTACGGATAGTGGAGAATATGGCAACTCATGCTCTCAGGAACACTCATACATATCATATTTATATTTCCACTTTTTCTTTGGTTTCCATTCAATTTCTATTCTCAATGCAGGACTGTAATCATGATGTTCAGGTGCCTAAGGGGTCAAGATCTAAATACACCTCTGATTATGTCTTTTTTACATGATCTACTAAGACAGCTGTATTCCTTGGGAGCAATACATCTCCTGCAACACAGAATGAAATATATTAGTGATGGGGAAAAAAAGAATGCTTGTTTTCATTTCAAGATGTTTTACTGTAGCTGGATTTCCCTTGTCCTTAACTGGAAAATCATGTGCCACTCTCTTTCTTGCTAAACCTTTGCTTTTTAATCCTAAATTTTAGAGAAAACAAAGAAAAACCCAGCATATAATAGAGTAAAAATCCTCTCATTATGTTTATCCTAGGATGTTTTTCTAGACAGAAGGGGTGGA
This sequence comes from Calidris pugnax, assembly GCF_001431845.1. NCBI lineage: Eukaryota > Metazoa > Chordata > Aves > Charadriiformes > Scolopacidae > Calidris > Calidris pugnax. The sequence goes on along the minus strand of NW_015094506.1, from coordinate 40,938,256 downwards.
AAAGAGCAGAAGCCTAGGACTGTAGCTCCTAAGTCTCTTTGCCAACAGCCATTAAACACTATGATGATAGTGTTCACTGTCGCGGATATCATCTCTGTATTTATATTAATGCCTAATGTATATTACTTACATATATGTCATATATTTGCATGAAGTTTTAGAGAACCTTGTTCCATATTGATCTTTGAGATCCTCAATTTTACCATGTTGTAATTCACTGCCGTGTAGGAGTCACAGCAAGATAAAATTTAGGTGGTTTAGCAGTGAACCAGTCATGATGCTGTTGACAGCCTACAATATTTTGCTGTTCTGACAGTTTCACAACAGTATGTGCACAATAGGAAGCGTTGTAAGCTGGTTCTGAGAAGAATATATTGGGTAAACTTGTATTCTAAATGGAAAAAATGCAGTAGTGAAAATATCATTACACTTTTCATTCCCATTCTCATATGTTTCAGATTTTGTTCTGTGTTTCTTTGGGCTTTTTTGGTTTTGTTTTTGTTTTTTTTAATTTTGATGTTAATATAGGTTTAAAATTTCTGGGTTTTTTTCTCATTTTCTCATTTTTAATATTTCAATGACAAAAAATAATTTATTGTGAATATTATTTAAACTGCATAACTTTTTTTTATAAATACAGTATTACATTTGTTCCAATCTTATTTTTTTTATGAAAACCAAATATAGTAAGCTTGTGGTTTGCAGATATATTTTTGCACATTTGAAGATTTCTAATGGATTGTCTACAAAGACAAAAGCCAATAGAAATTATATTTACTACATAAAATCAGAAATGATATGTAATACAAAGGGATAGCTGGGATTATTTTCAGTCTTACAACACATTGAAATTCAATAATGTAACTTACTTTCTTGTAAAAGGTAGTGTTTTGGTATACTAGTAGTCTATTATTGGTTATACCAGAGGAATTGCATCCTTTTAAATGTGTAACATTTACTTCAGATTAATATTCTTCATAAAATAATTTTTTGCAACTTTTTATTTTGCCTCTCATAGCATAGTCACAATTCCGAATTCAGGGTTGTACATTTCCTTCACGTTCAGGGAAAGCTACATATACTGAAGAAGTCAATAAAAAGCAAACAATGTTTCTGAGCTAACAGGGCACTGTCATTTTCCTGTCATTTTCAGGGTTGTTACATAGTAAATTTAGTAAAAGAAAAACGGCCACCTACTTCAAATATGAGTGAGGTAGAGAATGAATTACTGAAGCAAGAGCCAAAGGACTGACAATCTGGTCAAAATGGGCATATTTTGAAATACTTTTTCTTTCAAAAGCAACATGCAAAGCAGTTAAAACTTCATTATACTCATGGACATGTGGGGAAGTTTTGTTTTCCATGTACTTTGTCATTTGTTTTCTGAAAGTATATAAAGAGCCAGTCATTTAAATTGCCTTACTGTAAAAGCAGATTGTTCCCTTACTTAGCCGACATAAGTAAAAGTAACCTGTGTGACCTCAGCTCTCTGGCTTTTATGGAACAATAACCATTTTCTGACAAAACCAGTTTGCAGGGTTTTTATATGTCCACTGCAAAGAAAAATTGTATGTCATCTCGGTTTTAGCCTATCCATCAGCTGGCTGCCCATTTGTTGTGGAGTGTCTGCTGTGACATAGGGCTGTGACTCTATTCGGCTGTAATAGATTGCCTGTAGTGCATTCAGTGACTCTGGTACCTGTTGCTGGTTCTTTTTCCAGGTCAACTGGCTGCAGGTACATGTGAGATTGTTACTTTGGACAGAGATAGCAGTCAGCCCCGAAGGACTATAGCCCGACAAACAGCTCGCTGTGCATGTAAAAAAGGACAGATTGCCGGTACAACAAGAGCAAGGCCAGCCTGTGTTGATGGTAAGAAGCAAAGATCTATTCCATCAGTTTCTGCCAATAAAGAGTGGTGTAAACTGGTAGTGTCTCATAGGAAAAAGAAACGCTCTATACAAGAAATCTTAATGTGTCCCAACTAACAACGGCAATACCATTGAAATTACTCAAAAAGGTATTGCTGACTAATAGTATAGATATTTCAGTTACAATTTTTTAACTGGAATATACGCTTTTGTTTTCGCTTGATATGCAGTTGACTGTTAAAGGCATGGTGCTATTATATTTTGCATGTGATGACAACATCAGCAGTGAAGTGGCATTCTTTTCCCCCTACTTTTTATTCCATATAACATAAAAAACCCCACTGAAACGTTGCAAAAGCGCCTCAAAGGTTTTATGCCACTGGGAAGCTAATGTGACTGTTCCTGTGTGATAGATAATGTTGTTAAAGAAAACATTGATACTATAGATGGAATATATAATCTGAATATACCTCGCATGTGCAGCATTACTTCTCCTCTTAAAATGATGATTCTGTGTGAATCACTGCAGATGCAGTGATAGCATGCAGCTGGAAAACTGCTGACATACAGGGAGGTATGAAAATATTTCACTTTGAAATCATTTTTTGAGACAAATGAATGTATTACAGCTAAAAAGACATTAACAATGGGACACTTCAAGGCAGGTCTATCAGTGCAAGGCTATTAGCAAGCATTCATATTTAAAAAAAAATTGAGACCTATTGAAAATACTTGATGCAAAATGTTTTGTTCTAGGTTCATCTAAAAAAAAAAAAAGATGCTTATGTATAGAACTACAATAAATTCACAGCCTGTCTTTGAATACTGACTGGTTTGAGTCCTCAAATAAAAATATTATTGAGAACACCCTACTGTTTCCTCAGAATTTAGTCTAACCAGTCATTATCATAGAGGACAGCTCAAAGGTTTCAGAGCCTACCCACAAAGCTAAATATAGAACATCATGCACATTCTATTTTTGCATTTTCCTTTCACTGTTTTTGGTACTCTCTAAGACAGTTTCTTAGCTGTCTCTTTCGTAATGTGATACTATATCCAGTAATTCTCTTCTTTCCTCTTTTATTGTAAGATCATCAGACTTAATTGCTTAAGAAAGGGATGATTTTATTGTGTCATTTGTAGTTGTAACTTTAGCAAAAATATTTGTTAGCAATCAAAAAAATCAACATATGTTTCTCATTTTAAAAAAACAAAGTTCTGAGGGAAAATACTAGTTTTGCATCATCTGATGGGAACTAAACATTTTTTTCTCAGTCAGTTATGGCCTGTGGGGAGATTCGTTTGCTGTAACTTGGGTATCCAAAGCTAGTTGTCTAACCTAGGAACCCCAGTTTTTCTGAAACCAAATGGAGAGTAAAAGACATCTCAGAATAATTTATCTTATCCTAAGTTCCTAAGATAAATTAGATATATCACTCTCTGGTACTCACTGTTTCTCTGCCTTGCCTTAAGACACCTGTGGTGTTGAGACTTTAGACAGCTAGAGTGTACATGTCAGTAAGAAGACATGACTACACCTCATCCTTCAATTGCTATGTCAGATTAGTTTTCAAAGTTTGAGATCATTTAACATTTGAAAATATATTTATTTGTTTGTTTGTTTATTTGTGTTATTGCGCACTCACAAACAACGGCTACTTCAAATTCTGCTTTTGCTTTCAATATGCTTGATCATCATTTTATGAAAACAGAACTGGATGGTTAGGTATTGTGTTATCAGAGGTGGTTCTTTATGTAATACTCCACATTTGAAAAATAAGTGGGAAGTTCATCAGTTGAAAAATAGGGCTTCCTATTAACTTATGGGTCAAAGTATTATCGTTAATTTTTAAAATTTCTCTATGTAATTCTAATAAGATGTAGTAACACAGTTCTTTATTATTTTTTTGAAATGTTTATAGAGCCCTTTGCTAGGAATGATAACTACAAGGCACAAAGGAGATGCTACCTTGCTCTCCTGGACACTGTTAGGGATATTTCGTAATCAAAGCTCAAAAAGGTTAACGATACCTAAACTGTATATGAAGTTCCCATTGAAAAAAGGCACAAATCAAACCTTAGATCTGTAGGTTTTATTCCTGAATGAAGTTAAAAAAAACAGTTTTACATACCATAAACAAAATTATATTCAAAAGAATAAATGGGCTTTTTATCTTGTCTCTAATCTTCTGCTTGCAAATAAAGCTGGCAGATAAACTGGTCATTGACTAACAAGTATCCATCTGTGAATTTATCAGGCTCATAGCTTAAAGTATGCACACTGAATAACTGAATTTTTCCGTACTGTTTATATTCTTTTCTAGAATAAAGTGTTTCAAACACAGCTATTAAATGCTTTCTTCTGGACATGAAATCTGCATAAAATTATGTCTGAGAAAAGCTAGTTTTATCTCTGATACTAAGTCAAATACTGCTGACTTAGGAATGCTAAAATCAAACTTTTTTTTTTTTTCCTCCCCACAATAAAGAAGGGTATTTTCACTTATGGAAAATCTTACATCTAGCAGACATTCCATTAATTTTTTTCTTGTATATCCCATTATCCAGACAAACAAATAAATCTTTCTCTGAGCTTTCTTAAGCAGGATATACAGTGTGCTTCTGCAAGTTTTCTTTAGTTATATTGTAGCCGATGCTAAGTATGTGATTGCTATTCAAGATTTCATTTCTGCTACCAAAAAAACCTCATTAGGCACTGTTTTTTTTATGCCAGTTTGCTTTCTAAAGATTTGATTCTTTTAGTTTTATTCTTTACATTGTTTTGATTTTAATGAGATTATTTTTGAAGTAAAGGTAACAGAATTAGACCTTAGACCTTTAATAATTAATGCAAAGTCATTTGTGAAGGAAGCAGGCATAGTAAGCATGACCTGCTAACCTACTACCAAGAAAACATTAGCTAACAATTGTGTTACTGCTTCTGTCAAGAGAGTGTTTTGAAGATTCAGCACCAAAGCCTGTGATTTTTACAACCTTAAAATGCATGATGTTCTACCTGCCTACCATTTGTTCATTCTTTAATGGAGAGAATTGCCTTAGAATACATTCAGTTATGCTGTGTATTTCCTGGAGCTCTGAAATGCAAGTGTCAATTATTGCAGCAAAAAGAGTAAGTAATTTAAGGGCTCTTAAACCTCACAAGCATTGTCTGAGATTGCACTTGTCAACGTAGCTCTTACTCTAAGTCCTGAGTTGATTACCAAAATCCACTCCGATTTATACTGCTACATCAGCTAAGGTCTTTTCCTAAGAAATGAAAGACAGTATATGTCAGATAGATAAAACTGGAATTCTTAAAAATGACAATGCAGCATTTAGGGCTTGGTCTGAGCAGAGCATGAAGAACAGAGATTTCTTTGAAATGTTTCCCTGTGATAGAGAGTGCTGATTTATTCATTATGTTTTTTCTAGCAGTCTTTAAGTATGGGAGATTGCTAATGTAATCTGAAAAAATAGCAGCAATATTCATCCTGATTTCAAGCATGATTTAGTGTTGATTGCTTCATTCCTAGACCCACAGAGTCATAATGTACATTTGCTATGTTTGGTTGTGATGTAATTTTTATTCATGAATGTAGGTTTTGTGATATCATGACAGTAGTTTGCCTGCATTTTAGTTATATTATTATTATTTACAACTAGCATCCCCAAGTCCCTTTTTTGAGCTCAAATTCCATAGCAATGACCTCAGTCGCATGACTTTGATATTATATTTCAACATAGCATCTGGTTTATCACCAGAGTAATTTCCCTGTGTGTCAGACAAGCTTCATCAGTTTTTAAACTGGAGCCTGCAAGAGACTGAAAGATAGCAATTATTCTCTATTTTTGTCCAGTACCTTTGCAAATTTAAATTTGTTTTAAAGCAAGTAACAAAAAAGTCTTTGATAGCAGTGTGTGTAAACATGCATCCTTGGTTTGAGTTCTTTCACAAGAAGTGTATCTATCTGAAAATAAAATTTGTTATGCTGAAGCATTTCATAGAATACAAGTATATTAACTGAGAAGAGTGGGATGAACATTTAAACGTTCAATAGATTCCAGTAATTCTGTCCAATATATATTTATAGCTCAAAAATAAACAGCAATTTTCTCTAGAAAATAGAAACTGTTGATGAGAGGAAAAGTGGTATGAGAGAAGTGGTTTAATTGCTTGAGAAAATTAGGATGGTAATCTTTAATGTGCTTACCTGAATTCTGTGACTAGAAGATTCTCATGCTCTGGATTTGAGTTCTGGCTACTTTTATGTCCACAAAGTGCTATGAGAAATCCCAGGACATTGATTCTGATATCAAAAATTCCTAAATTTGGAATAACTGGAGCTCAGGTAATTGAATTCAAAGTGTTCAATTAATGTCAATTTCTTAAAGACAATTTATGTTGTGAATCAAAGTATTTTTTTGTGTGTGTGGTTTTGTTTTTTTTTTTTTTCTTTGTTTGATTTTGTTTGTTTGTTTTTAAAGCTTTAATACAGTTTTAATTCTTTTGCGACCATTGCAAAAATATTATTTGCTATAGAATCTTAGTTGGTATAATTTGTTCCATACGTTATGATTAACGTGCTTTTCAGTTGGCATTGATTGATTTTGTTTAACACAGAAATTCAGGATCCACAAGGAAACCACATTAGTTTAGATCAATAATTCCCTGCTCTTCTCATTATCTCTAGGAGTCTACGGGGAGGTGTAGGGGTCAGAACTGATCATTAGTAGAATCCTAGGTCATGTACTTGAAACAAAGCTGCCCATTACATGGAGAGCTTCATCATTCTAAAGCATCTTCTATATACTGGGAGGGAGGAGAAAGGGAGGAGAACTACAATGATTTTCAAAAATGGAAATTGTAGCTTTTACCTTTAGAATATTTCATATGTTTGTTAAGGTGCTATTTGTATTATTTTATCCTGGGTTTTATAGCAGATATTTGCAAGTATTTCCTTGCTGTAAATACACTACATTTAACTTTTTTACATTTAAGGTGTGTCATTTTAAAACAAGTAAAGCCAAAAGCAAAGCCAGATGGTTAGAAATTTAAAGGAAACTGAATAATACTACATAGGCATTTTGCTGGCACAGAAGCGGTGTACTGTAGAGTGGGGAAGATTTAAGTCAGGGAGGAGAGTGGGACTATTTGGACATGAAAATGATCAGGGGGCCAGAACACCTCTCCTGCTAAGAAAGGCTGAGAGAGGGGGGGTTGTTTTGCCCGTGGAGGAGAAGGCTACAGGAAGACCTTACTGCAGCCCTTCAGTATATGAAGGAGGCTTATCAGAAAAACAGAGAAAAACCTTTAAACAAGACGTGTTGAGACAGGACAAGGGACAATGGTTTTAAACAAGAAGAGGATAGATTTAGATTGGATTTAAGGAAGAAATTTTTTACAATGAGAGTGGTGAGACGGGTGTGGTGGAACAGGTTGGAACAGCTCCCTCCCTGGAAATGTTCAAGACCAGGTTGGATGGGGCTTTGGGCCACCTGATCCAGTGAAGGACCTCCCTACCCATGGCACAAGGGTTGGACTAGATGATCTCTAAAAGTCCCTTTCAATCCAAACCATCCTATGATTTTGTGATTCTATTTGACCCTGGGCAAATGTTGTTAATTACATTATGGTGGTAGCAGAACAATTGGCTCTTCTGCTAGGTAGTTATGAAGTGAAACAGGCTACAACATGCATTTAGCTTGCCTTGTTATTCTTCTTGAGAGATTGGAAAGAGTAAAAATTATTTTAAATGGGATAATATTTTGCCTGTAATGAACATTTTAGAAAAATTATCCTAATAAAATTCTGCTCTTTCCCTGGAGTCTGAAAGACAGTGTCATCCATTTTCTGGTTTTCCTTTCTCTATTTGCATAGAGAGCACGGGTATCAAAAAGCACTGTCAGTACTAGATTTTCAGTTGTGGAATTATAGAAAAGGATAGAACCTTGCATTTCTGAAAATTCAGGTACACTAAACAGTTGAACTCACTAAGTGACCATTATGTACAGAGACCTTCTGTTTAGGAGAAGTCTAGCACACCTGAAAATAAAATCCCTAATGTTTAAGATCTTAGTATTACTGCTGAGCTAGAGACCATATGGAACAGTAAATAATATGTATGTAATGGTTTAATATTTGCCTGGGAACCTTCTGACTGTGGTCATGGGTTTAATTTCTGAAGAATAAAGTGGGTTTGTTTATAATCAGGGCTTTTAAATAATCCTTGCTAACCATTGGTCATATTTAATGCTGTATATGTTACTGGTGAGATGTAATCATGCACTGGAATATTAGAATGTCTTTCAAGGAAAGGAATAAATAATATTTTGGTCATTGCTTATATACTCTTATTTTAAGTTTTAGTATGCCTACTTGAGCCTTGGCAGTCTTTTAGTGGTTTTTTGTTATATGCATTTGAAGTGTTCCAAGCACTGTATATGCTCATTTATGAAATAACAAGTGGGTACTCATGTGCCTTAGAATATTAATAATAATTTCTATTTACTACTACATAGAAATAATTTTAAAATAAATTTTAAAAAAATACCCTTAACTATATTCTTTTGCTTAGGCAGGGGGAGAAGTATGGCAATTATGCATTTGCCAGCATCATACGCATAAAGCTTAGTTTTCAACATGACTTAAAGAAATAATAATTCCTTTTCCCCTTTCCTCACCCTAACTCCCATTTATGCATTCACAATTGCATCTGTACTTACAGATGCACCAAAGCATGTACGATGCTTAATTTTCATTCAGCTGCCTCTAGACAGCTCTGTCAGAATTGTAGATTTTCCCAGTTACTGACAATGGAAGTAAAATAGTTTCTGTGACTCATGAGCCTCCCTTCCTATGCATGGCACTGCCGCATTATGACAATTTCCAACCTGTGGGTCACTTTTCATTTAGAAATGCACAGGAAGTTGAGTTTCACTCCAGTTGCTTTACTTCCTACTCCAAACCATTAAGGACAACGTGATATTCCAAGTCGAGTAACAGTTCTTATCTAAATAGTATCACAAACTTGGTAAAATATTATAAACATGCTAACATCAAATACATTTATTCTCTTTGGTCATGAATGTCAAGTGTCAGTTAGAGATTGAAGTTTTTCTGGGGAAGAAATGCCACTGTTCAACTCCAAGACAGAAAATGAACATTATAAAACAAACATATCAGTAGCTACAGCATCAACAGCAACACTCGTGTCTATAAGAAATACACAGAGCTAAGTTAGGTTTCCCCTTCTGACTGAGAATCCATGACAGGAATAACCAAAGACATGACAAAAAAGCAATCAACCAATGGAAAAAGAAAAAAAAGAAAAACTGCTTAGGAAGGTAGAAAGCAGATTGGTAACTACCCTAATGGAATATTTTCATCAAGAATAGTTAAGGGCTTTATTATGTTATGAAGTGTTTAGCCCCTAAACTCAAATGTCTGTGGCCCCGCCTCAAATACTGGGTGCAGTTTTGGGTACTTCAACATAAGAAGGACATCAGGACATGCATCCAGAGGACAGTGAGGAATATGATGAAAGGTCTTGAGGGCAAGACTTATGAGGAGCAGCTGAGGTCACTTGACTTATTTGGCTTGGAGAAGGTTGAGGTGTGGCCTCATGACAGTCTACAATTTCCTCATGGGGAGCAGCAGAGGTGGAGGTGCTGGTGTCCTCTCTCTGGTCACCAGCAATAGGACATGAGGAGATGGATGAGGCCGCATCAAGACTGGACATTAGGAAAAGGTTCTTCACTGAGAGGGTGGTCAGTCACTGGAACAGGCTTCCCTGGGTCTCAGCACCAAGCCTGCCAGAGTGCAAGGAGCTCTTAGTAACATGGTGTACTTTTAGGTAGTCCTGCGAGGAGCAGGGAGTTGGTCCCTTCCAAATTAAGATATTATATGATTCCATGATTCTGAGACTGAATATGGCAAAATGATGTAGACCAAGATTTTGCTTAATGCTAGTGTTTTCTACAAAATAATTAATTCTTTAGCAGTCAGTTGGCAGAGAGTGAGTACTGATGTGGTCCAGGTCCAGTGTGTGTTTACGTGTTCTCAGGCTGAGAACCTTCTTTTACTTTTGTTTTGTTGTAGATATCCACTGCTTCCTAGTGGCAAGTAGATCTATACATCTCCTTCCATAATCTAAGAAAGTTTATGGAGTAACAAATCAGGGATGTGGAAGAATTACATTCAAATAATTATGGAGCTAATTGGCTGATTTTTTTCTACAAGATTGAGAGGAAACACTTTGTATATAAGGGAAATAGATCTGGGATAAGTGCAAATAAAATGTAATTGAAGATAAAATACTTTTCTAACCTTTCTACCTATAACTAAGTTACCAAACTGGAATTACTTTTCGCTCATAAGCATCTTTCTTTGAGGTTAAACCTGGCATCAATACACCATTTCAGGTTAAGTGATGGTTGCCTTTCTAAATGGTAGTGCGGGGAAATATTTAGGAAAGCAGAATTTAATTATGTGATTTGGAAGATGGCCAGAAACCAGGGGTTAACACTGGTACTGTTGCAAAGAGTGCTGAGAGAACTTTAATTGCCTCTAATGCTTAATGCCTTGCTTTCACATTTCATCTGAAAGACAACACCTTCAGCCTCCCGGTGTTTCATTGGACACATTAGTTCGTCAATGCTAACAGCTTCGTTTCCTTTAGTTCCTTGATGCTCCTAAGCAGTCATCCATGTAGTCTAATCCTCTTTCATCTACGTGCTCTGATGGCACTTTCAGCACAGAAAAATGTTTGGAGGTTATGTGACATTAGATTGTGGAACAATTTTCTGAGGGAGTGGCTGGAAGCCTAATTACTACAGTCATTTTAAATTGAACTGGACAAAATACTAGGGAACATATTATGCATTAACATAAGTATGTACTGCATCACTGGATAGAGTATTCTGTGCTTTATTTCTTGCAGCAGAGCACTACCAACATCCACAGGAGTCTGATTGCAGTCTGATTCATTAGCTAACTTCAGGCAATAGGTCAAAGAGAGGTTCCTAAATTCAAGAGTGTGGTCACTGTAAGCTCTCTCTGTGGACAGTGCTATGAGATGAGCACGTCAGAGGTCACATAGCGTCAACATTGGAATCGACTTCTGAAAGCTTCTCTTTTTCTCTCTTAGAGGATTGAAGAGAACAAAGGATGACTAGCAGAGTAGGTTTTCTGCTTGAATGTAATATGTGTAAACACTTCAGGCCATCAGCTGCTCACATTGCCTTCTGGAAAGCCACTGTCTTCACTGATTAGAGACAATTTAAGAAAAAAATGTAACATGTTTATATTACTCCCTCTGCTTGTCATCCTATGTTCCAGTTATCCCTAGAAGAGAGGGAAAAGAGAAACTTTCAAATCTATTCATGTGTGAAGGTGGGCTTCTGTCAGGGCAACATGTTTGTCTCCAGTGAGTGCAAGAGAATATAGGGACATGAACCTTTGTAAATACCTCTGCCATCAATGGGTGAGAAAAAAATATAGCTAAATGACACTTCTGACACTATGTGAAAGCAGCATGGTCAAGGAGTACTTCCTCTCCTGACCCCGCACAGAGAACTATAAACAGAGAAACAATATGTTTCATAAAAGTGAATCAATAAAGATTATAATATGGTCATAAATGGCATTTTAAAGCTATATACCACTTTATTTTTAACTTACCTTAGATTTAATATCTGTGTTGATAGATGATGTGTCAGAAGACTCTTAGAAAATGTTAAAATTGATTGCTAAATTAGTGACAACATTAATAACACTACCACATCCAGCACCTGGAGCAGAATAGTCAATGCTAGATGGTTTTTATTCCTCTTTCAGAATACCCTGCACAGCGCTGATTCAGAGAAAATACCCTCTTTGAATGTAAAGGAGTTGGGTTTCCCCTGCTGTTAAGGGTTGAGATCGTACTGCAGGAGGGAAAGAAGTTTATGGCATTAAAGCTGGCGTTTTCATATCATAAATAAATGTTAGGTATGACTGTATTTTTTATTTTCATAACTTGTTTTACTTATGTCTTACTGTTGTATTATTTCTATGATACCATAGGCAGGCAAGGTGCTTCATAAGCAAGTATCATACAGTCCTAGTTTGAAAGCACTTGCAGTCTAATGACAGACTGAGTCCTTGTTTGTACAGCTAGACAAGGAAATAAGTATATGTAGATGTTTCCTTTTGTTAATTATATAAATTTTGGGGAGTAGGACAAGGAGGAAACCCCTCCAAACTTCTGCGTGCTCTCAGATGAGGTGAAAATGGGAAAGTAAAATTTCCATCCACTTGTTTCAGAGGATTTCCTTGAGACTTTCAGTCTTTCCCTAGCATCCTTCCTAGGAGGCCGTACGCAGAGGACCTCTGCCTTGGCTCATCCCTTTTGAGTGGGCAAGGTTAAGCCCCAATTGAATGTGAAGGAAGAGGATATACAGCTAGTCAAAGTGGGACCCCAAGGGTTAAGTAGGAGAGAAATGAAAAGGGGTGAAGGAAAGAATTGCCTCTCCTTAAAGGAGAGGGGAGAGAAGATATCAGAGCTAGGCTGTACTCAGCAAGAAAAAAGGTAGTATTCTGAAAGCAAACATGACTGACTTGGTGTGAAACAGGGTGATTTACTGTGAAACAGACTCTCATTTGAAGGGAAAGTGGCACATACGACAAGGGAGCAGAATACATGAAATAAAGAGGTGCAGTACAAAACTCAGGTAAGGAGATAAGAATTTTTTTCCTTTCCATATTTTCTAAAGCATACAAAAAGTACCTTCAGTTTATTGTTCATTCTATGAACTCCCATGGTAAATTCATCTTACATAAAGAAATAAATTAAACCGTCAGCTACCAGCTTCCCTGAGTCAGACTCACCTTCCAGCCAAATAATTCCCTCTTCCTTCCCTGAACCTCTTTCCCCCACAGCAATCAATAAGAATTTTTTTTATCACTGGGGTTTGAACACAAATAGGCAACACCTTTGATGGGCTATGCGTTAACTAGGAGGCATCCAGTCTTCTCCCCTGTACTTCATGTTATAGTCCAAAGTTATTCAGTATTTCCCTGCATCCTGTGTTACGCACTGACTTTCCAACTTTCATGCCCAGTGCCTTTATTGTACATCATAGTCCTCTTTGTTCAGAGCCTTTATGCACAGCAGGGACCTTCTTCTGCTCTCTCCATTGCCCTGCACAATGTAAATCTCCTCCAACCCACACATAACATTCCAACAGAGCTCCCCACTAATGTTCGCTGATTCGGTGACTTATGGAGGGGAAGATGTGGGCCACAGGACCAAAAGAAGGGAAGCAAAGAGCTGTGGGGCAGTACTGCTGAAGTGGTACCTTCTCAAAAGGAAAAGGTGTGATGTCCTGGTTTGAGGCTTTCAGGGAAGCCAGTCCTAGTATGGAGAAAAGGAAAGGCAGGAAGAGACCCAGCGACACAGCTGCTTGATATAGAGTGGTTGGGAAGAGCTGGAAGAGGGAAGAGTGAAAAATGAGGTTGGAGGCAGTGGGCCAGGGCAGTATAAAATGATGTCAGCCCAAAGGCTAGAATTTCTTCACCTCAAGAAAGAGAAGATATCTCAGTCTAGACCGGGCATCACAATGGAGAAATAAATTCTTATTTGGAGTAGAAAAAAAATAGTATTTTTTGAGTGTTCCAGATAAAGAATACAATGGATTGGGAGGTGGTTTTTTATTTAAAAAAAAAAAAAAAGTTTATGGATTGTTTTTTTTCAATCGTAATAGGATGTTTCGGTGCATTCACTCACTCTGACATTACAATAACAAAAGCCAATAGAAAAAAAAATCACCAGTTTTCTATCCAATTATAATTTTTAATGTTTTACTTCATTACTGTTTTGCTGTTTGGTTCTTAAATATCTCCTTAAGCAGTCCTAAATAATTAGAAGAGTCAGTCCTCCTGATCTTGGTAATAGTCAGCTTGATTTTTTTAAAAAAATATTTTCAAAGTTTACTATCTGGAATATATGTAATACAAATTAAAAGACTTTAATAACAGGCTCTTTTTGGTAACATAGATGTCTTCTACATAGAGCAGCAAGCATATTTTAAAATTCAGGCTTCAGCTTTGCATGCATTAGTGAATTTTTAATTTTGCTAAGTATAAAACATTGAGTGTTTGCTAAGAATACTGAGCGATTCTGACCAGCTCTTTCAAAGTGGTTACTCTAGACTCACTATTTGCATTCTTTCTTTAACAGCCTTAGGTCAGCATACTTCAATTTCAACATAAGTTTTGGATGCATAATCATTATATACTAGTGTAAAGCCAATGGAAATGCCAACTTTGAAGTGTAGAAAAGAAGGCTGGAGCATTGAGTGTAGGTCCCAGCACAGCCCTACCCTATACTGGGTCTGAACCCGACTCAGTGTCAACTGCTTACATGCACTGACATGTCCTCCCTCTGTTTTACTGTGTGGTCACGTGGGGTGCTGCCTGATGGGGATCCTCTAGAAGGCCCTGTTTCCTGCCTGAAGAGTGTCAGCAATTTGTGCCTGGTTGGAGCTTAAGCTTCCTTGGTAAGACTTACCATGTTCCCCACGAGGAGTCTGGAACCCAATTTTAATGTGATATGGCTGTGTTAATCTGGATCAGGGATGCACCATGTTTTAGCTAATATTGAGGTTTTGTCTGTGTCTGTCATCTCAGAGGACCTCAAAAACTCCCACAGGTGTCTGTTTGTCTCTTTTATTCTGTGCTTTTGTATGGTCTCTGTCTGAAGTTCAGATTTTCAAATGCAAACAGCTTGGTTAGTGATTTCAGTTGGAACATTGGCAGCTCTCTATTGAAGTGGTCGGCAGTAGACAGATAAACTGCTGAAGCACATTAGCCTCGTGGTTTTGGAGCAAGAGGACATCTGGGTTTAGAATAGTGGGTTAGGTCTTCACTGTTAGGAAAATACTACTAGATTTTTAGTACCAGATTTCCTGAAGAGCAATTCTTAGACTCTTTATGCAAAAAAACTAGGTTTTGCAATTTTGCATTTGTCAGACCTTGGAAGTGAAAGTCTCAGTCTGTATGAATATTTTAAGTACCTGACCTTTGTTCATTTTGATTCAAATCAGAATTTAGTTTCTTTGTGATTTCACCATCTTACGCTAAAAAGTGCTGTGTAGGTGCTGGTTTCCTTTAGCAGTGATATGAACTGTATTATCTGCATTTGTTGGCAGCATCGGGTACTGGTCTAGCACATTTTGGTGTATAGGGTAACATAGAGTCCAGCTATTTTTGAAACTGTTTGCAAATTATAAGACAGTTTGTTTTATCTCTTTAGAAACAAAATGTATGTGTTGGTACCGTGCTGCCTTCAGTTCCGTAGGCACTTTAGACAGCATGATATTTTACTTTGTGGTAATTGTATAGTGATTTTCAGATTTACCTTTATGTTAATTTTATATATCATTTGATATAAAAAGTAGGTTTTTGTATAAATACATGGTAAATATTATTATGTGGCATTAGAGTGAATAAATTCAGAGCTGAAGGCCAAAACACAGAACTCTTCCTCAACAATTAGGGCTTCTGCTACAAAATTACTTGCCTGGTCAAGGATGACTTTGCAAGTAAAAACGTCCTAAGAGAGGAACCAGACAGTACTGTACAAAGTAACCTATCAGTTGTAATTGTCCTAAGCTGTTAATTATACCCCTGAGTGTAGTTTCCGGGACAAGCCAGAGGACTCAAGTCAGGTTTGAACCAGTGTAAGAGGCCATCCATCTATTACAATGGCTAAACTGATTTATTTTGAATTAAGTGGTGCCAGTTCTTTGTGTAGGAAATTCTAAAATGACATTGTGTCCAGTGTGCAAACAAAGATTATGGAAAGGTTTCTGTACTTGAAGTAGCTTTTGCTTCTCTTTCAGATGTTGATGACTATATCTGGAACATGAACATAAGTTTAGATCCTATTATAGAATTAATAAAAAAAGCCTACTCAGACAGAGAGACATGATTCCTATCTTGAGATTGTTATAATTTAAGGTTCACATACTTTAACCTCTTAGTCAAATTAAGAATGCTACTGAAGCTAATGATCCTGTTTCCTTGAATTTGAATTTACTGGATCAGTACTCTTTTGGATAGATAGATATCATAAAAAAAAAAAAAAAAAAAAAGATGGAATCAATGCAGTAACAAGCTTCCCGTAAGAAAGAAATTTGGAGAAGAGGTTTGGATTAATATATAAAATAATTTTAGTTCTGAAGTTCTTTGTATTAACGGTTTCCATTTATTAACTTTTTAATGACAGTTCCTTCAAATAGTGTACTTTTCACTGTAAAGAAATGATCCACTGCAGGCTTTTATTTGTTTTATAAAAAAAACTAATATGTTTGCACACCCATGAAACCTTGGATCAGTTTTGGATCTAATGTTTCGGATTCATTTGGATGAAAATTAGAAACAAAAATCAGAAAAAAATACTCTTTCAACTATGGGATTAATGAAACTTTGTTTCCTCTAGGGATGTGACCTTCACCTCTATATCCCTGTCACAGTAATGCTAGATCCCTACCCACACTTCTTACTCTTCCAAGTTCACAATAACTTGTTTCTGAAGTCATATTTCATTCGGACACAGTTATTTCTTTTTCCCTTGATATGTGTACATATGTCTGTTCTGGAAAAACACCAAAGTTAACTCATGAAATTCTCACTTCTAGCTTTTTGTATATATATGCCTTTCCTGGAGTAATGTGTGCTATGTAATACTATGAAATGAACCACGTGGAGTAGCTTTTGGCGTGAAATGGAGACTGCATGTGGGAGATGCTGCAAATGGCAGTTTGCAATCTGTTTGTTCATGTAAAAAGAGGTTGCATAAAATCAGAACATGAAAAGACTCAACTTTTTCCTTTTAAGATCCAGTATACAAAGGTGAATACTGAAGGAGTTATGATAATTTAATTTTATTTTACAAACTGGTGTTTACAACCTTACAAAGCCGCTTTTCCAACTTTACTTTTAACTTGAAAAAATTTCACCTTGAACCTCCTGGTTTTAAAAAAGCAGATAGTCTTGCTTACACTGTAATTCTGAATTACAGGAGTCTGGATGCACAGTTTGCTCAGAGCATGTCGTAGGTCAGATGAAGGATTTGGGGTGTAGCTTCTGTGATATGGGGTGTCACCTTTGTATGGGCTGTCAAGCCGGAAAGCTTTTGATTATGGTTCAGATGAAGTTCTAGCTGAAAATATTCTCTTTCAATTCGAAGCTAAGGAAAACTTGGAATTATATTTCTGATTTAGTTCATGTTTTAGAAAAAATAAAATGTGAAGAAAATATGTGACAAAAAAAATATATATCTTGAATTTAATTTATTTACTGTCAAGTTTGACAAATATTGCACAGTATTCTAAAATCTTCTCAGTTTTGATTGAAGGGAAAATAATAGTTCAGACTACTTTTTGGTTATGAAAATATACGGTGTTAGATACATATACATGGTAAACATAAAGAAAAAATAACATAAACTGAAATTACAGCAGTATAAAATGCTTCTGATGTCCGTAAAAGTGAGGTTTAAGAAAATTATGAGAATATTAACAAGTGTGTACAATAATATATAAACAATGGATTGATATTAACACACTTTTAACCATTGGAATTAAGTCAGGGAGGTTTTTCATCCCCCTGAACTGTACCCTTACAGTGTAAAGCTGAAACCACTTGAAAGGTCTTCAAAAGGTTTTACCAATTTCAAAAACACATAATTTTTTTTTAGTTATTCATGAGAAAGGAGTAGACACTCCCTTCCCTCTCTTTTCGCTACTCCTTGCCTGCCCAGATTTTTACAGTAAAGGCTTCTGCACAATACTGGAGTATGCTTTCTACAAAGCTATTTGTGTCCCAGATTTGTTGAGTCTAAATTCTGTATTATATCAGTTAGAAAATGGGCCCTGGTGTTCAGCAGTCTGTAGCCTTGATAACCATCAGTGTCCATAATGCTTCCATTAATAGGATGTACTATCCTCATACCAGAATTTCATTACACTGCAGAGGCAGAGTGCCTGAGTAAGTAGTGATAACTAGTAGCTTATAAGAGTTCCATTAAGAACAGACACAAGTTTTGAGAGAAATAAGGCATAACTATCTTTGAAGGTCTTTTCTGTTTTCTTTAAGATATTCAGTAGATAGAGAAACCAAATTTTTATATTTTTATATGTTTTATAAGGATTCTTTATCTGCCAGATTTTTTTATCATTGCTTTCAGTAGAGCAGTGCAGATTTCCATTTCAGGTGTAGATTGCATAGCTACCATTTTCTGGTACTCATTCTATAGTACAGTTGCAGATATAATCATGAATACAGATCTTGTCTGAAAATGGAGTGTTGCTGCTGGATACATCTGTATCAGCACTCCATCAGCGTAACAAGAAAATAACACTTTCCATAGCCTTACTCTAAAACAACTTTGGATGGGGAGACTGTTCAGTATCCTATATATATTAGTTTTCAGTTTTAGGAAGAATGGTGATGTGTTCATAATTTAGTCTACCATTGTTTTGTTCTCCCATAACCAAAAGTGTGTCACATCCTGTAGAGATTGGGTTCAGGGCAGAGGCTTTGACCTCTTAGATGAGTTAAAATGAGTAAGAGTAGACAGAAAATGGGTTCATTTAAAATAATAACTGGCAAGAATCTTGTTATTGTTGCTCATGGCTGCCTTGGTGATGAACAAGGATAAACAATCACAGTCCTTTATTATGCTGAGCACTGTAGAAACTCAGAATAGTAGTGAGTCCCTGTCCTGAAGATTTGAAAAAAAGATGGGGAAAAGGCTAGAACTTACTAGGCAAACCATGAGACCAAATAATCTTGTTCCAACTCTGTTTATTTTTGTTGGGTTGTAGAGGAATTAAGTTCTGCTGAGAGATGGTAGAGCTAGATGACAAGAATTTGTGCTGGCAAGAGATTCTGAAGGGAAAAGGTGTAAAGGGAAAACAGTGATAGAAAAGACCCTGAAAAGCGTGGGGTTGCAGTGAAGTGTGTGGAAGAGAAGAGTGAAGGACTTTGGAGCCAGTCAGTGCAGAGCAAAGGAAGACCTAGCAACATTTTAACAACTCTTTTGAGTGTCTACAGATATTTTCTTTCACTATTTATATATTTACTTCTGTTAGGTTTAGGATATTATCAGACTGTTTTGTTTTCATGATGTTTGCTTTTGGGTTTCTTTGTTTGTTTGTTTGTTTAGAGTTTGGATTTTTTAGTAGTCTTATTGGATGCTGGACTATTGTGCTTTTATAAAAAGAAGCAGGATTGTAGAAGAAAGAAGCAAGACACAGAGGAGATAGAGGATAAAGAGAGGGTGGAGGCAAGGACAAGAAGCTAAATATTGTGGCCTGGTTAAGTAAAATTAGAGGTTGGCTAATGAGGTGAATCAAAAGGCAATACAGAGGAACTAAATAATTGCAGTAGTAATAGCACACATTTCCAAGAGAGTAAAAGCTGTAATTAGCTTCGCATCTAGCTGAAATAAAAAGAACAGGTACACATTCACCTGTGGATAGAAACAGAAGCCCATTTGGTTCTCCTATTTGTGATGGACAAGAGAAGTAGAAAGGTGAAACAGGGGAAGTCAATATTGCTATATGCCTCCTTACTTTTGCCTTCCACTGAACTGCTTTTTAATTTTTTTTTGTGTAAGAATAGTGTTTCTTTTTACCCGTAATGCATGCCTCAGCTGGACTAATTATTCTCCTAAAGAAAGAGAATCACATTAGTGAACCAGTTAAGTTAGTCATGTTGGTGCAGCTCAGAGTTTCCTCATTTTTGGCCATCTTTTGTAAATTCACTTCTTCAACTGTAAGCATTTTTCTCATGCGCTCATTAGCAGATATTCATCAATTATTCGTCACTTTATGAAGAGAACCTGGAAATACCACCAGTTGTCAAAAACGTAAGATAAATATGCCTGCTAACCTGAGAGTTACTTGAATTCCAAGTTGGTGCAGGACTTTCATTTTCATTTCTTTTCACCTTGTGTTTGGTGACAAAGAGTTCACAATTTTGGTGAGGAAAACTTTTTGAAGTAACTTCGGTGCAGTAGTTTCTTCAGCTACATCTTTCTCCCATTTATCTTGGGTAGACTGCTCAGATCAGGGTGTCCTTCTTCTTTTGTTGCAGAGTAGTTAATAGTTAATCATATTTCTAAAAATAATCTGAATTAAAATATGAATAAAACTGTTCCTTATTGCTTGGGCATTAGAACAATGACGTTGTAGATAATGTTTCCATTGACATACATCTTCTTGCCCCCCTTTCTAATCCCTTGGGAAAGCTTTATATATATGTATATTATATATTTTTTGGTTTAAAAAATATGGATCAGTCCTGAGCTTCATGGGACAAGAAGTGTGGATGGAGTGGAGGGCTGAGAAGACTGAAGTATATTTGATGTAAGGATGGGGAAAATACAAGATGTGATACTAGATTTCTCATGTGGAGAGACAGGTAATTTAATAGGAAGTAATTTGCAGTTTTCCATAATGAGAGAGGTGTAACTTCTCACATCTGCTTCAAGGCGTTTGCTTGCTGATAACTCTAGAAATTAATCAAATGCTAAAATCCATTATTACTCATCTTTCTGCCACTGTCATAATATTGACTAGTGATCTTGTCAGGAGTTTTCAGCTAAATTCACAAAAATCTTCCCAGTGAGGAATGAAGGGTGTCCAGTGAGGGTCACATTATATTGACTTGAAAGACAAAGTGAAAAGATGGCAGCTCTGTGTGGTCCCTTATCCTGTTGTGCTGGAGGGACAGAAGCCTGAGAGGGCAACAAGCCTTTAGCAGTACTCTCTTAGCTCTGGTAGTCTCATACACTTACGGCTGAAGAGACTGCACCTCCCTTCCTCCCTTCCTCCCTTCCTCCCTTCCTCCCTTCCCTCCTTCCCTCCTTCCCTCCTTCCTTCCTTCCTTCTTTCTCTCTTTTTCTCTTTCCTTCTTTCTTTCTTCTCCGGTAGTCCTGAGGGTTTTTTCTAATAGTTGTTGTTTGAATCCATGTAGAGGTGGACCTTCTTAATATCTTCAGCCAATTAGTTGAAAGTTGGTTGTGTCAGGAAATTTTATATCATGTCCTTAGTTCATGTCCTTTTATTGTGTGCCATTGTAAGATATGGTTTGCTTTTCCTATGGCACTCATAATTGTGTGTGGGCACATATATATGTAATCTTGCAGTAGATTAGCCTGTTTAATTTGTCCTCATCAGGTGTTGCAGTGATTTGATTCTCTTTGTTCCTTTCTTTGAACCTTTCTAGTTCAACTGTTTCTTTTCAGTTTTAAAAATGCCTGGGTACTATGGGTTATGTAGCTTCGTAATGGTGGGCTTTTATTTCTGTTTTGTTCTCTGTTCTTTTCTTAGTAACTTGTATCATTCTGCTTCCAATTCTGACAGCTACTGAGCACTGGGTTGATGTTTCTTTTGAAACATTTCTAGTTTGATTCCCAGATCTCTCTCTGAGATGATAATAGCTAATTTAGAGTACATTCCTGTACATCTATAGTTAGAGCTGGGTTTTTTCTATGTGCATTACTTTGCTTTTATTGACATTGGATTTCAGCTGCCATTTTATCATCTGGTTTCACAGCAGTATGAGATATCTTTGTAGCTTTCACAATTTTCTCTCTACCACTCAGAATAATGTATTTCCATCAGCATAAGCACCTCACAGTTCCAGCTCAGTAAAAGCTGCAGCATCACAGCTTCCTTGCTGTTGGACATTCTAATTCCTGTTCCTGTATTTTTCCCTGTTTATTAGCAAACTTAATACTAAATAAGCTTTACAATTTTACTGTTGTCTCAGGATGAGAAAGATAATTAGATTTCAGGTAATCCTTGGCTTTTTTAAATTTACTTTTTCTCATCTCCATGTTCCTTTGCAGGGCAAGGATGCTAAAAGCAGATGGAACATACCTGTCAATATGCTAGTTAATTTAACATACAGAAATAATACCTGTTGTTTGAAAAGGGTGATTTCTGAGCTGGGTTGGGAATTCTTGTCAGTATATCAGCCTCACGGCTCCAGAATCAGGTCTTTTTTCCAGTCTGGTGTCAGTAGTCAATTGCTGTTGAAAAATTTCTCTTTATCATAGAATAATCAGTTGACTATGCTGACCAGCATTTAATCTGATTGCTGTCCACTTTATAATTTTACGCTTATTCTCTTTTGTCTTTTCCACCTTTCCCTTTCCCTTTTCCTTGTCGTTTTTCTGTAATGAACCCTTTAATTTATTGCAAGCTGAAAGGTTATTATCATTATCAAATGGCTGGAAATGTAGTTGAGGCTGCTTATAACATATAATATTAGTTCATGCAAATTCAAACAAAAAATGTGCACTGCTTGTTTACAAGAATCCTTAACCTTTAATAAAAATTGTATACCTGGTAATTCATTAGCTACAGCATGAATCCTAGTTCTAAACCTTACAAATCAAGATTGTTTCTTTTCTGTTTAATCAAAATGCACTGAAACAGCGGGATTTTTTACCATCAGCAAAGTTACAAATAATCTCACAATCTATTTAGTGCCCATGTGAAATAATTGATTCTGTAAATCTGAGCTTCTATCCAAAATGACTTCTCACCTCATATCTCTAAAATGGTGTGTTGTCACATTTGAAACAAGCTGATGAGAATAAAGAGTTATGTTGTCATTTTGTTTACTTTGGGTTCTGTGTGTGTGACAGTTTAAAACAACTCTCTGGAGATCACCTGTACAGAAAATAAATAAAGCTTTTTGATGAGTAAAACATTAAATCATATTTTGGGATAAGCAATAAAAGTTAAGTTTGGGAACTCATTTCTCAAAAAATCTTCCTTCCTTGACATCCTAAAATGTTTATGTTTTATTGTTACTTTTTTTTTTTTTTGTATTTTTTTTTAAATCTAGATTATATGTCCTTACATCTGTATTGTAGAAGATTGTTATTTTAATTCTATTAGATTAAAAAGGCAAGTTTTGGATATTACAGGTATTTCATTCTTCACTATTAATGGAATTTTTGCACTCCTTTTTCACATTTTTAGATATTAAATGCTTTTATGTTCATTACTGAATTAGTGCTACAATACTACTGAACAATTTTATGTTCATTACAACAAGTTATTTTAGCTTTGTTTGAAGCTTTGAAAGAGAATATAAGACCTATTACTTTTGAGGAACCTTCATTCACTGCTGCTGATTAACAAAGATTAATAGTATTTTAAATTCTAATTTAATTAGATCTATCAAATAATTCAAACAGGAAATTAGTTCATATATATGTATACTATTAATGTAATTGAATGTCAAACTCATTATATGGTATTATAATTTTGCCACATTTAGGGTAACTTTAAGAAGAAATACTTGAAATAGTTGGCATTTACAGCACATATTATGTTTCTGCCTTTAGGCATAGCCTAAGGTTTAGAGCATATTTAGCAAGTGGAATTCTAATAGAATCCATTTTCATAAATAAAAACAGAATTTAAGTTATTCTTTCCAGGGATTAGCTATCTGGGACTATTCAGGAATGTATTTATATTAGTGTTAATTTCCTTAGCATGCTAATTTGATTTTATTTCACATTTGTATGCTCAAGTACAAACTCCTCCAGGACCATCCTTATGTCAATCAGCACATGCAAATACTTTCTTTTGGTTCTGTTTAAGCTACTCTTGAAAGAAATTTAGAGAAGTAGATCTCTAAAGTATTTCCAAGGGATTTAATTTCTCAACGGTTAGCTTTATGTTTGCTATCCATATTAACAAAGTAACATAGTCACATAACCCTATAAGCTTATCTTAATTTTACATATGATGTTAGAAAATATGAGTCTCTTAAAGCATTACTTAAATATCTTACTTTTTATAGCTGATAAGAAATATTAGTCTCCTGGATTTCCTTCCAAGTATTGTGTTCTGGTAGAAATCCCTTCACAATCCCATTTTCCAGCAGTGGGGATGATCTGGACAGGAGTCAGTTAGGTTTCTGCCTGAACATTATTAGTCTGGTTTTCAAGGAACTATTTGATTAGCAAATATATTTCTTTTGTCTTTTAGGTGACTAGTGGTATTTCTAGGTCCTGTTTATAAGATTATGAATACATGATTAATGTCTGTTGAGGGAGGTACAGGAAAAGCAGTAAAGGTGGAAGAAGTAAATTTTACGAGAAGTAGTAGGGAGGAGTAGGGATTTGGAGTCAGTTTTGGAGAAAGAAGAAAAGAGACTAGCAGAGGAAGAGGTAGACAGCATAATGTTAGAGGATGCAGTGTTCCTAGGAGGACATAAGTTAGAAACAGAAAGAAAAAGAAATACAGCATGAGAAAGCAGCTAAAAGATGCAGTGATTTGTTTTAAATATAGTTAAGTCAATAAATATAAATGATGATATTAAAAAAATAATGTGTAGCAAATGACATACATAAATTCTGTGTAATACACTGGGCCTGTTCTTTCTAGAGTATTCCTGTTAGTTTCCCTTAGATGCATATGAGCTCAATGAGTATGCAAATAAGACATGGATTGATGATGTATTAGAGGTAAAAACAAAATAAGGTAAACACCAGAATTCTTTTGCTGTGAACGAAAAACATATGAATTTTAAAGCCTGACCTGAAGGAGTTCAGTTTTCCTTCAGTATTTCATTATATAATATCTCTTAGTACTTCTTGTTCTGCATGTAGATTTTCCAAATATCATCTTTGGACATACAAGTCCCCTGTCCAGTCAGTGTTCTGTTTCTCTGGCTTCTGTCCAAAGCCTGTATCCCAGACCTGAGACCCATGCTCTGCATGGTCTCCTCTGAGCATCAACCGCAGCTTGAACTCCAGAATGTGTGCCACTGAAGGTCAATCACAACCATTTTGTAATTTTCTGGATTATTGACCAAGACTGCGGTTTCTTCTGTGTGATGTTTTCATGACACATGCATGACTGCTCTTTGGTAAAATCTCACTTGAAGATCGACAGTCAGTATCCTCAGCTTCGTGCAGTGGTTCAGCAGAGTTTCCTCCCAATTAATTCCTTATTTGTCACATGATTTAAGACCTAGTAGATGTTCTCAACCTAAATTACTACTTTTGAGTTTTCTTGTGAAGCAAGGAGACTATTTTTTAATACATTTTTAGTTCTCAGATGAAAAACATTCTTCATATTATTTTTTAAAATTTATAAATAGATTCTAAAGATTTCTCTAGTTTCATTTCCTTAAAAAATCCTGTAACTTCTTCAGAACCAGAAAATTGCAAATCTCTTTAGCAGTAGAAGTCCAGTTCTGCCCGAGTCTTTGTTACAGAGAACTGCTGTCTGAGGAAGCTCATGGCATTTTTTCCTTAAATAAAAACATTTTTTTAAGTGATGGAGACAGAGCTAACATGCTGACTTGAAAATATTAGTCTGTTTCTGTAAGTTAATAACTTTGATCTTTGAAAATAATGTATGATGAAATTACTGTGCATTGTCTTCCTAAGTATATGATAGGACTTCCTTATGGACTGGAACTTTATTACTGAAGGTTTCAAAGATAGGGCAGGCCTTAAACTCCAGAAAAACTTCTCCTATAGATATGTATGTAATTAAGAGGTCTTCTATGTGTAAATCCCATTTCCTGAGCAATAGAACATCTCAGTCTTTTCTTATACCTGTGGGATCTAAAACTCAGGAGTGGGAATAATGGGGACTTGTTCTCTGATCCCTACTTATTTTCTTTTTTTAAAACTAATTCCTGAAATTATTTGGGCTGTGGTTCTAATATCAGACTAGTGATTGTTGATTGTGTTCTACAAGATCACTCCTTTCTATTTCATGAAAAATAGGCTAAAAAAAGGTATCAGAAATTCTAAATAATACAAAAATACAGCATTTAAAGATTTGAGGTTTCTCCAAATTTTACTCAGTTTGTAGGACTTTCCTGATTGAAAAGTGAGCTATAATGTTTTTATATGAAGGATAAATGGTATGTCCTTTGAAAAATTGAAAGATCTGTATGGCTGTCAGCTGCAGAAATGTTATCATATTCCCTTAAATCTTAACACAGAGTAACTATCTGAGATTGTGATTTGCCAATAATATTGATTGCTGTATTCCCATTACCACGTTTCACTGTTTGGGAGACCATAACAATCTGTCAATGAGTTATGAGGATTCAGTCAAAATGAATGAGAGCTTTTTGTGGGTAAGGCCATACTAGCTTAATTTAAAAGCTGTGGTTACTTTGATGTTTTTGATATTTTCTCCTTCTTTTAGGGACTTAACATTTGAGATACTTTGTGTAACAGATTAATTATGGTTTCGCTCCAGAGTGCATACTGAAGTGTAACACTCTGTAACAGAGAACCAAGCGTAACACCCCAACAGAGGACAGTCACATCTAACATTTCTTTCTTTGCATACAGTAGGTATATTTGCTAACTTCGTGCTCAAATGCCTTACATACAAATTAAATCTGTACATATGCAGCTCTTAACGCCTTTATTCATGCTGCTGTATTTTGATTTAGAAGTCAACATTTTAGAACTTGACAGTTTATAGGACATGAGAGTGCAGAACATGATAATTTATTTTTCTGTTAGTTGCTTGCAACAGTTGAGATGATGGTAGTTGACATGAGTCTGGGTGTCTTGTAGCAGACATTGCTCTTCTGAGGTTACTGGTATTTGACAGCGGCAGATACCTCACTTCCGGAGCAGGAGGTGGAATGAACAGCAAATCAAAACACTTGGCAGAAGTCATGTATTCCATTTCCATTTATCTAAAGAGTTATTACAAACAAGAATGAAGGAATAAAAACTATGTCTAGCAAATCTTACTGTCTGTGTAGAAGAAAGACATGAACACCTGTCTGCAGCAGCAATATATGCAGCAATGGTGGCCACACTGCCGTAGAACATTCTCTGCCTGCACAATTTACTTTTGTAACTCAAAAAGTTGTAGCTCTGTTTTGTGTCCCTTCATCCTGTTTTAGCTCTTTAATGTCCAAATGGAGTATCAACACTTAGTGTATGTTTGAAAACAGGTGGCACCAAGGGCAATGATTTTTTTTTTAATTGTCACAGCTTGTCATAAGTGATTAAAAACGTCTCCTTAAGTTAGATGCATGTACAAATAGAACTGTACTTTGTTAGGCGGCATAGGAAGAATGCTGTTAGTCAACTGAATCATCACTTAGATTGAAATGTCACTCTTAAATTTCATTCATTTTCAGAAGTCTTGCTCAGGTTTTTTAAGAAGGAGTCAAGGGAGTTTGGGGGAAGGGGCAAGTGCAGTTGCAGTAAATGCAGCATAAGGAAGTCCCCTGAAGCAGGGTGATGTTGCCTCCCCTGGCATTGTCCAGCCCGGGACACAGCTCGCCTCCTACGCTGCTTGAATGCAGTAGAGTGCACCCTGCTGCTTCTTCTGCCATGGACTGCAACACAAACTAAGTCAGCAAGGCAGCTGGAGCCATTTAATCAAATTTGCATCTCATCTAACCTTTGCCAGAGGTGCCCCATAAACAGAACACAATTGGGAAGAACAAGAGGAATGGCAAAATCCTATTTAAACAATTTATTTCTGAAGTCTACAGAAATGTTATTATTTCTCCACAGCACTGATGGCATTTGCTACAAAGGCATGAATGCAAAAATTACTGTGCTTCTAAATGAGGGTAGGATTACTATAGATTACATGAGAAAACAGCAATTTCATTGGATTTGATGCAGTGCTATCTTTACTCATTTTAATATTGAGTCTATTTAGTTTAATGCTTATGCATAAAATCTGCAACTTCTGATTGAAAACTAAAATATCTGAACAATTTTCTAACATAATATGATATTGATAATATTACAACTATTCAGAGTCATCGTCAGATATAGCATTCAGTTAAATTAGGAATTCCTGTTATAAGAATCAAAAAAATAATTCCTTTCATGTCCAATGCAATGAAAGTGAAACAGGTAATTTTCATCCAGGGTGTTTATAGGAAAACAGATGAGCTTATTTTTTTTTTTTTCTTTCTTACCATTTATGTCTTAGCGTACAATGAGATATGTATTATTCAGGTTCTTTTCACATATTGTCCAGAGAAACAACTACATATACCATAATACCACTGGTTTCTTAACCAGATTATTACAGACAAGTTGCAGAGAGCTAGATTTTATTATAGTAATTTATTTTGAATTTCATACCTCCAAAAAGGAATGAAATAGCCTCTTAGCATAATTGTATTAATATGTTCTCCATGGAATCACACTCCATGATGTGAACAGAAATTCACTATTGGATTAAATCATTGCAATATACTCATAGCTGGGTGGTAACTCAGACTGAAATTCTTGAGGAAAGTATGCATTTAAGTAATATTCGCTTCAGCAAACCAGGCTGACCTTAATCAGCTTTTTGTTTTATGACTTTGTGTATGTGGGAGCAGTATTTCCTGAACAGCCTCATAATTTATGATCAGCTTGAGTAATTCCAAAGAAGTCAAGCTAGAAAGAAAATGGAGAAGACAAGGGAAAAAACCCACATAGTAAATCCACTTGCTAATGAATGTCTCGGATATCACTGTCCATTAAAAGCGTTTCTGCAATATCGGAGGTGAAAATGGCTAGTATGGAAACCATCTAAATTTAGCTGTCTAAAATTCCCTGCCAGTGAAGGGCTAGAGCATACCAAGAGTGACTACTGGGCTAAAGGGCTAAAGGACATGGGGTCCCAAATGTTAACTCATCAATCCTGCTGTTTAAAAGGGAAAAGCTTAGGTGGGGGCAGATTAATTTTACTGGATAACACCTAGTTTAACAACTGGTGTCATCAAGATGGACGTGGCTTTTATGACTATAGGATTAACTTTGAGGACTGAGGACTTCTGGGGAGAGACAGGATCCACCTGATGAAGTGGGGCAAGTGTTAAACTAGAAATTTGGGACACAGTGAGGAAGTGGTAGAAACCAAAGGTTTCTGAGTATGGGAAGAGAGACCTCAGAAATGACAAAGAAATAGCAATGGGATACCTGCCTCAGGCGTATGTACAGAATAGTTAATAAATATCAAATATATGATGTTTAGAAATAGAAATGATACTTCTCGTATTATTTTCCGTCTACATACAGTTCAATCTTAGAGTTTCGGAAGGTTTAGCCCAGTGAAATTCACTGTGAACTCAGTGGATTAGCACTATAGACATCTTCGAAATTATTTTCTAGTAATGAGATTATAGCAGTCACCCCACATCTCTGATGGGAGCATTTCAGAGATGAAAACATTGATGGTGCTGACATTATACTAAAATTCTCTTATCAAAATAATTCCATATCGAGTGCATTCATGTGTAAAAGGTCACAAATACCTGACACAAAAAATATGTCATTTGATAAAGCAAATTTCCGTAGAATTTAAAAGTAATAATTGCTGGGAATCAGATTGTCACACAAGAAATGTCATTGCTATGTTCTTTTGGCCTGTAATTAATCTTTGCACTTGGTTCAATCCTGCAGAAAGGTTCGAGGGACACAAGTAATGCTTAATATAAAACCATTATAACCATTAAGTGGGATAGCAGTATTCCAAATATAGTGAGTTACAACAGTTGGTCTGCTTTCGGTCACTTTTACCTTTACATTTTACCTCCCGGGTTTTAAGTAAATCTTCCTCAGAAAACTACAAGCTCCTCACCATCTTCATCAGAGCAATTTTACTATAGTAAATTACTCACTAGTAGCAATATAGTGCTTTTCTTACAAGGTGAGAAGCTTTTTAAAATGGGGAATAAAAGCGTATTTCCCTCTCTCCTTTTACTCACATTTTGAGTTGGGTTTCAAGACATAAGAAAAATGACTCTGCTTGTCTCTCTTGTGGACAGTACTCCAGATCATAAAGCATCATGAATTATTCAGTAAAACTGGCAGACTTTTGGCAAGACAGCCTAAATCCCAGCCAACAAATGAGCTGATTTACTTCATAGGTGCATTCAGGACACCTGCGGAGTTACAATATTAAGTGGACTGAAGGAGTCTATCCTTTCTTATATGCAGAACAGAATATAGATAAATAAGAGATTCTGTTTCCAGCATTCATAGTTTTTAAAGCCTTCATTAAAAATGAATTCATAAGCTCCTGGCAGGTTCCCGATCGCTTTCTCCTTAAGATTTACAAATCATAAAGCAGCCAGGTTTATTTGAAACCTGTGTGACATTTCCTTTTTTAATTGTTGTCTGTAATGAAGTAATTCTACAGATTATAAACTAAAAGAACATAAAAGACTTAAGCATGACTAAAAAGAGAAATCAGGGTTTTCTTATTAGTAAAGCAGTTAACTGTCTTTGTTTGTTTTCCCTGTCTTCGATATGTCTTCACTCTGTCTCTCTCAAAGACATTGCCTTCATCTGTCTTTATAAGGAATCAAGCTGTAAGAGATTTTGATCAAATCAGCACTCTACGTGCCACAGAGAAGAGATGAAAGAAAACACTGAAGTCATAAAAGCGTTAGAGCAATCATTTGGGCACAGGAGTGTGTTTCTGTGTAAATCAACTTTGCTGTTTTATGATTTCACATTTAAATATTAGAATAGTATTTATAATTTATGAAATATTTATAATATTTATGTGGTCTATTCCAAAGTTTGGAAGTAAGGTAGAATGAAGAAAGGAAAAAAATAAGAGTGAGGTCTTACTGATGAGGTAGGTTTTACCTGTGACAGAGCTACCTCTATAAAGCATGCTTGCTGCAGCAGGCTGACACTGAACAAGCTAGAGTTCTGTGAGTGACAACTTTTAAGTCTCCAGAACCATTTCTATTACTACTAATGTTAACTTCTGCTTTTAATAATATAATATTATTTTTTTTCGAAAAAATTGGCAGAAAACTTGCTACCAAGATGATTAGAGATATAATGCCTGACTTATGAAGAGAGTTTGAGGCTAAGAGGCAATGTGATCTCATGCAAAGGAACATATAAGTACTTAAAGGAGAGTTACAGAGATGACATAATGAAACTTAGCTCAGTCATGGTAGATTGAAGGTGGAATGGGTTACCTGTCCTTACATGTTTTCAAGACTTTAAAATAAAGCCACTGCTGATCTGATCTGGGATTGAAGATAGTCCTCCTTGAAACAGAAAATAGAATCATATGACCTTAAGAGATCCCTTTCAATTGAAATTTCTATGATTCTAAATGGAAAACAGAAATAAAAAATCTTCTGAGACACATAGACAGGCTGTGAGAGTTGGGGTTGTTCAGCCTGGAGAAGAGAAGGCTCCAGGGAGACCTTATAGCAGCTTCCCAGTACCAAAAGGAGAGATGGGGAAAGATTCTTATGCCTCTTATGCAATAAGATGAGTGATAACAGTTTTAAACTGAAAGAGAAGAAATTTAGAGTAGATATTAGGAAGAAATTCTTTACTGTGAGGGTGGTGAGACACTGGAACAGGTTGCCCAGGGAAGTTGTGGGTGCCTCATCTTGGAAGTGCTCAAGGCCAGGCTGGATGGGGCTTTGAGCAACCTGCTCTAGTGGGAGGTGTCCCTGCCCATGGCAGGGGGGTTGGAACTAGATGATCTTTAAGGTCCCTTCCAACCCAAACCGTTCTATGATTCTATGATTCTATGATTCTATGCGTAGCATTTGAAATCAGATCAAGTAACTACTGGCTTAGCATATTTTCTCTTTCCAGTAACCCAGCCTAGAATATTTACATCCTTGTTTTTATGTGCTAGCACAATGGTCCTGAGAAGTACTGTCACACTGCTTTAAGGCCTTTAGCTAAGTATTGAAAGAAGTGGAATTATAATTACCTCTAATGTAGAATACTACACATAGATTAACTGTCCTTAAGAAGCACACTCTGTTTAACTCCGTAGGTGTGCATAATACTACAATAAATTCCTCCCAATTTTTCCCCTTTTTAGTAAGATTTATTTATTTTTTTTTGTTTCTTTGCTTATTTATTTTATTCTCCCCCCGAAAGAGCTTCCATATGATGTAATAGTCTGTTTCTCATTGTTATTCTCAGTAGGTGCTAACTACTTTGTGGCCAGGAACTGTGTTGTCAGAAACGTGTTTATTTAATACACTGAGAGGCAGTCATTCCCAGAAAATTATATATATTACAGCACCTCAAATTATTTTCTGCTGCTAACTGATATTGGCAATTTGAAGTTTCTAGTACGGTATCTAATACAGGCTCTAATACGAATGATGTTGTGATGAGAAACGTATCTGTATTCTTTTTCTCTGTTAATTAATAAGTATCCCTTTTTTTTCCTCTCTTTTAAAAAAAGTCTCGCTTTGCCATCTGCACAAAGTACCTGTGTAACACCTATTGAAATTTAAACAAGGAACAATGAAAGTGCAAGAGTCCACTCCCAACAACCTGGCAAGGTTCTTGATTTTCCAAAATTTTTATGTAAAACCAGGTTAAAAGAGATTTATGTGTATATGTCTGTATGGAAATGTCACTTGAAAAAATAAGTAGCACACATAAAAGTTGTATTTTTTTTTGTCTTTCTGAAAAAAGTTACAATTCCCATACAAGTATGTGACATTTACATTTTTCTATAACTTCCAGCTTTAGAAAACAGAAATATATGAAAGCCAACTTCCCAAATATGGATTAATATTCGATTAAAATATTATTTTTTATAATTTTCCTTGGAGTTTTTTTCAGTTTTTTCCCCTTTTTGTCATGAAAAATTGCAAGCTTAAAAAAAATAAAAAAGAGGGAAGTAGGTTATTCAATTTTTGCCAGGAAAGGAAGAAACTTTCTTTCTGTGGCATTTCTATTCCAGCATAACTGTGAGTCTGGAAAACGTGTGTTCAAAAGAAGTGGAGAAACCATTGTGTTGCATACAGGTCCTTATTCATTACCTCATTGGTTGCAAAAGAGTGATAAAAGTTTGTTTAACACAGTAAGTGTTGTTCTTGATTTCTACTTTCTCATTGTAATTGTGGATCATACTTAGAGGCCAGAGTATGAAGCAGTCTCCGTAGAAAGCATAATTAATTTATCTGCAAAGCACTATTTCCTTTTGCAGATAGAAGGTGCTGCGTACATTTGAGTAGATTATGGCAAGGAGGGGATGAAACACGGAAGAAATCTCAGTCCAGTGAAATGTCAGGATTGAAAAAAAAATATAATCTCTTAACATTTTTTGGTCACATCAGATTAGCAAAGTTGAAAAATAGAGGGCAACATTTGCTTGTGCAGAGCTCACGGTTTTTATGTTTCCAATATCTGGATCTTCCTCCGAGCCAGCTTGAGTCTATCCCTACTACACTGCAGTGGGCTGTCTGGATACACTGCTGAATGCTGAGCTTTGTGGTTCTCAGTGAAATTCTTAATGAACAACTGTGACACAGCTGTTTTCACAGATCAGGACTTACCTGCTGAGCATGCAACATATGACAAAATCATAGCATAAAAAGAAATGTCTCAGGCCACCCTATCACTTGCAAAATGCTTTTTGGGGTTTTGTTTCTTTGGGGTTTTTTTGTGGGTTTTTTTCCTTGTCAGATTTTATCTGTAATGTAATTTCTCTGTAATAAACAAATAAATACTTATATAATCCAAATTTATTAGATCTCCTTAGAGAACTTCTAGGTTAAATGGAATTAATTCAACAAACAAAATGAAATTAACAAGGTGATGTATAATTAAAATAATCCATTCCACATTCTCCAGGCTATATAAAAAGTTAAGGAAGCCGGTGTGGTATTTGTTCACTGGATGACAGGCCATTGCTGCCACCATTCTCCATAGGGCTGGCCTTAAAAGAATGGGGAGATGAGAAAGTCCAGAAAAAGCTGGCTGGCTCTTGCACACACAGGCTCTGGAAAGGAGGGCCATACTGTGGATGACTTGCAACATCTGCCTGCCAACTTTGGACCTATCAGATAGGTACAATATACTGTGTGCCCAGAGAGAGGACATTTTGTGAAATGCAGTTATTAATAACATCTTGGACTGTAGATATATAAGGTGTATAAACTCAGAGTTTAAATTTTCCTGAAGTGCAGAGAGTGGGAGAAGAGTTTCGTGTTTTCTTCCACTCTTTATGTTTCTTCAAAAAGTTTTACACTGGCTTCAACTTTGCCAACTTTTATTACACCCACAGAAAAAAGAAGGCAGTGTAAAGGTTCCTTGTCTTTCACACATAACTGACAAGAAGTGTGATGCTCATCCAGAAAATTCACAGCCTGTATCTCATTGTGTGACCCTTACTCTTTCTGAGACATCCACAGTAGCTCTCAGTGCGGCATTCAGATACTGGAAGCCACAGAGCCACGTCAAGGTGGGTCTAATTTATCTAAATTACCATCCTGAGGATCTCTGTTCTTAGGATTGTGTGGAAATATCCCAAGTATGACCACCCTGCACAGCTGAGCTTTAATACTGGATCCCACAGCACAGCCCTTGAAATAATTCACCTAGTTTAATAATTGCTTGTGATTTTGTATGTCCAATTTGAGGAAATCTGAAGGAAGCTTAATTTCCAAAATGTCTTGAATATTAACTGAATTGTATGGCCAGTACCAGAAGTTAAGGATCTGACCATTGACTAGAACAAGATTAACATTCTGAAGTCACATAATTATATTTTTCCATCTTCATGATAATAATGCCTTTCACTACCCTGGTAACACAGATGCAGGCATGGCAAAATGCACCAGAATTATATTATAAGTATGTATCATTAAAAATGTATTAGCTAAAAGCACGTGAGTTCTAAACCAAGACATTTAATTAATTTTAACCTTCCCCCCTACCTGATAGGAATACACCTGGCAGAAGTCCTTAGATGACTCACAGTATGAGTGTCTTTCTGTTGAAGTGCACCAGTGCTCAGCCATGCTGTTGGAACCCGGGATTAGTTTGAAACAAAAGCATACTTCATGGAGTCTAGGACTTCACTTTTAAGGCATCTTAGTTTCCAAAGACATTATATTCTCTCTCCTTATTCTTAAGGAAATACCAAGCTACTGGTTAATCATTTGTGCATTGCATTGGAGGACACAGCAAACTCCACAACAGGTAATAACAAAGGGCACATTTTCAGTTAGAGCCTGATACTCTGAAGTGTCCTCCCCACTAAGGAAGCTCACCTGTTTTAGATCTGTGCAAATCTCCTGCTTTTTCCCATTCAAAATTTTTTGACTAAAAGTGCTGTGGAACAGATGAATATTGTTTACAACAAGGAGGTGATCCCCTGAGCTGTTTCGGGATCATCCATGCCTTTATCTACACATGATTGTCTTGCCCTTGACAGATCTGGTGCTCACCTCAGCTTTCATTCGCTTCATTTTCATTTTGGGTATTCATTAATTAGGAGGATCAACACTCTTTCTTAGTTCTCCGGTGATTTACCAGCTTTGATCATGGTCTGTTCTCAGAAATGAAACAGTTCCACATGAGTAAAGAGTCATTTTCATAGTTCTACTAACAGGGAGTGGTCCTTCTTTCTAATTTTAAAAATCTTTACATATTCCTATCAGATAGGTACAATATACTGTGTGCCCAGAGAGAGGACATTTTGTGAAATGCAGTTATTAATAACATCTTGGACTGTAGATATATAAGGTGTATAAACTCAGAGTTTAAATTTTCCTGAAGTGCAGAGAGTGGGAGAAGAGTTTCGTGTTTTCTTCCACTCTTTATGTTTCTTCAAAAAGTTTTACACTGGCTTCAACTTTGCCAACTTTTATTACACCCACAGAAAAAAGAAGGCAGTGTAAAGGTTCCTTGTCTTTCACACATAACTGACAAGAAGTGTGATGCTCATCCAGAAAATTCACAGCCTGTATCTCATTGTGTGACCCTTACTCTTTCTGAGACATCCACAGTAGCTCTCAGTGCGGCATTCAGATACTGGAAGCCACAGAGCCACGTCAAGGTGGGTCTAATTTATCTAAATTACCATCCTGAGGATCTCTGTTCTTAGGATTGTGTGGAAATATCCCAAGTATGACCACCCTGCACAGCTGAGCTTTAATACTGGATCCCACAGCACAGCCCTTGAAATAATTCACCTAGTTTAATAATTGCTTGTGATTTTGTATGTCCAATTTGAGGAAATCTGAAGGAAGCTTAATTTCCAAAATGTCTTGAATATTAACTGAATTGTATGGCCAGTACCAGAAGTTAAGGATCTGACCATTGACTAGAACAAGATTAACATTCTGAAGTCACATAATTATATTTTTCCATCTTCATGATAATAATGCCTTTCACTACCCTGGTAACACAGATGCAGGCATGGCAAAATGCACCAGAATTATATTATAAGTATGTATCATTAAAAATGTATTAGCTAAAAGCACGTGAGTTCTAAACCAAGACATTTAATTAATTTTAACCTTCCCCCCTACCTGATAGGAATACACCTGGCAGAAGTCCTTAGATGACTCACAGTATGAGTGTCTTTCTGTTGAAGTGCACCAGTGCTCAGCCATGCTGTTGGAACCCGGGATTAGTTTGAAACAAAAGCATACTTCATGGAGTCTAGGACTTCACTTTTAAGGCATCTTAGTTTCCAAAGACATTATATTCTCTCTCCTTATTCTTAAGGAAATACCAAGCTACTGGTTAATCATTTGTGCATTGCATTGGAGGACACAGCAAACTCCACAACAGGTAATAACAAAGGGCACATTTTCAGTTAGAGCCTGATACTCTGAAGTGTCCTCCCCACTAAGGAAGCTCACCTGTTTTAGATCTGTGCAAATCTCCTGCTTTTTCCCATTCAAAATTTTTTGACTAAAAGTGCTGTGGAACAGATGAATATTGTTTACAACAAGGAGGTGATCCCCTGAGCTGTTTCGGGATCATCCATGCCTTTATCTACACATGATTGTCTTGCCCTTGACGGATCTGGTGCTCACCTCAGCTTTCATTCGCTTCATTTTCATTTTGGGTATTCATTAATTAGGAGGATCAACACTCTTTCTTAGTTCTCCGGTGATTTACCAGCTTTGATCATGGTCTGTTCTCAGAAATGAAACAGTTCCACATGAGTAAAGAGTCATTTTCATAGTTCTACTAACAGGGAGTGGTCCTTCTTTCTAATTTTAAAAATCTTTACATATTAAATTAAACTGTTCCTGTTAACAAGATTACATCCTGAGCTGTGAACAGCAAGAAAAGATAATCCGAAAATGCCAGTGAGGGGGAGAGTTGACAGTTATCATTATATAGGTCTACAAATCCATTAAGCAAATGTGTACCATTGGCTGGTAGCAGCCATATGTGTTGGCATGTGAATCTGTACAGCAGATAAAAATGTTTTAACAGGAAATGTTTGTAAAATGGCTTGAGAGTCTAGAGCACATTGAATATTTACTAACAAAACATGATGACTGATAATATGTCTTCGCTAGTTAGTTTTCCTCTTTAAATATTTTTTTCTCCCAATCTTTGCAACAAATAATCTTTCAAAACACAAAGAGAGAGAGGAACAAATTTGTGTTAAATGTGAGAGTTCTGTTGAAAAGCTATTGAGATGCAACAAGTTTGACCTGTCTTACTTAGTTGTCCTTTTTTCTACTTCATTTTTATTTCAAAAATCTGTCATCGAGAAAAGAAAATTGCCTGGTGCTACAAAAAGTGTGACTGTGACAAATGTTTATATATTTTATGAGGGATTTGGTAAGAAATGGTCTCAGAGCCTTTTTGGGGGTCTTGTTTTGATTTGGGTTTATCAAGAGTATATTCCCTGTATAAAAAATATATTCAAAGTAATTCAAAGTATTCTGCCCTTTTAGAATTTATCTTTCAAAACTACTGACTCAATCTTCCCATGAATTTATAAAGTGGAAGTGTGAAAGATAAAGGTGGTCTAGATACCGAGAAGGCAGTTGTGAGTTCACAAATACTGTTTCATGTCCAGCCATCTCTGCCATGTGAGCAAATGCATATGAAGTTTTTAGTTATTCTTTTCAATCAGCCAGTATATAAAGCACTGGCTTTTAAAAATTACCTTAAGGTTATGATGGGAAAAAAATGCACAGATCCTTAGAAATGCTCTTTAGGAACATTTGGACTTTTTATGATTGAAAAACTCTGTTCTGCAACAGACAAAATATAACATTTTCCAATTAGGCTGTCTTTTAATAAAACAGTTTATCTTGACATTTAATTTCTCTAATATAATAGCTTGTTTCTCCATGTTTTCAAAAAAGCAGGAAGACATTAAATCATTTAGCTTTTTGAAATCTCAAGTATATTTCTGAGATTTTTCTGGATCCCCATTGAGGTATTTTTCAGGCTCCTTATTTGACCTTTCCCGTGCTTGAGCTTACTCAGAACAGATTATAGCAATAATTAAAAAATAACAACAATCAATGTAACAGTAAGGAATAAACAAAGCTAAATTCACAACAGTACACTGTGTGAAATTGAACTTGCTGTGTGCCTTTGTCAGCAGCACCTGTGAAGCAATTTGGGATTGGGACAATGCATTATAGGAGTGTGTATAAAACAACAAAATATCTAAGCATGATTTGACATTCAACTAATTTGAACATGGTATGCAATAATTTATTAATAGCAGCTCCACTTATAATAATTGTTTATATAATTCTCACTTGATTCTACATACAAAGGGAAGGTAATCAGTTTCTCAGATCCTCCTCTTTTATGGTGGGGGCATTTTTTGCCCTTGACTTTTTTTTTTTGCTTTCCTGTCTGTATTGGTTTGTGTGGCATTCCAAGAATTATTCATAAAGCACCACAGTTTTTATTCACACTAAGTAATGTTAGATGCTTGTAGTCTATGTTTGCTTTTTCTCATGCTTTGACAAGCTGAAAAAATTTACAAAAACAAGCTATTAAAATATAATAAAGGTTTATTGGAAATAATGCCATAGGGAGGTGTATAGGGTAGTTGAGTAGTTCGTTCCTCCCATAACAACTGGCATCCCTTTATTTTCAAACTTAGGTTGCAGGAAACATATTTGGTTTGTATTTTGAAAGTTTTCATTGCATTGTTGTTCTTAAGGGGGGTTTTGTTGGTGTTGATTTTAGTTTTTAAATTAATTCTGGTCCTCAGAAATATAAGAGTACAGCTTAGAGATGGTAGTATTTTTTTTCTCTGCATAAATGCCTCTACTCATCCTTGAGCTTCTTATATGTATTTTCATATCCCGCCACAATTACAAAGTTGGCAGTATTTTGCGATGAAATATTTGCAATTGTCCAACTGCTACCATTACAGAATTTCTCTAACAGTACAGATATTCCCTCCAATCTTTTAGTCAACTTAAAACAATGTCATTCTGTACTGCCATCTGGTTTATGAGGTAGTCTTGGTGTATTCATGAAAATGCAGATTGCCAGACAATGAAAACAGAGCATATAGACCATTTCCATCCTATGTCTCATTGGCATCCTGTGAAAAGTAAAAGATATATTTTTAAAGATATAGCAGAGTTAAAGAATTATTTTAGCTATAGAAGTATAACCACTATTTCATAACATCCAGTGAATAACACATCCCTTCATTCTTCTCACTTCTGTTACCCATTTGTGTGCACTGATGCAGCTGTGAAGTTCTTTTGGTTGAATCTTAGATACCAAATTTAGCATTCACACTGACTTACACAGATTTATCACATTCACTGGAGGGGTTTAGATTTCAGATGCTCCATCAATTTAATAACTTTATATATGAACTATTTAATTTTAACACTTCTATTCTTGCCTTTTTTTTTCCCATACAGAACTTAGTATTTATCATATGTAATAAGGCTGCTGCTCACCACTTCAGTTTTTACTTTATCTTGTGACACGAAGATAGTAATTGAGAGGATTAAAACCAAAACTTGGTGCATTAAAACTCAGATCATTGCTTTATGCAAGTCAGCGATGACTGCAAATTCCTTACTTCTGTAATAATCCTCTTGCATTCTTTAATGTGAGCTTAAATTGTTGTCCTATGTTGCATAGATACAAAAACTCATTATTTTCTAAGATTTTCCAGTCCTTATGCAAATCTTTCCCCAGATCTTTTTTTTACTGCTGTTTGAGACTGAATTCAGCATGTGATTGTACCAGCTGATTTCACACTATTTTAGGAAGAGTGATCTTATGTCTTTCTTCAGAAAAAATATACTTCCATTTTCCCTGGTTTGTATAAGTTGAGTATACCAAAAAGGAATCAGTGATTTTTGACTCCTGACAAGATCCTTTTTTTTTTTCCTCTTATTTTTCCACTTTTTCTTTTTTTAATTTTCAATTATTTTTTTTTTTTAAGTGAGTTATCTTAATTCTTATGTCAATGCTGCCACATCTCTCTACTATCTAATGGTACACTCAGAGACATGCTGGAGAAGAAATGAGTATTATTTATTCTCCAGTGTCCAAAGTTCCCTTGGCATTGGAAGAATTGCAGGGAAGGGTTCCGAGCGTTAGATGAACTGTGAAGCAGGAAATGTTTTTTTCTCTTTGATTAGGTTATCTCATTCTGCTTTTTTTTTGCTTTTTTCTTTTTTCTTATTTTTTTGTGAGTGATCAGAATATACTCCTCATTGCGTGTTTGTGACTGTTTTTCTAAGCTAAATTTAGTATCAAAAGTATAAATCTTTCTATCCAGCCTCTACTGCCAAAAATATGTCAGGTCTAGTTGGTTATTGTTTTTTATTTTGAGTATACATTAGGCTATGTGCATTATACATACGTTTTTTAACATATTATTTAAGTTGTCTAACACAAAAAAGGTGGATCTTTGTTTTTGATTTTTTATAACTTTATTAAACTTTATCCTTTTGGATTGAAATTCTTCATTCCAGCTGCTTACCTGAGGCTAAATATGGTTCATCTGTTTCCAAGAAAGAGACTAGGGAAATAATATGTTCTGCTTTGTTAAGCATGATACTAGGAATGGATAGGAAAGGGAGGTAATTGGGATAAGCCAGTGGAGAGGAGATGTGAACTAAGTGAGCAGAAAGGGGCAACAGTGAAAAGCTAGAAATTAATAAAACAGTTTGGTATGATGTCAAATCAAAGAGAACTAGGCATATGGGCCTGGAGAAAATAGGTAGAAGGATATCCCCGTGTAAATATATTTATGATTTCCAAACTTTACTGTTCTTTCTCTGCTAGTGGACATCAGTGAAACCAATTGGACACTTTCTCATCTACATCCAGTTCCTCTGTCCA
Organism: Calidris pugnax; assembly: GCF_001431845.1. NCBI lineage: Eukaryota > Metazoa > Chordata > Aves > Charadriiformes > Scolopacidae > Calidris > Calidris pugnax. Next base: position 40,897,255 of record NW_015094506.1, on the reverse strand, counting down.
TCTCCCAGCTCTGTGTCCTGCTGGCTCTATGGCAGGGATCTTTATAGTAAGGAAAACAGGGACAGTAAGTAAAACACCAGCTTGAGCCCTGGCCTGCATTCATCCATCCTGCTTATTAGCGTGGTCCCTGACACATTGGTGGTCTGGGCCAGCTAGTGCTCTTCCAGACAGTACCCAAGGGAGTAAATGTCAGGGGTTATTCCTGAAGGAGCAGTGTGAACAAGATAAAATCAAGTTTGACTCCCTCCACAGTTTTCCATGACTATTTCAGCGTGCTTTTCACCATCAAATACTCCCATGTTCTGTCATGTCTTATCCCAGGGCAGGCCACACAAGCAGTTGCACGCCAAAAAAAATACCACTGTGAGTGGCTGCAGTCTCTCCTATTACTTCAGAGACTTCAAACCAGAAAACAAAATAAACAAACAAACACGAAAGAATAAAAGCAATTAATAACTTTGCCTTAAAGCCCCATGTTTACTATATGAGGCTCAGAGAAAATCTAAGTATGTGCCATTTAACTTCAGGACTAAGGAAGGTTCCCTGGGTCTATTTTTTTTCAGTGTTGATGTAGGCACATTACTGGTGCTGTTAGTTAATTCAAAAGTTAATTCATATTTGTCTTTGTGATAAAGATGCAAAATCTCCTTATGATTCTTTTGTGTTCCTGTTGGTTTGATATCATATCGTAGAATGTCTCATTTTTCTAATTGCTAGCTTTCCTGCTTTCCCCCAAAAAAGTAATATTAAGCAAACCATGGATGTGTGGAGCATAGTTTCCAATCAAGTCATGTCTCATGACAGATGCAGGCTGCCACCTTTCCTTCTTTAAGGGCACACAGTGTTTCTTCCAATGACTTAGAAATCTCTTTTGCCAGCATTTATAGAAATATTTGTTGGTTTTTGCCAGTCTTGTTTGAAATCAGCCAAATGACTTTTGGGTTCAAATATTAACAACAGGGAAGCTCAGTCAGCAATATTCTACTGTATTGTGTCTTTAGGAAGTCAGACTGAAAAAAAGGTTTTAGAAGAATATTATTAAGGTGGCAAAGTTGAAAAGGAAAATGGAAAGGGGGCTGTCTGTACATTTGGCCAGGCAAGGCTATACTTAACGTGAGCAGACACTATCATGAGGTCAGAGCAGGCAGTGTTGTCAGAGCTCATTCGCTGTGATGTTAAATCTTCAGCAGTAAATTAAAGAAGCAGAAAATCTGCAGAAAGGTGTGTTTCTTAAATGATATCCTGGAAAATCGAATTGTATTCCTACCAGTGCCACAAATTTCTAAGTCATTTTTGACAAGTCACGCTAAGCTTTTCACAAATCATTCATTTGGGTATTCCTCATTCTCTGGAGGAACCTAAATTTGAGGTTGTGCTACTTCTCAGTACATCAGCCTAACTCCATTGAGGGTTATCCTGTGTTAGGGATTACCTGACAAGAATTTCCTTAATTGAAAAGGTGGTGAACTCCAAAAGAAGCATTAGAAAATGGTAAATCCCAACAATTTGCACTGAGAGGTTACTGCAGGTCTCTGAGGGTTTTCCCTCCTGCTGACTTCTGTTCAGAGGAAGGGGTTTCGTAACAGTTTGTCTTTTCTCTTTACCAGGTCTCTCGGTGCTTCTCATAATTGTTTATGACAATTGTGACTCAGGTGCTGATCACAGTGTCCCTCTTTCCACTGAAACACCTCAGCAACCTCTGTGTCATTGTGTTTTAAAGTGCTGCAAACATAATACCTTAGAGGCCAGCCACTATTCAGATGACTAAAAGAACCAATCTGGTTCTAGAGAAGTAAATGAGAATTTCTGTTGATTTGTTGTTTTGGTTGTCTGTTTTTCTTTTTTTTTTTTTTTTTTTTAAGAACAAGAATGGCTCTGAACTTTTTTAAATGTAGGGACGAAATCCTGTTCCAACTGAAATAACTTAACCTTTTGGATTTTTTAATGACTGGGATTTAACACCCAATTTTTTGTGGCGTACAATGGTTTTCATTCCTTCATCCACCAAAACTTCTCAAAATAGTGGAATTCATCCATTCATTTATTACTAATGTGGCTGTTCACTGTTCCTGTGGGCATATGGACAGAGTTCTATTAAGAGAAAAACAAAGCAATGTTATGAATACTGGGTGTGTTTATAAATGAGACTTCTGAAATTCCTTTGAGTATATCTTTCATCTATTCTAGCTACTGGGAAGGAATAAAGTTTCTTAAAACAACTGCTGAGTTAGAATTTGACAGACCTTTCCTGTATTCTTTCTTGTTCTAATTATAACTTGTTAGCAAGTTACATGTGTTTATATATGCTTATGCTTTATTAAAAACACTGATTTCACCTAAAGAGAGCATCTGAAGAAAAAAAATTCACATAATGCTATATCTACTTGAGCACATCATTAGCTTTTTAAAGATGGGCAGCATCTTCCGTAAGCCTGAATAGCTCCTTATAAAAATATCATGTCTTTTTTCAACAGAGTATTTTGTGGAGACTAAAATGTACTTTGAAGTGTCCTAAATTTTAAAACACTACACGATGCAGAAAGTGGCTCCTCTGGGCTTCTTTGATATCTGTGTTTTGTATTGTGCAAGAGGGTCCTGTGTTATAAATACATTATTTTAATTATTACTCACATTTTATTATTGCTTTATCAGTCATTTTGTCATATATTCAATAGCTACTACTTCATATATTCAGTAACTACTATTGAATATAGTCAATAAATACTACTCTCCAATACTGGAAACTTTTTATTTGAACATGTTCAGAAGGAGAAGAAAAATTAGGTTCTTATGTGGCAAGACAGAGAAAAAAAAAATGGGGTAGTCCTGTATTTGTGCTCTTTATTTTGATGTGTTTATTGTGTATCAGTAAGTGTCTTCAACATTGATATTATTCTCAATTTTTATATTTGTATGTGCCTGATGTATATTTATATTACAAACATTGCTTGAATAAAAATGTTCTTCACTGCTTGTACACTGCACTGAAGTCTACTAATCATTTAGTTGAATTCCTTTTATATTCTCACACAAATGACAAAAGTAATCTACTTCTTGCCAGTCAATAATGCAAAGTTTAAATTGGAAACTCAGATCCTAGGGTCTCAAAAATAATTCCCTAACATTTTAGATCTACTAGTCAGTTATCAGAATGGGGAGGACTGTGATGTGGTATCACCTTGTTTCCATGATTAACTTACCTTCCCAGGTTTTCAAGGAGATTCTGCTGCAGACGAGGTCTAAAGCATTAACTTTAATGGATTAATCAAGATGAAAGAGTGAGAGTGATCTGTCCAAATGTGCATTGATTCATCTCAAAAACACTTAAAAATGAGAATGCTACCAAAAGCCCAGCAGTTTTAGATTTATCAGTATATAAAACCTGAGAGACCAATTCATTCTGAATTGTCAGATTAGCGGATCAGACGCCATTTTCAAACCCAATTAGATGTGTTCCTCAAACAAGGAGAAAGTCATTTCTCTAAGGGCAGATTTTATCAAGTGCTTCTCAATAGTTTCTGGGATTAATGCTAAGTAATAAGTAGATTTATCACATTATTAACTTACTAATACCATATCAAACAAGCATCGCTCTCCTTTGCCCTACTGTAATAGCTACAAGTCTGATGTCATGCTTATTTTTGTTAAAAATTTTCATTAAAATTCCAGACATAAAGAAGAGAAAGTGCTCTGGGCTTGTTAGGTTGTATTTTTATTTTAATTTTAATATCAATATTCTTGTCATTATTAACATATCTTTTCTCTAATCCAAAATGATATCAGCTGTGATTGTACTTACTTTTCAATGTCCAGTTTTGCTTTTCTACAGGCAGGTGGCTGCCTTTCACTGCCTGGCAGCTTCTGTCTTCAAACACAAGCTGATCACCAGCCAGTACTAGGAAGATACATCTTTTTGTGATAAAATCTTGCATAGTCGTCCAAGGGATGGGACTGGCAGAAGGAAAAAAGACTATTTCTTTCATAACTTTTGGAATGAGGCATGATCAGACAGAGCTTTGTGGATGCTGCATCTCTAGATCAGCAACTTCCCTTGGGAAACATAGATTATAAATATTTTTCTTTATAGACTGGACAGATAGCTTTCTGTAAGTACTACTCTTTTTCATTAGTAAGAATAGATTTTATAAGAAGGTAAAGTGCGAAACTCTTTAACAAGAGGGGCAAATATGACATTTAAGTATATCATTAAAATGTTAATAAATTATTGACACCACGCTGGTGCTCTGGAAAAGAACCTTGTTGGTATATCATAGTTACATCCTTTTCTCCAGCTTCAGATGTCTTCTGTCTCTGTCTAAAAGAGGATTTGTTATATTGTTATTACATTTTCAACAGCCATGAGTCAGAACACTGAGTCCTGATCCACACAACATTTGATGATTCAAAGTAAAGTCTTTTGCTTTCCTACAAACTATTGTTTGTTATCTGTGTTGAGAGAACTAAAAGACCGGCTGAAAGATCTAAGAATTGAGGAGTGATAAATCAAGTATTTGAGATTCCGGAACAGCCAAAGCTCCTTTTATTGTTAAAAGAAGGAAAAAAAGAGAGTTAGCTGCCAGGTTGTAGTTCTTTTGCAACAGAAAGGAAACTTTCTAATCTTAGTTTTGCAACTCCACAATTTTGCTACCTCATTTAGATGTGGAGTAGGGGTTCTGAGTTACTGTGTAGTCTCTCACAGTCCAAGTGATACCACCTGAACTGTATGAAAGTAGTTCTTGCCTACAAGTGGAAAAAATAACTTCAATTAGAGCATATTTAATTCTTCTGTGAGGTCTGTACACTGTATATTGCAGAAATACTAGTGGAAAAAATACCTACTTAGTAACTTTCACATTTATGATGCAGTGTCTTTCACAGTTATATTTGTTAATTATGCATATAAAGATATATTTTTCCCTCTCCTTGTGCTCCCTGTTGTCTGTCCATGTCACAAATTGTCATTTCAGGACAAGATAATCTGTGTCAGAATCACAGTCGTGGTCATAGTCATTATTGCAGGTGTCGGAATTAGGCCAGGAATAGTCAAAATATTTTAAATAAAATCATTTTGTCAGTTTACCCAGTCTCATAGCAGGGTTTTCGTTTCCATTTTTGCACTTCCAATAATGCAGGACATTTTAGAACATCAATAACACTGGAGAGTTTAAGATATTGAGTCACTTCTTCTGGTGTTCGATGTAGGTTGCATTATTTTCACTATGATGACAGATACTCAACAACAGGAATGGAAAATCCACTGAAGCTGTTTTATAAGGCACTTCTGAAAAGCGAGTGAGGTGTGTGTGAGGCATCGCAGGCAAGACAAGTGTTGAACATATACCTGGCTGGTTGTAAGACCATGTGAAAAGTGCTGTCTCCCACTATCCCCCTTTTAAAGGAAAACAGCTATCACCTTTGCATTTTACCTGATAATAGTGAGATTATACATATGTATTTGGTTTTTGCATGTGTGTATGTGTGTAATACTTAGATTTGCTTTGGAAATGTCTACTGCATCATATGAGAGAGAGTACTGAGTTGTACTGCCTAGTCTTTGATTCTAATCTGCTTTAGGTGTCTACAAAGAGACGGGTCTGGGCTCTGGTGTGTTGATGCAGTTATGCCACAACTGCGCAGAGCGCACAACTCGGCTAGAAATTTCTCCTAAGGTTTACAATATCACTTGTTCGGATCTAGCCCAGTGAGACTTTAGGTTACTCTTAAGGCGCTTTGTCTAGTTCTTTTTCTTTTTTTTCCTGAAGTGTAAACTTTCCTCTGAGACTTCCAGTTGTAAAGATTATACATTATTAGCCTCATTAAGAAACCAACAGGGAACTTGCTGAAAATAAGCTCAGATGAATGAATTATTGTAATTATTAATTTATTTTATGCTTGAAGGCTGTGTTACCCTCCTATCTTTTCAGAAAACAGTAGTCTGCTTGCTTTCATTTTGTCTGTTTGTTTTTCCTGAACAGCTGTACAGGATTGTAAGCCATTTTGTTCTCTGTAGAACAATGCTGTAAATCTCTATGTCTTTGTACTTAGGGTTGAGTCATTTTTCATTGCATCAGTCTTATTTTTAATGTACAACATCTTAATGCGTGGTGCTGGAAATGCATGATTTATTTGTGATAGCCTACTGCAGTGTAGGATTTTATTTGCTTTATTAATAGAAACTCATCACCTTTACCTTTGCTGTGGGAGGTGAAAGAGCTTAATTCTCTCTGACTCAAACAGTACTAATCTGCAAACATAACTGAGCCAGGAGATGTTATTTGTCATTCCTCTGTATAAACTCAGGCTGAAAAAGATATAGATATTAATATTTCAAGATAAAAATACTTAACTAGGAGCCCATGTATTTTCTTTTCTTCCCCTAACTCTCTGAGGGAACTAAAAACATGTTATATTATACAGCTTCTATGTTTTTTTCCTGTTTATTTATTGTCCTGACATTAACTGTAATAATAAACTAAAGGTCAGTAAATCAAAATTTCTTACCTTTTCTTGATTATTTTATGACAATTCTGCCCTCTCAAAGACTTTGACAGTATGGTGGTAATGGAAACATCATTTTGCATGCAATTTTTATTTTCTGAATAATATTCTATAAAGCTAACTATTGTCAAGTGTAATTAATTTTAAAAGGAAAAGGAAAGTGGGATGGAGGAATGAAAGAAAGGAAAGAGCAAAGGAGGAAGGGAGAAAATAAACATCGAGTCCTTCAACTCTTTTTCGACATAAGACAGTGCCTGCCCCCTTTTAAAGGGCTGTGGCCAGATGCTTTGGGTCTTAGGAACTATTTAGTTCCCATTTGTTAGACGTTCATTTAAGGAAGATCAGTAAGTTTCTAAAGATCACAATATTTGTGTGTCAGAAAGGTACGTATCAAAGTACTGCAAGAAAACCACACTAATACTGTATGAAAACCATGTTCATTTTGAACACATTATTTCTCACCAAGTAGACACTCACAGTTTCTTTTATGTTTCCTTCAAATCTCATTTTCCTCTTGACTATAAATGTGACATATTCTTTGCTGACTCTGTGGTCTGTTGTGGTCGGCTTTTGGCTCATTTATGACTTACCTCAGTTAATTCATCCTGCATAGAGCTTCATTCACCTTTGCTTTTATATCATGTTATCCCAGAGAATTGGTTCAAGCAAACAGAAGAGTTCACCTTCAGAGGACTGAAAAAAGCATTTCCCACAGCATATTAGAATAGTGAGGAACTGTCAAAAGGAGGTTGCCATAAATGCACGGTTCAGACAACCTCAGTTCCCCATGTGAGTGACAACTGAGTCGCAGTATTGAATAGGCATCTTATGGAAGTTGGACTCCTACCTTGTTACTAGAATGCTAAGTTTATATTATCGACATACACATTTTGCAAGTCTGCATTTATTTGTACATTGATATTTTGACTAATCCATATTAATGAAATTATATACAGAAAACTGTAACTTAATTACATGGTAAGCAGGAGTCATGCATTGCAGTCCTCTTAATGTACTTGCATGTCCCCAGAGACTATTGGCAGCATCTGTTAATCTACTCACCATTGTATTAGTAGTGATTGGCAAAACCAGCAAAAACAAGCCCTCCCTCCTATCATTCACCTAATTGTAAGTATGTGTTGCATTTTACCTTACACTGGGCAGAAGTTTGAAATAGAAATCAATGATACATAGTTAATGGAAGAATGAATCCCTTTCTGTGTGTTTGAAAACATAACCCTCCTATTTTTATTTTGTGTTTGAAATTTTCATTATTAAGAAGTCAAACACTGAGAGTAAAAGTGGTTAGATTTACTAAGTACATCCTTGGGTCCTTCCAAACATATCTTCAGAGAATGGCAGAGGTAACAAACTGCTTGTTCTTCCTTTAAAACTGAAAAAATCTGGTTCAAATCACAGCTGTGGTCACAGAAATAAAATTCTACTACTTGTCTTCAACATAGTAAGTCATTAGATAAAGTCAAGAATTCGTAGTTTTAATGTCTAGTATCCTACTTGCATTTGAGGATTGAGGACTCTTTTCAGTGGTTTCCAGCGACAGGATGAGGGGCAATGGACATAAGCTGGAACATAGGAAGTTCCACTCAAATATGAGAAAAAACTTCTTTACAGTGAGGGTAACGGAGCACTGGAACAGGCTGCCCAGGGAGGTGGTGGAGTCCCCTTCTCTGGAGATTTTCAAGCCCTGCCTGGATGCAGTCCTGAGTGATGTGCTCTGGGCGTTCCTGCTTTAGCAGGGGAGTTGGACTAGATGATCTCTAGAGGTCCCTTCCAACTCTGACAATTCCATGAGTCAGTAATTAGCATATATGCTACAATTCTAGGGGTGCAATAGGAATGATAAACGCTGGGGAATTTGGTACGCTCTAATCTGAATTACAGGAGTTGAATGATGCTTATTCTCTCTCTTCTCTCTCTCTTTCTCTCTTTCTTTACTTTTTCTCTCTGAGAAAAAAGGGGCTTAGGAATTGTAACCTAAAAGGGAGAGAGAGAAAAAAATCCGTTTTACGAAAAGGAAATTGTAGCCTATGACCTTGTTGATTACCGATCAAACTGTAATAAATGCTAAAAGTGACACTTGTGAACATTTTTAATATTTGGAATTGTTAGGTTTTGGAGGGTTTTGGCTGCTGGTGGTGGTGTGTTCTTTTTGGCAAAACAACAAGGAAAAGTAAAGTCTGAAATTATAGGTCATCTAGAAAATTATAGGCCATCCATAACATCTTGTAATATGGCATGTGGTATCATGATATGCCCATTCTAGAAAAAAAAAGTGGTTTTTAAAAAAATTTCTGATGGTACTCTGTGTGGTTTCTACACATATTTCTTGACCTGTTCCCTTTTTGCTTTTAATCCCTTTTAATCGCTTCTGTATATTGCAGTCTCCAAAGTGATTCTGAGGGTAAATCAAGGTAAGTTAAATGAAGAGGATGCTTATGATGGAGTTCAGCTTGTATAGAAGTGCATGTGCATATAAGCCTAAATTAAATACTCATTATACAATCAGAACACGCTGTTTTGAGCTGCTAGAGATAATCATGAAAATGTTATTAATTCCAGAACAGTTCCAGTGTTTTAGTATACAGAAATACTGCATATTTTTAGTTTTTGAGGAAATTGGAGATTTTCTGAGAATGAATACACCTACAGCTTTTAGTTTTATTACCTTTTCTACTCAAGTATTCTTTTCATAATTGGGGTTTAGAGAAGACGTATGTAATTGGTACAGAGATCTATTCTCAGATTGTAGTACAGGTGGGCTTCATAAGCACAAAGGTATATGGTAGGAGCAACCTCTTTAAGTTGCTTTTCTATGACCTAAATTGTTCCTATGTAAGATTTTTAGCCTTATTAGCCTTATTAGAGAGCATAGTTGCAGCCTTCCTGGTCTTTTTAGCAATATTTAAAGTAAAAATCATTTCAAAAGTGACAGGAAAAAAGTGATGTCATGTCTTTTCTTTCCCAGCATGTATCGAGTTCTGTTGAGAGGGAGAGTTCATTATGCAATGGCTGTTAAGAAATTCTGGAGAACCTCGTGCTATAAAAGCTTCAAAGGCTCTATCAGTCTAATTCCATATCATTCAGCCTCTATTAGGATTTTCATAACAGCTATTTATTGTTAAAGGGAAAAACTCTATTTAAATAACTAAATGACTGACACAAGCCACTTGATCTTTGTAGGGGTCCTGGCCAATTTACGCCTTGTGCAAGTCACGACTGGGTTTGTCACAGTTGTCTATGCTCAGCTTTCATTGCACATGTGTAAATTCTCATTTGAAAAATACAGCAAGCCTAGCTGTTAAAGTTGCACCCCTGCAATGAGAGCTGCACAGAAAGCAGCTGTGCAGGAAAGAGGTGCTTAGAATTTGTCCTAATATTTACAAATAAAATGCAGCCCTTTGACTTCTATAACAAACACAGGTAAGAGGACATAAAAACTATCTTTAAGATGAAGCAAAAAAAAACAATGCACCATTCAAAAAATACATGTAAATAATTTCAGTCCTTAAGAATGGGATGTGAACAACATAGGAGACTTTCATTTTCAGTCAGTCACTCTGTTACACTATCCTGTCAGGCCAGAACATGACCAGTATGAACTAAGAAAGTGACATTTTTTTAAAAGAACTTCTTTAAAAAGCAATTGGTTTCTGATGTTGTCATTGTCTTTGCCTAGTAAGAACTGGAATTTTAAATCATTCTGTGTTGGCTAATAATTCAACCTTATGCTAATAGGAGTCACATTTTCAACTGAGAATGACAGCATGTGCTATAACAAATAGTGTGAGAGCAGGACATCAAAGTGAATGAAAGGAGAAACAGTCTTCTTTTATTCACTTCTAGCTGTATCTTTTCTTCATTCATTGTTTGGTGCTTTCATAGACACTGATCAACTCATTTTCACAGAATCACAGAATCACAGAATGATATGGGGTTGGAAGGGACCTCTGGAGATCAGCTAGTCCAACCCCCCTGCCAAAGCCGGTCCACCTAGAGCAGCTTGCACAGGAACGTGTCCTGGCGACTTTTGAACATCTCCAGAGACTAAGACTCTACCATCCCTCTGGGCAGCCTGTTCCAGTGCTCTGCCACCCTCAAAGGGAAGAAGTTACTCCTCATGTTTAGATGGAACTTCTTATGTTCAAGTGTGTACCCATTTCCTCTTGTCACTGGGAACCACTGGAAAAAGACTGGCCCCTTCCTCTTGACACCCACCCTTTAAGTATTTATAGGTGTTGATCAGATCCTCCCTCTGCTTTTTCTCCAGACTAAAAAGACCCAAGTTCCTCAGCCTTTCCTCATAAGAGAGGTGCTTCAGGCCTCTAATCATCTTTGTGGTCCTCTGCTGTACCCTCTCCAGCAGTTCCCTGTCCTTGAACCTGGGAGCCAAGAACTGGACACAGTACTCCAGATGGAGCTTCACCAGGGCAGAGTAGAGGGGGAGGGTAACCTCCCTCGACCTGCTGCTCACACACTTCCCCAGGATACCATTTGCCTTCTTGGCCACAAGGGCACACTGCTGGCTCAAGGTCATCCTATTGTCCACCAGGACTCCTAGGTCTTTTTCCTCAGAGGTGCTCTCCAGCAAGTCAGCCCCCAACCTGTACTGGTGCATGGGGTTATTTCTCCCCAGGTGCAGCACCCTACACTTGCCCTTGTTGAATTTTATCAGGTTCTTCTCTGCCCAACTCTCTAGCCTGTCCAGGTCTTGCTGTATGGTGGCACAGCCTTCTGGTGTGTCAACCCCCCCTCCCAGTCTTGCATCCTCAGCAAACTTGCTGAGGGTACATTCCATCCATTCATGCAGGTCATTGATGGAAATATTGAAGAGGACTGGGCCCAGTACCAACCTCTGGGGGACCTCACTTGTTATCCACCTCCAACTAGATTCTGTGCCACTGATCACGACCCTCTGACCTCTGTCTTTCAGCCAGTTTTCAATTCACCTCATCCATTCGTCTAATCCACACTTCCTAAGCTTACCTATGAGGATGCTGTGGGAGAAAGGACTGATCATGGAATGTCACAAAGACATAAAAAACATCACTAAAACATTATTCAGGTTTTTTTGCATAAAATATCATTAGCTGAGTCAACAGAACGTGCTGTTCACTCTAGCAGAGACAATCTTTATTGCTGTGCTAGTCAGATCTCAGACTTCAATAGCTCAGTTATTTCAACAGCATTTAGATCCCTTCCTTTTTTACAACACAATACAAATATTCACATATTCATCATTTGACTTTTCATTTTGTTTATATTTAAAATAATAAATTGGCCTAGATGCATAGAAATCTCAAATCTGTGTATTTTATTTTAAAAATTGCAAATTTATTTTTTAAATGCACTTCCTTTTTAAGGAGGTGGTTATTTTAAAGAATTCAAATTAATAACGTAAACCATAATTATAATTTCTAAAATTTTGAAGAGGATTAAAATAATTTATGTCAAATGGGATTCTGAAGACAGTGGGGTTTTGTCTCTTGGATTGCAACATCCATAAACTAAAAATTTTCTTTCATTTCTTAAGAACACTACTACTACATTAACCCTTTCTCCTTAGTCTGATAAATTTATTCCATCACTGTACTTCTCAGGTGTTAAAATGTTTTTTCAGACTTCTTGGATGACCTTGGACAGATTGACTTGGATTCATCTCCGTTAACTTCAGACCACTGCATCTCATCTAATCATCCTAAACTCCCTCTGTTGGTTCATCTGACCTGTTTCAGACAGCCACTTTCAGATGAGATGAATGTCTGAAGTTGCAGAGGATGTATTCCATCCCCTTTCTTGCATTGCCCTTCTGGGAAATGAAGAAAACGGTGCTGTTCCATAACTGCCATATCAACACATAAGAAGGGATAAATAATAGTAAGAGGTGACTGAACCTTGATAGTCCATCAACCCCTAAAGATTCTGATTTATCTGTCCCTATAAATGTGCAGCCGTATGGACAATGAGTCAAACAAGAGGGAAGGTACAGAAATGGGTGAGTAATACATGACTGTAGACTAGGAGATTGATCTGAAGTGCTGAGGCACTCCACAAAGGATGGGACAGGTGAAAACTAAAACGTGATGGGGTCATCCCACCAAATAAGGATTACTTTGTGTTAAGAATAGCGATACAATAAATTGAAATGACAATTGAAAGAAGGTGGTATAATATGCCATAAATAAACATATACAAAGAGGACATATTTTTCTTAATTATCGCAGCTTATTTAGTGAGAGAGAATTTTAAAAAACTTGCACCGCTAAGAAAAACTGCTTCTGTGTGTTATGCTGGTCACATAGAGGGATGGTAACAGCTGAAGGACAATATGAAATCCTGTGTTACATAGTAATGCCTGCTCCTCACTCTCTAGCAGAGCTCTCACTATCAATTTGAAGCTGTGCTATTAAGAAACTTTTCTCCTGGCTACACTGCTTCTCATTACAGAAATCACCTGTGTAGCACTCAAACAAATCTACCATTTCCAGTGCTAGCTTCTGGAGATTATTATTCTATAATAAGTTCTTCTGACCTTATGGACAGGTGTTATGTATTAGTTTCTCAAAATGAGAAAACAGAATAACCTGGGGAACTAATGAAAAAAGAGGCCTTCATGGTCTTATTGGAATCTACATTTCAATATACATAATCTTAAATTATCTCTGCTGTCCTTTATGTAAAAGTACAACATATAAATTGAAATATGATAAAAATGTTAACCTTGCGCATAGAGTGAAAACTACTTGCATAGCACTTCATTGGCATGTAGAGCTACGATCTCTACTAATTAACTACATTAACAAAATCTTTCTCATTTTTCTACATTCATGTGAAACTCCACTACTAAATTAATCTCCTTTTTCATCCATAGCCTGAATGGCTGTTCTCCTATGCTACAAGAAGTGCGAGGCCTCCTGAGAGCTCAGGTGAAGAGTTCCTGTGTAGCTGAGAGGCTTCCGCAGAGCCTAGTTGAAAAGACCAAGTTCATACTATGGAAGGGGTGAGGGTCTTCTCTCTTTTGGGTGGGAAGGAAGATTACCCCTCCCCCCCCCAAGTAGGAGAATCTAAAGTTAACAGCCTAAAGCTTGTATCTGATTTCCTTTCTTCATCTTTTTCTTTCTTCTGTTGTTACCCAGTTTTAAGAGAGGATTACTCAGTGAGTGAATTGCACTCCTCAAGAAATATACAGGAATCGGTCTGAGGATCCTATTATTACTGTTTGAAAAGAAGAAAACTTCTTTGTAACTCCCCATAAACCTTTACTTTTTAAGGTCAAGCAGCCACTATCAGAGGTTTTTTTGTTCATCATTTTTTCATTTTTTTTCCTTTGTTTTGGTTTGTGGTTTGGTTTTTTTTGTTTGTTTTTGGTTTTGGTTTTTGATCATAGGTACATAGTTCATGCAATATGTATAAGCTTATTGTTGTTATCAATATGTAAACAAACCAGACCACAAAACTTTTGCTGTAGTAAAGCATTAGGTCAGCACAACTTCTCATCACCCAAGTAAGGCCTGATAAAGTGAGAAGAATGGAAAGAATAAGGTAGAATTTATTTTTTTTAATTCTTTTTTTCTCTACCAGTAAAAAGTAAATGGAGTGCTTAGTTAAGGTTGCTGAAGCTTCCTTCATGACATTGATTGACTGACTCTGTTGTAGCTGGTTGGTTACATTTCAAGAGTAAAACCAAAGCTTCTCTGGAGAGTATGGGAATTAGGTCTGTAGATGTAGTGAGCCAAGGATTACAATTTAACAGATATTATATTCTTTCCCATGGATGATTCTCCAGATGCACTTGTATATTGAAGATAAATGAATAGTAAGAGGGCCTTTTTTGTTGTTGTTAACAAATTCAGAAGTGGTTTATCAGATCTGTTCTACAAAAGTGTGAAAGGAGGAAAATTCAGTAACATACAATCAAAGTGTCAGAATAGCAGAACTGGGAATGTGAATACCCTTTTTAACAAAAAAAAGACAAAAGCCTAAAATCAAATAGTTGCTCAGCCTGTGCCAATGGGAAATTTCTCAGTGACTCATATGAAACCAAGCTTTTATGTCTTGTTTTCTCACAGAATAGGCAATGTCAGTTCATTTTATTTGTTAGCATATTCTACTAGAATTCGTTTTATTTTTTTTTTGAACTAGATATCATTTGACCTTAGATTTATTTTTTTTTCTGTCCAGCATTCTTGTAATAATTACTGCATTTGAGTTTTTTAAGAATTGCGTTAGACTGGTGTAGTAATACTACATGCATTTAATTAATCAGGTTTTATTTCATTATTAGGGTTAAAATATTTTAAATTATTTTGCCAAGATACAGAATTCTTAGCAGGATTTAGAAAAGAGTATACCCATAAAATTCATGACTGCTGTCCCACAAGATATGGTTACCGCATTCCAACAAAATGCTATTTTTACTCATAAGTAGGAAATACAATACAGTGTTCTGATGCTTTCTCCCTTTAGTATTATATCTAGTAGCCTTTTGGTGTAATTTCATGTTACACAGTACCTGCAGTAAGTGTGATTATTCACTCCTCATACTGTTCACCATTCACTTAAGAAAATAGCCTCTAGTCTGAAAGTAGATGTGAAGAATATTGCATTTCCATAATTAAAAATAAAAATCAAATCCCTCTTCTGTCTTCATTTTTAAATTGCTGCTGTCAAACTGTACAAATGTACCAAAGAAAAATGATTGAAGTACTTAAAAAAAATCATTCATAATACTTAGTCTTGGACGAATAATAAGAAGGTAGATCATTACAAATTGTTATTTCCTCATTCTAATTAGATTATACAAATCCTTAATGCTTTACACGGGTCCACTATGGTATAGCAATCATAAATTCCATGCATTTTTTCACTGCTAAGCATATGTTGCATAGCTAGTAATAGCTCAACAATCAATGTAATCATGCAATTAAATTAAAAGTAATATATTTTCATGGTAGCTACTTTAAAAAAAAAATAATAATCAGGATTATGCTCATTAAAATTTCCATTATCTGTCTTGTCTTGTGTTAAGATCGAATCTGACTATATGGCAATGTTTTTCTTTTTTTGTATCCAGCTGTTACTGTGTTGTAGATTGAAAGTGCTTCATCTTTATATATTTTATTTTACTCATGATATTTTCTTTGACTTCCAATTAACATTTATTCAACATTTCAGGGCTCACTGATATGTCCTTTTAAAACAATTGCAACTTTAATAGGTCACAGAGCTGACATTTGTCTACAGACAAAACCAATTTCAGTCAAGAGTTTTGGTTTCAAATTATATAGTCTGAATACTATCATCTTGTCTGTCTCTGCACTTCCTTTAGCTTTAGTAATTGTATTCTGAAGACAGGATACTTCTGATACGTGTTTGTGTATTTTTACAGTTCATGCAGCTTTAGGAAATACATTTATACCTGATCATGTATTCCTGAGTAGAAAGACATCGTGAATGACATCTCTAAAGAAATGAGTAATATAACTCAGCACAGCTATGCTGAAGTTAGTGAAGATGTACTGATTTACGCCAGCTGAGATTCTGGCCAATAGGGATAACAAGCAAACTTTTTTTTTTCTTGACTTCTTTTGTGCTTTATTGCTTAGTGCATCATGAAGCATCCAGAACTAGGATTTAATGTTGACTGTAGCAGCAGCACAGCAGTGACTGACAGATACGCTTACTATTAACTCCACAAATGCTGTTCCATGCTCAGATAGACTTTCATCTGTAAGCATCTGCAAAATGGAAAATCAAGGCTAGAAGAATATACATTTAATATTAGAGCCCACAGCCTCTATTTTATTCCATTGTAATTACCAGAAACACATTTTAATTTTAAATTTAAAGAGGAAGTTTTGTAAAATATTTTTTTTCTGTTTTTAATGAGGCACATATGAAATTAATACTATGAAAAAGAAAAAAAAAATCATCAAGACTGCTTTGATGCATCCAGAAATGTACCATTTACTTACCTTTATTGCCTTTAATTATATGTACAATGTAATATACATTTCCATGAAAAGGCTACAATATATAGACACCAAAGGAAGCAAAGCAAACTTCCCACAGGCATTTGAAACAGAGTTAAAAATAAGTTTTAAGAGGCCAGCCTCAGAGATCTCTAATTGGGCATCCAGCTGTGACAGCTTTGCCCACTGAGTAGCCACTCTGTGCTGAGATATATATGCTTTGAAAGAAGTTGTTTCAATGGATTGAGTCTTCTGATTTCTTTTGTAGTAGGTAGGATGACACTCAGGGTGACTGTGTAAGAGCATTAACTTACTTGATTCTTGTGTAAAACTACATGCTATGAATTGTACAAATATAGTTCCTAACTGAATGGTGTTACTGGATATTACAGTGCTATTTATGTGTTATCACACAGGCAAAACCAAAAATAAGAGCACAGATGCAGGAAGTAAGTAAAATGATATAATTATTTTAGTATGCTGATATCAGTAAATTTCCCTGGACAAGGTTGTAATATTGATAAACCATCTTTGAGATGAAAGCTGATATTCATCACAAAGGATTTGAATTCATTAGTAATACATTATCACCATTAAATTACTCTTTTTTTGAGTGATATATTTGAAAACAGTGTCAAAAACTAGGAAGAAGCACGGCTGTGGATCTATTCAGATTGTTCATGTCCTTCCTGCTTACATTAGTAAGCAATGATTCACAAAAAAAAAGCCACCACAAAGTAAAAGCAATCCACCAAGCACCACCCCACCCCCCTCCATCTCCCAAATCACCACCAAATGAACCCTCAAATAAATGCAAAATAATCTTTTATCTGTCTGATAAAAATTCAGATAAAATCTGAAAAAAAAACTTTACGCATAAATGTGGTACATTCAGTGACACCTGTAGCATGAAGCTTTTGCCCTCTCCCAGAGACGTATATCCTGCCTCCCTGTAAAGTTTAAGCAAGAAGTTCAAACTAAACAAAAATGTTTGAACAAAGATGTATTGATTCTTTTAGATCTATCTGCTATATATTGATTTATCTATCTATACACATGGACATACCTGAGCATATATGATAGATGGGGCAGGTGAGAGAAAGAAAGGATTAATTTTTTTTATTAGCTAAATAGAGCACATGTATTTCATCTCTGCAACTCCCTTAAACTTCCAGCTTGGTTTTTAGTTTTATTGTATCAACACAGGGTCTCCATCTCCAAGGGTAAACCCCAGAGTTACTAAGTGGGAGCAGAGGACTTCAGAGATAAACTCTGTTATGGCAATCCTAATCCAACCTGGGGGACTTTCCAGCCCAGGTGATTTCTCCTCTCACTCCATTTGCTGCTGTTCCCATTTGCAGGTCCAGCCTGTGGCAAGTGTGGCATGTATTCCAGAGGTGTGCACACACACACACACAGAGGTGCACATGTACACATATACCACACACTGTGAGGCACAACCAGCCACATGGACCAACAAAGAAAGATGTGCCTGAAGTGGCACTCCCATGAACGCCCATTGCACTTTTGTCCAGCTGATGAGGATAAGAGCTTGCTGGTGGTCATAGTGACACACACACACACGTGCACACACACCAATCGGGAGCTGGCCCCACATGTGGTCTTTCCAGTGCCAAAAGCCAAATCCCTGTCTCCCCGGCTGCTGGCCTCAGTGCTCCTGTCCTACATCCACACCCAAACTTGGTATTTCTCATACCTAGGTAGTCTTGGCCTTTTATGGCATTACTTTATATGACCTTGCAAGGCTCTTCCGTCTGCAAAAAGTCCCCAATTCTCCCCTTCAAATACCCATACAGTTTGGTCTTTCTCATAGGACTCCCCTTCACCACCTCTCTGTGTCCCTTTTCTCACCTTCTCACACCAGTCTTTACTACCTGCAACAATTTCTCAAGTTGCATTCAGTAGTTTCTCGTGGACTACTGAGTCAACCAAATCTCAGGCCAGGACATCTGTCTGCACGTCCCACCAAGGTCACTCAGTATGTTTGTCTGTAGGTCCCGCATGCACTCTGTATGTTACTTGGTTGACTTGGATGCTGCCTTGGGGACTGCCCCTTTTCTTCCACATCCAGACATTGCGGAGTGACGTATTACAGGTTATTCCACTGTTATTTCCATCACCAGTGTCAGGATCCTGCTTTTTTATGGTTTCATTTCATGTTTGATGCCAGAGCATTCCTTTCTTTTTCTTTGCCCTGTTTAAGCAGTTTCTCTGTTTCGCTTACTCTCAACTGCAATCATCCTGTAACTTGGTCCCAGCCAACTGACAACTGTCAGCAATTATGAAATCAGTGAGAATATGCTTGCCAAAGCTGAAATTTATTGAGGATGCTCTGCACTCCTCCATAATACATGCTACCCTACCACCATCCCAAATTCTTCCTATCCAGAAAATATTCAAAGGATTAGGACCACTCATACATTTTCTACACTTCTGCTTTCCTGTTCTCTGGTGAAGGTGCATGGTTGGGAAGAGGAGCCATTGCTAGCTGTGGTTTCAGTCAATCTGATGCTTCTGCAAGGAGACATAATGTTAACACTTTGACTCCTTTCTAACCTATTTTGGAATCCAACTTGGTAAACACTATTAGAAAGGAGAAGGAGATGCAAAAAAGACTTAAATTCACCTTTCAGCTTCTGGGCCCAATGCATTAATTCCAGGCAGGCTTTGCTGAATTGTATCTCTTTGTGCTGATGGAAAGCTTTATAAAATTAAACACACATTTTAGGACTTTCAGGTCCCCTGAGATAGTGCCGCTTGAATTTGGAGCTAGAGGATCTTTCAGATAAACCCTGTGCTTTGGCTGTTTTGTCAGTAAAAGTATTTTATAAAGCTCCTTACTTTTCTTTCCTTTTCCAGGAATATTACTGAGGTTATTTTCTGCTGAAAGAAGGCAGATTTAAGCAAAACTGTTATTTACATTGGTTACGAATAGTATTAGAGCTGTATACAGTATGCAGGATAAATACTTGTTACATTAGGGTTTACTTAGATTTAGAAGAGCTTTCATTTTTTCAAAGCTGCCCTGAGGGAGAACAGTAATACCATAAACAAGTTTTATGCAACCAAATAGATATGATTTTTGTACTCATTTTACATGTTTGTAATTAATCCAGATTGAAGTTTAAATTGTTTGAAATAATTTCTTATAGACATTAAGTCCAATGTAAGGTTTGAGAAATTTAAAGGAAAGTTTAGAGATTTTTTGGATCTTTTGAGATATTCCATGAATAGGAGGCAAAGAAACTTGCCCAAAGAAACTATTCCTAAAACCTATTGTTTTAACCCAAACACTGTGTCATACATTTGTAAAACTTACTATGGAGAAACAAATACCTTTGCTCCATCCACCTTAAGCAAATTGAAAGTCAGTGAGAGGAAGTTTGTAATTCCCTCCAGTCTGACCGCCCAAGTTACCTGGCTAGAAAAGTAAAACTTCATAATCATGTGGAAGTTGTTTCTGCCATCAATACATTTAGATGGATTCAAATACTGAGAAAAGATAGAATAGCTACTGAAAGCTGCCCAAACTTTCAACTAGTTATGGACACTTGGAAAGGTGAATTAGAAGAGCTGAAATAAAAACTATTTGTTATTTTTTTGAGAAACGTTCACATGCTCTCTTAGAGGCCTTACTGATTCAGAGTGGTTCATGGGAGGTGGTCACATTACTCTCTTTTCAAAAAATACCTGCATTCTGACTGGCTTTTCAGCTAAGCAATCATTTGTGGTGAAAAAATATTTTTCGATATGTGTCTCTCTATTTAGACATCGATTTTATATGTATTTTTATTTTATATATGTACAGATGTTTAATAAATGACCAGAAAAAGTGCAATGGAAGTGGGAAGGGGAGAGTTCAACAGAAATTATTTTAATCAACTTTCTTTTCTGCCCACCATTAACATTTGTTTTTTCAAGTCCCTATTGCATTCATAGTCAGATTCCCATGTTTACTATACCTTCATTAACCTTTTAAATCTCCTGTCTGTGTACAGGGACCTTTATTTCGTTTAATTATCTTTTTAAAATTCAAAATGGTAGCTACTGCCATTTTGGCTTTTTGACACTTTTCACCTGCAGACTGTAAGAAACAGATTTAAGAGTCTTGTTCTGTTGTTTTATGTTGCATCCTGATTTTAGCTGAAATACTGAGGCTTGAATTCAGTCATTCATTGTCATTCAGGAGTTGTTTGAGTTGTGCTTTGAGCTTTGTGGGATCAGCAGACCTCAGCTGAATTACAGTCTTGAATTTTGTTTTGCAGCCATGTATTATTTTCCTTGCGCTGTCACTGTTTCTTCCTTTTTAGTACGATCATAAAATATCCCAGCTTGAACACTTGATACAGGAATTCCATTTCTTTTGCTTGTAGATAGGATCACTTGGTTTGCAAGTCATTCAGTTCTTTTACCTATCAGTCGATCTATACTTTTTAAGGCACACTCGTCACTCTGCTATCTAGCACACTGCTACCTCGCAGCAAATATGAGATAGCAGGGTTTATTCCACCGCGCATTATTCGATGTACTTCATTCCTTTTTGAGTCATGTCATCAACAGTGTTTTCAGTTGCATTTCCTAGAACATCAGGTGTAAAGATATGCTCCCTTATCAGGGTTGGTGTTAACTGTTTCTATTACTTTTTAGGCATTTAATCAGTTCTTTTCTCCTAATCATATTATTAGCACTTAATAGCAGTTGCCATGGGAGCTGCAGAACCAAACAGTGGCTGAGGCTCAGTGGCAATACATCTATGTTAAAGGTAACATCTGGTCTTTACTCCCTTGAAGGTAAGAGAAGTGGTGAGAAGAATTTTAACTACTCGTTCACACATTACTTTGTCCCTCTCTACAAAGTACAATTCCCTGCTAGGGGAGCAGTGGTGTTGCCAAAGTTCTGTGATCACGATTAAGGATTAGAAAGGTAGGAGGCAGACTGAGTTTCTGCCATGGCTCCTGTCTAAAATGAAGTGGTTAAAAGAACACATGGTACTTTTCCTGTCTGTCTGGATTGTTCATTAATGTTACGATTCTTTGGCTCATAACCTGCCTTCTTCAAGCATACTTTCTGTTATAAGGAACTCAGCCTGACTGAAAAAGTGCTTGTCAAAATCTGCCCTTCATCATCTTTGTCGACTTTCTGCTTATTCCCATCATGCTGCTTTTCTCATAGCTGTTCCTTATTATAACACATAGGCACACTGCTTGCCAGAATTCCCATGAGATAAAACCTTAGCTTTCTTTTACAGGTATCAAATACCTCTTCAATAATCTTCTGTAATTCTGATAGTTCATCTCTCTGAGTACAGTTCCTTGAAACTTGTGCTTTAATAGTTTTGAATATCTGTTAAAGAACTCTGAAGTTTAACTCCTGTAATATCCATCAAAAACTCTAGGAACGAAGGTGTATATTTTTAGCTGTCAAGCTGGTACAGATTTCTCAGAGGTGCGTTTGTTTCAATATGTCCCTTGTATTTTCTTTTATTTTTGTGCAAAAATACTGGAATATGTATACCTATGAACTAAGCTAGCCAAAATAATTCTTTATTGTCATGCTACAGTCTTTGAACCACAATTTCTGCAGTGCGTGGTGTCAATTGACAACCTCATCATTATAAGCAAGCTTTTATGTTATACTTAAAAGTTTTCAATCTTCTTGTCAGACCAATTATTTTCACTTAGACAAAAGAGTCTAATTTTATAGGAAAATAACTGACAGTTTAATAATATTTCACATTTCTACAGTACCATTCTAAGGATTGCTCAGTACTTCACACACATTAATGAATTAAACTTTCCAGTAACCTTATGAGGAAGTGTTATTATCTTTATCATACAGACATGGAAATGGTGACATAGAGAAAAGAGATAAATAAATTCAGACAGCTTATTTGGAGCAAGAAAGGGAACAAACCCCATTTTGACTGCTAGGTCATGACTTTTGCTCAAAGAGAGGAAGCTTAATCCCTTTCTTTTCTCTGCTATTTTGGCTTAGGTCAGCAATGTTTGTTGCTTCTTTTCTTTCTTTCTTTCTTGCTTGCTTGCTTTCTTTCTTTCTCTCTTTCTTTCTTTCTTCTAAAACCTATTTAAAAGGGTAGGTTGGACAGGCAGCCTTTCAGAACTGGAAGACGTAAGATCCTTGTGGTATGCTATGAACTCTTTAAGGTTGATTGGACAATGTTTATGACATTTCATGAGATGCCCATCCATTCCATGGCTGCATGCATTCCTTTCAGTGTGTCAGCAGTGCTTTGGGCCAAGACTGATCCCACCTAACTTCAGGTGTTTTTCAGAGGCTCCAGTGTTAGGGCCTTGGTCTCTTTAAATATCCTTTATCATCAGCTGAAAGACATAAGAACCTTCAAACAGATGTCCTGAGTTGTGCTGAGTGACTTTCTATGGAGAAAAGGGTCTCTCTCAATGCATGCCAAAGGAAACTTGATTCACCGTGCTCCTCACTTAAGGTAATAAGTGGAATACCTAAAATCAGAGAGGCTGCAGCAGGGATTTAGTGCAGAGAACTGAATGAATGTACAAGCCAAATTTTCTAGCACATACAATGAAGGCTAAGTCTGAGCTGATCTTACCACAATGGAAACAAATCTGCCAGTATGTCACAGCAGGTATGTGGCACCTTCCTGCTATAAAACCCTGTATTTTGTGAATGCATGCATAAAGTCATAGACTATTTCCCTACATATGCAGGCCAACTTTGTGGGAGGAAATGATTAGCTGAATTACATTAGGCTTTTAAGTTGTTTTTTTTGAATTCTGATGCATAGGATGAAGCAAAAACAGCATTGTGGAAGTTTAGGAAGATGTGCAGAAATCAACAGATGAGTAAATCACGAAGTGAGAAAAATCACGGGGTAGCACTGCTTCTGTAAAACTGCTAAGATATCGGTAAATTAGATTTCTGGGTTACATAAGTGACTCAAAGAAAATGCAGAAACACTGATGTTTACCTGCATTCTGAGCAGTAAGTCCGCAATCACGTTAGTATTTTCAGTTGCACTGCTTTCCTGTGTAATATTTAACTCTAACTTGAAATGCAATTTCATATTATCTCTGAGCACTGTGCATTCAGAAGTGCTTAGAGTGCTCTTTGAACCATTTTCTTTTAGCTATCATCCCTGGAAACTTAGTCTGAACTGTCAAGAGAAAAATTCTGTATTTTGCATCTCATTAAAAAATGAAGAAAAGGAAAGAAATACAGAGCATACCTTCCTTTCAGTGCTCCACCCAGGACTTTAATTTATATTAGTAGCTCTTTGCTCTTCCTACTGCCTTCAGTAGATTTGCACATGTGTCATTGATTGAAACACCACAGGTATTTCAGTACACAACAAGCTGGCATGGAATGTGCTTGTTCATTTAGTGTAACTATTTGCTTCACTTTGCTACAGGCAGCCAACAACTGATGAAACTCAGCTTAGTCAGACGAAGAAGTGTGAGACTAAACAGTTATGGGGCAGGAGAGCTGTGTTAATTTTATTACTTTAAAATAGATAAAACAGGATCTATTTCCTAGAGATGTTAGTTAGAGGCAATTAGAAATTATACAAAACTGAATTCTTTTACTTTTCGAATACTACCAATTTGCAGTGATAAGAAATGTAATTATTTTTTTCATTTGCTTTGGAACACAGTTGCTTAGTGCATGTCATAATTGCAATTCTTACTCTTGTCAATCCCATTCTTTAACATAATATCAGTATTTGCACTTGGGCTGCTTTTTAATGATGTAATTTATGATTCTGAGAAGTAAGTGGAATTTGAATTAGAATAATATTTCAAACATTCTTGCCTTTCATAAAAACCTCTGCTTTTCTGAAAGTTAACACTAATATAAATTATATGATGAACAGTCATCACAGTCAGAAACCACTAATGTCTTGTAAATGTTGCTGAAAACTGTCCTAAAATCTGTCTTAAAAATAGAACAAGATCAACATTTCATGCAAGTTAGGGAAAAATTCCTTGACTCTAAAATCTGAATAAATCTTGATGATCTTCTAGTAATTGTGTGTATGTGTTTACCCAAAAAGAAAATTTTGAGGCAATGTGTGGCAAAATATGGTATTGATGTACATGTATCCTAACAAGGGTATCAGAGAATTTGGTCATTATGTTTGACACAGAGAAGAAACTGCAAATAGAAACAGTATAACAATACAGCCTGTTATTTCTAGGAGATGAAATAGATTCTGGACTGTAGAATTTTAGTAAATGAACATATGGAGTTGAAACTCAGTTTCAGAACTGTATATATATTTTTTTCTTTTTTTGTTTTTGACATTTTGGAGTTTGGTAAGCCCTCCTGTAATAGTGTTAAGCACTTATTTTTTATTTTTATGAAACAATAATCTGCAAAAACTCTGTCTGTATTGAGAAGCAAGACAAATCAGGAACTTTGTCCAATGTATAGGTTGTTTTCTTTCCAGAAACCTTATAATGCAACCCTGTGGAGGGAACTGTGGAGGGAAACCATGCAGTTGTGTAGGGCATGAGGAGTATTTAGATACATCTTGGGGTGAAAGTGAAGACAGCAGAAATTTTTGTAAGATTTTTTTTTTTTCATTTACAGAAAAGAAAAATAGCATTAATGATCAATTGAACTGAATTCAAGTTGGGGTACTTAATACTTTCACAAGTTTTTGTGTATAAGATACACTTGAAGGAAAGGAACATCAGTTTCTATAACGTAGCTACAGATTGCATCAGTAGCTACAGATTTTCCTGATGTGCAGTAAGCTGCAGGAATGCTGCACAGACTGTTCCTATGCATTCCTGTAATTTCCCCCTAAATTCAGTCTCTTAGCTGCTTTTATTTGGTTTGGGCTTTTGTTTGTCTGTTTGTTTGTGTTGGTTTATTTCTCTGAGGAAGTCGGATTGAAGCAGGCTGTGTGAATTAGTCTTGGCTTTGATATCAGTTGTAAGTTTGGTGATGCTTCAGTATAAAGGAGAAATAATAACAAACATCGTTTAACTTTACTCTCCCATGGCTATGTATGTTTGTATAAATATACTTAGGGCGGGTTGATAAATAGTTCCAATTATTTATTCAAAATACATAGGTAATTTAACTCCCAGTTTTTACTGCTCTGAAAAGGCTTTTTACTCCATTCTAGACCCTACTTGCCAGGATGTGTTTCAGGCTGGGATCAAAGCCATTTGATGGTCAGTTCTCTGGTTTTGTTATGTGACCACTGATTTCATTGTGAGCACCTGACACTGGGCTGGAGCCTTGGCCAGTCAAATACGATAGAAGCTAGTGTATGCTTAGTAGGCAAAAAATTGGAGCGGTGTCTTCTGAGGCTTTTTCAGTTATCACACCACTTCCATGCCAATAATTCAGTGTGATTGTAAAAACTAAATAACAAATAACATTAAGTTTGTTTGCAGCTCTTTTGTGCCATTCACAATATGACACCAAGCCTGAACAGAGAAAACTATTTGAGTGGCCAGGTTGGAAGGAGATGAGAAGGAAATAGGCATATGCGATAAATAGGTACCAGGTAGGAGAGGCTTGAAGAGATTGTGTCTAGATTAAGGGTTGTCAGAAGATGAAGTCCGAGGAACGGTATAAGGTGTTGGAAGTAATAGGAGAGAGATCTTCAATAGAGATTTTGAGGTTAATGAGGAAAGCAAAGGGGTCGAGGACAAAGCAGAAAAAGAAATGATAAATGGCCTCAATTATCTCTTTTAAAAATTCCCTGAGATTCTTGACAGAGATGGAAAGAAAAGCTAAGAGTGCAGAACAGCTCTTACAGGCCTGCGTCTGAAAAAAAGAAAAGCTTTAATAGCTGTAAGTAACATTTATTATCTCAATTTTTAGTGGTGTGCTTGACACACAATCAGCGATACCACGGTTATATCAGGTTTGTCTAACAGTCAATGCTGTACATGAAAGGTGAGTGCTCATTACTTCCCTTTTTAAAAAATCTTTCCAAGTGAGCTGCTTTTGATCAAAGACACATAATTAAAGAATTAAGCAAGTTTACATCTAATAGACTGCCTGCAGTTCTCCACTGCATTTTTACCAAGCAATAGTCTACTTTACATGATTGTCTATTATACTCATTAGGAAACTAAGCAAGCTGATTGTGTTTCTCTGAGAGGAAAGTAAATGAAAGCTAGAAAAGGTGTGTAATGCTTTAATGAGATGAGTGTGGTGCATGCTCACGGCCTGCTTGTTTTCATTTAGCACATGCATCAACTTGTAAATTATCTTCAGCTTTCGTGTGGTGTAATGATCTTTTGCCATTTTGGTTGTGATTCACTCAGTGGTTGGCAAGGGGGGAGGTGGCTGGTGTTCTGGAAGAGGCTTCATTCTCCCTGACAACAAAAGTAACAGTGATTAGTTCAGCTTCTTAGTTGGGGCTCTATGCTATAACCCAGCTTGACATCATAAAGGCAACGGTTTTTTTGTGGTGTGGGATTTTTTTTCCCTTCTTCTTTCTCTCTCCCCTCTGTCTCTTTTGGAATGCTTTCTGAGCAAATTCTTTGCTTGTGGAGGAATGTCACATTCTCTTGCACTGGTTGATAAATATTTATGCCTGAGAACAGCATAAAGCTCTCTTTTGGATGCTTTCCCATTTTACAGTGTGCTGGCTTTTGGCCTGATCTCTGTATTTAGAAAACACTGTGTATACCTGCATGCTTTCTTGACTCAATTTCCTATTCCTAATGGGTCTACAGCCAGTACTGCATGAGAACCATAGTGCGTATTGCAATATTTGAATGAAAATGAAAAATAGGTGGCTTCTTTTCTAGGTGTATAGCCACATTTTATGGAGAACTTTATAGTTATGCCTGGAAAGGATATATAACACAAAACATAAAAACATTTTGAAGCATTTCAGTACTCTGAGAAAACTGAGCAACTATGAATAGGATTAAAACCAGCAAAACTTAGAACTCCTTTGGCAGCGTTAATTCAGCCCCATTTCACAATTACGGAGTTTTTTTCCTGTTTCCTTTCTGAAATGTACTGCTGATTTTTGCTTTTCTGCTTAGATTTTCTTGTTAAACAAACTCTGTGTACATCCAGTGAAAAATATTTTCATTATTAAATAAATAGTTTTACCACTAATAGGATGCTGATGCTTTCTAAAAGCATTGGTTATGGAAGCTAACTTCTTTTTTCCTGTTCAACAGCAGCAACGGTCTATTCCAAATATAGAGGGTGTTCCCTGTCCTCGGTAAGGGACCTTTAACAGGTGGTTCCACAGGAGAAAAGCTGCATGCATACATACATGGTGTACCATTGGGTGGGTGGACACTCGTGAGAAAGAAACCAGTCATCTTTTTCTATCTACACCTACCTCAAGGTTGAGTATACCTCTCCCTGAAACTTGCATGAGTCACATAGATCATGTCTGGTGTCTCCAATATTGTGTATCACACTGGTGTTTGAGGTATTGGCATGTGGCCAGAAAGCTTGTCTCTAGTTCCTTCCTGGAAGGCTACTGGTGTCTTTTGTTGACAGGGCAAAGAGCATTTGCAGGTCGCCTGGGCTCAGGCCATCTCTACAAGCCAGCGTGGAGAGGCAGAGCTTGGCCAGGGAGCTCCCCAAGCTTCAGACCACTGTTTGATGTCAACCAGCTTAGCTAGGGTAGATTAGGCTAGCCAAAGGAGCCACATTTCAACACCTCCATCTGGACAAGCTCCAGAACTGTGTGCTACGTGCTTAGTGGGGTTGCTTCAAGGGGTCACTCTGAAAGCAACTCTTCAGTGGGCTGTTTAAATTCCCTTAATATGTACTCTGCTGTGGGGTAGGGCTGGGCTAGGTGTCTGGCTCAGTACTGGGGCAGACTGCAGTGTTGCTCTCACAACCTGGCTGCTTCATTTTGTCTCACAGAGAATTTGGATTACCCCAAAATCTTCATGTCAACAGACTGGCCACATACTGCAGTCCCAGCATGGGAACCAGATGTGAATTGCTTGTGAACTGTATGTGGCTACCGGTTTGTCATCTTGAGATAGTGCCTATCACTGACAGGGCTGTGAAAACTCTGTGATGATGTACCCAATGGGCAGTGTGATCTCTGTGTGTGTATGTACACACAAACGTACCTATATACTCCTTAAAATAGCTTACAGGATTGGGACTCTAGTTAAGGATCAAAAACTTTCACTTTGATATAGGTTATACAGTATTGCCTCTTGGATGGGAACTTTCATGTCAGCATTTAGATTTAAATAAAATGTTAGATGAGCATCTATTTTAATGTAATTGATTTATATATTGTTATTTTCTTTGTTATTTTCACATAACAGAGAAATTGAAACAGGTTTCTCATTTTAGAATTTAACCATCCTTAATTGGGGGTGAAATTATCATTTTGCTGACACAACTGGTTGGAGTTGGGGTGAAATTCCAGCATTTTTACTAATGCTGTTGTTTTGCTGGGTAACTTGAGTGCTAAGATTCATCCACTTTGGAAGAGCAGGTTAATAGGGCAAAAAGCATATCAGTGTATACAATACATATAATAAAAATATTGTTGCGGGAAGAAAGAAAAAGATTAATTTAGAAAAGGAAAGGGGAATAGATTAAGTTTTGAAATATGTAAAACAATAAAGATTAGAAATACTTCAATATTACTGGACCAAATATTATTTTATCTCATTTGCATTTTTCCCTGCGTCTGATGCAAAAGCAGGGTTGGTCTGTTTGGTTTTGCAGACTATGGCTATGTGTTTCAGTGACTCAATTAAAATTTGCCTCATGCAAATTGTTCCAGGAGCAGATGTGCCTGCCAAGCTGGGCAGAGAAAATGTGCAGCGAGGTCACAAAGAAGATGGTTCTTCATTATGCTCTGCCAAAATCTTAGCAGATCATCACTGAGCATGTCCAGATGTAAAATTTCAGTCACTGTCTGTTTTATTTTTGTATTGCATTTTTCATTTCCTGCATTCCCATCTCTACTGATGGGTGAAATCAGTTCTTCCCCTGTCAGCCAAGCAAAGTATCAAGTTGCAGTCTCTTGTTGATTTTGGTAATTTATTTTTGTTTCCGCTGGAAAAAAAAAAAATAGGGTAGATGCATTGTTTATGTGATTTTCAGTCAGGACAGTGTCTCCTATCAGCCAGGCTGGTGCTGAGGGGTTGAGGGAGACGTAGCTATGCTATGGAGCAATCTGCACATAATGTGCTGTAGTTGCTTCACTATAAAGCTCTGCTAATCGTGTGTTTCCACCCCTCCCAATCACTGTGTCTCGTCACGTCAAATTAGTGAGTGTCAGCAAGACATTTCTGATTTTTTTTAAAATTATTTTTGGGCTGAGAATGAGCTTT
This sequence comes from Calidris pugnax, assembly GCF_001431845.1. Lineage (NCBI taxonomy): Eukaryota > Metazoa > Chordata > Aves > Charadriiformes > Scolopacidae > Calidris > Calidris pugnax. The sequence goes on along the minus strand of NW_015094506.1, from coordinate 40,867,446 downwards.
GACAGTTTAAACTGAAGCTGAATTTTTTTAAGTCATTAAAATCTGGAAACAAATGGAAACCTTTTAGCAATTTTAAAGGGTCACTGATGGCTTAAAAAAAAATCACTTCTGCCTGAAAAATAACTAACTAGAGATCACCTAAGATTGCAGTAACTGCAAAAGATCTGAGGAAAAAAAAAAAAAAAAGCCCTTTTCAGTTTCTTGTCTTTCAGAACCTGGTGGTATATCATATAAAATGCTTTCCCTGCTTTTTTAGGGGTCCATTCTTCAGGGGAAAAAAAGCCCCAAAACAACAGACCAAAATGAAATATTACCCAAACGATAACATCAGGTGCTTGCAGACTTGGTGGAAGCAATGAAAATGTCCACTGTATTTTTAAGCCATTGTTCAGGTTCTCACTTCAAGTAAGAATTCGTGTAAGTAAATAATTGCATAACAGAGATTTCATTATTACTTCATGACATTAAATCTTGCTCGTAGGAACCATTGGTTCTAATATACATAGTCTTTCAGGCAGACCCAGATTTTTTATATGCTCTAACATATCTGAAAGAAAAATAAATGGGATTTGAGACACTGAAAACCCTGCCTGCTTGTATTAGGAAAGACATTTTTCATCTTCAAATTTTATGCACATATGAGCTAATTAAGAGTGTAATATGAAATAAATCCCTGGCAGTGCAGATGTTTTAGTTGCAAGAGCAATAGCTTGAGTGATTTCCTGTAGGTTTTTAGAAGAATAAATGTGAATCTCAGGCATTGATCATGTACTCATTTATACTGGCATAATGTATTACCAGAGGAAAAAAATGCAAATAAGCAGGGAAAAAAAAGCCTATATACTTCCCGACTTTTGTCCTATTGTTTGGTGTGGTTTTTTTCCAGATGACTTAAGATTGATAAATTTTAGCTTCCTTCTTGGCTAAGATGCATTTCATATTGATTGAATGACTATCCATTGAATAAAAGAAGTAGCATTGGCAGAATTTCCAGCAAGGTATCTTGCTGTTGATTAGGAGGCAGGCTGCTTGTATCTGTCAGATAAAGAAAAAGTCTCTGTGTTTCCAATATAGTTTCATCCTGGGCTATTATTTCTTCATTAACTTGTTAAAAGAGAAAAAGCACCATTGAGGCTTTTTTTTTTCTCCTCAGGCATCCATGCACAAAATGAGAATGAGCCAAAAGGGAAAAGAGGGGGAGTGAAGGGAAGAAAAGAAACAAGCGAACAGGGAAATGAGTAAATCATAAAAGCCAGACAAAGAATATCAGTTTGGTTTTTTTTATTTCATCCATGCTTTCAAAATCAGGAGTGACCTTTCTGAACGCTGAAATGAGTAGGCATCTTCAGCAAGGTTCATTTGAGGAAAAAATGGGCAGTTAAAAAACACAGTAGCTGTGACTATGCTATAGCTCCTCAGGGACTTCTGACGAAGTCAAGCAAGATAATTTTATATTATATAAAGAATATTAGATCAAATCTTTTGGGTCAAATATCTTAAGACTCTTATTAAGTATTTTTTCCCCTGTATGACTGTGGGATGCGTGACTGATCACCTTTCTTATAGCAGGCTAGAACTCAGATGGTTTTAAGAAAGGCCCTTAGGGCTATGGAGCTGTTTCTGTTTGACAGTCATGGGCCGGATTCCCTCATTTATATTTAACTGTAATCATCAGCTTTGAGAAGAGTTTCTAATTTTAAACACATGGTGCTCCCCCCACCCCCTCCTTTTGTCCTCAGGAAAGCTATAATTTGCTTGGGTGCATCTCTACTTTAGCTACCAACACGCCTGAGCCCCAGAGTGGGCTTCACACATGAAAATTGTGCTGCCAAAAACTGTTACCTTCTTGTGCTTGTGTCTCTTTGCTACTGCTATTTTATTTTTTTTTTTAAATGACTTCTACCTAGGTCTTGAGTAACATTCAAGTCAGATTGTACTGTTGCCATTAATGGCCTTGATAAAATATCAACACTTCAGTATGGGTATTGGCAGATATGGGTATATGAGTATATAACTCCTGAATATTTTTCTTATAGATTTGTCTTAGAGTTGAAATAATCAATGTCTAAACAACTAGTGAGAAGTGCAATGAACTGTTATTTTTTGACCTGATAGAGACCCAGTTAGATATCTCTTCTTCAGCTATATATGAAACAGAGGGATATCTTAAAAACAAACAAAGAAAAAAAAAACCCAAAACCCAAAAAACTCAATTTCCATTTTTGTTCTAGCAATGTTTTATCCAAACTTAAGTCAGACACCCACTTCTTAATTAATCAACCACATATCAGTAAAAGGTTATGTTTAAATAAACCTTTACTGCAAAATTATAACATTTGCTTAGATGTCTATGTATTTAAACATCAAAAAGCTTTGTAAATTGACTGCCTTTACACTTAGTACAATGCTAACCCCAGAGGGAGGGAAGAGTGAAGGGCAACAGGGTTTGTTTGTGTTTGTACAGGTTGTTGTCCTTTTAACAAAGACCAACACAAAACATACAAATCCATATGTTTGGATTTGTTGCTGCCACATTAATTATACATGCGCTCACAGTGTAACACAGTACAAAATAATCTAAGATGATATAAAAACGGAATTTCAGGATTGGCATCTTTTTTTTTTTTTTAGGTAGGAATCCCAAATCCTAAACTGGTTTTTCTGAGAGTGTCTTTTTCTTAACAGTCTGTGAAAACATTTCCCTGGTATTAGTTTCACCACTGGCTCTAAGCGTGTTTGTCAACCACAGAATTACAAACCAGAAGTGAGATTTTTCAGCTTTGTGAAACAAGTTCATTTACTTGATTTTTTTTTTTTTGGCAACCATTTTGTGCTGAGGCAGATAATTCCATGGATAAATCTGCCAAGGAACCTAAATCTTGCAATGTTCAGTGTTGTGATAAACCTACCTAAATTTTGGTATCTTAATGCCTAGGCTGTAGTCAACAAAGTGTAGAGAGCTATTCAGAAGAAAATAAATGCCTACATTTGATCAGGTGAATAACTCTCTAGACTCTTTGGAATTTCTGGACAAAAGGCTCTGTGGGTTACCTCGTGATAGGTGCCTGATACACCCGAGATGCTCTAAAATGTAGAAAGCATCACCCTGAGGCTGGCAGATTTGGCAGCAGACTTGTAGGGCATCTTTGCCCTTTTGAATCACCAGCCGGAGGCCAGGCAACAGAGGGGCAGTTCTAAAAGCACAGGATACCTGTGTGTAAGCAACTGAATAGAAGCCTGGACTCAGAAAACCAAATTAGGTCTGGAGTTTAGTTCAAGTCTAAATCTGACTAAATACAGATGGTAGTAAGGAGTCTAGTTCTGCTCATGCTTACTGTTGGGATCCTTGGTATTATTTTTTATAAGTCAGGCTAGTAGTTAGTCCTAACAATTTGAAAATAAGCAACCGTTCCCTCACCTGCATAAGATACTGAAGCCCTGTGGTTACTTGAGTCTCCCATTGGTGGTCAAACACATGTTTTGTAATATTGTGCTGCCTAAGGTGAAGCACCATTTCGAACCTACATCACTCAGGCTGCAGGGAATTAGTGTTCAGACAGAGGTTGTTTTGGAGTAAGCCTGTCCCAGCAATTTCTGTTGGTTTCTGTGCTGTGCCACTTGGTAATCTGTTTTTTAAATAGTTTCAAATAAAGAAGGCTAAAGAGAAGAGGCAGCTTGAAGGCTAAAGCACGTACAGCCCAGATCCAGGCTCCACTTCATGTTAGCACAGGAACTTGAAAACAGGGATACTGCTTCTTTTTTGACTCTCCTTCCCACAGAGCCATTGGCTGTTGTGTATGTGCCAAAAAACAAGGTCACAGGTGGTCTGTTCCTGCTGCCAAACTTGTTCCAGTGTCTACATTTTACATAAACTTACTTGGGTATGTTAACATCTGAGGTAGAAAAGAAATGAACTGGCTGATCTGCTGGCATTTGGTCACCAGAGGTCTTTGGTGTATCAAGACTTAGTTGTGTGCACGTTATTCAGCAAAAAAGTTGGCTTCTCTAGGGCTTGAGATGATTATGGGATTAGGGAATAATTTAACAGGATTTTTGTGCATCTCATTGACATCTGAGAAGATCTTGTTCTGGATTTAGGCTTAACTCTGCAAAAGTAAGTACATGCAGAAATTATACCAGAGTTTCTATTTCTGCTTCAGCTTCTAAGCCCCACTATAATTTAGCAAATAAATAGGAGGTACATATTTGACTGTCTTTGAAGACCTGGTCTGTACACCCTGATAAATTGCATGCAGATAGATACAAGACTTCTGAAAAATAATCAATTAACTAAAGAAATATAGGTACTCAACAAAATTGGGCCACCTAAATTAAATATAGTGCTTAATTATGTAATTAACTGATTACATTTAGATTGCCCTACTTCTAAAACATTATCCTGAAAGACTCCTTTCCTTGGTTTCCCCATTGGTAAAAATGACATGCTTTTTTGCTGTCCTTCAGAAATATTTAACTCAATTGGTCCTTTACAGAGATCTATAATTGTATATCTGAATACAGTAACAAAATGCCTGTCTGCAGAGATATACAGGAAACTTTAAATGGCTGTAACAAATGTCCTTGAGGTCTTTCCACTGATCAAAGTGTTAGTTGTATTTGTTAGTGGAGAGAATTCACAACATACATCATTAAACCTCATCATCTGTCTAACCAAAGAAGTCATTTAAGCAGACAGAAAGTGTTCGGATTCCTCATTGTTACTAGGGGCAATTTTTATTGGAACCATCATAGGGTATCCACATGCCTGAGAAATTCATTTTGCTGTCAAACAGCATGTGTAAGTGAAGTAGCATTTTCTTGTAAAGATTACTGCAAATTGATATAAATTAAGGTCTGCTTTCTGAGAAGAACGAAGTTAATCGAAGTGGGATTAAAGCTATAGGTCCCTTTCATTTAGTAGAGGTGCTTCACTGATTTGTTAAATAATGGGTTATTTGATGTACTGTATGGAGAGTGATGTAGGTCACTTTCAGCATGCAGTGCTGCAGATTTAAAAAAAAAAAAAAAAAGAGGAAAATATCAGTGCTTTCTAGTTTTCGAAATACCATGTAGTAATCTTTGTAACAAACCCATCCCTTTAAACCCCCCCTTCCCCCCATTTTTTTGAGTTATTTCAAGGCATGAGTTTCTTTTATATATTTGCCTTATTTCACAGCCCTAACATTCAGTTAGAAAAGCCTCTCAGGAAGATGTTTTTTACTGTCTTTCTCATCAGAGAGTATGTTATCACCATCTCATTTGGCCAGCAGATTTGCTTTGGGTAAATATGAGCCTCAAATTGTTCATATGACATTGAATTATATTTCTGTTGATGGGTTCAGAATATTTAAAGTGATATTGTCCTTCCATGTGTTTTGTTTGGTTGCTTTTGTTTTGTGATTTTATGCTGGCAGACTCCATGCATTTCTGTATAACTTTTTTTACTCTTGAAAAAGGTCTTCTGATGCTTGTAAAAAGAAGCATAATGTTTAAAGTCTCAGACTTTAAAGGATTATTACTGCTCATGGGGCTTTTTGTAAGTCATCAGCTTCTGTTCAAATCCAAGTTATCATGTGTAAGCCCCCAAACTCACCCATCTGAACTGATATGAAAAGAATGAGAGGTCAGTTCAGTGGCTAAGAGAAAACAAGGGTGGATTTCAGCTCTCGGTTGAAAACATCTGTACTAAGGTATTTAAATTCAGATATCCACAGACATATCCACATGTCTCACCTCCCATTATGGTTGATGGGGCTCTAGCATTTGATTTACTTGTCCACTCATGGGCATTTCTTACCAGGATACCTGAGTGTTCAAAACATTGGAGTTGGTTGGGCAAATATGAGATAAAATTTGCAAACCTTGTGCCCTTTTGGAGGGCCAGAGGAAGGGTAGGCAGAGCTCCCATTTCAGCAGGCACAGGATGTCTATGTGTGAAGAAATTAAGCAAACTCTACTCTACTCAATGAAGCACAAGGAGAAATTGAGTTTACCTAATATTAGGTGTCTACTTTTAGGTGAGCTGAACTGCCTTGAACTTCCTGGCTGTGTTGACCACATCTCCACTGATTATACTGGGGACTTCACTACTGTTTTGTATGTAAAAATCACAAGTATACACTGGATCCCACGCTGCAAAACTTCACAGGATACCATTTCTGTTAATACCAGTTTGTACTTCTGTTGACTCTTTCAGCAGAGAGTCAAAGGCTGGCCATAGGGTTTCAGCACAGAGACAAAAGATGATATTGGAAAAAAAACTTCCCTCTAAGAAGGGTGTCTGATTGCACCCAGACAAATGTTCAGATGCATCAATAAGCATTATAAAAGACTGTCAGTGGTTTCATCTCTTTTGTTTGATAAAGAATCTAATTCACACAGGAGGACTTCATGTTTTCACTGAGAATCTGAATCATCAGTGATCTTTACTTGATTCTTTTTCGGAATGTGCTTTGGCTCAGTATTTGGCTCGGTTTTAAAATATGTAATGTGAAAACATTGTGTTTTTACTGGACTGATTTTCCTGACTAAGCAATATATTTACCATGAGAAGGTAGGAATTTGGTTGTGCAGTCAGTAAGTTCGTGTTCAAAATTAATCATTTTTGTATGCAATTCTTATTGTAAAGGTTACCAATGGTAACATTCTCAAAGGATTTACTTTTTCCATAATATGCTATAAAGTAACAATAAAAGTGCAAAGTATCAATATTTTTATAGATGTGATTTGAAAAAGTAATAAATAAACAGTATGGCAAAGACAAAAAAAGTTGAATTACAGATACATGTTTAAATGAATTCTTTCAGTTAACTCTAGAGTGATTTATTTTAAATTATTTCTAATGTGGACAAGTATCCACTGTCCGATTTTCTCACGTATCAGTGCTATGAGAAGTTTATAAAGTCTTTCTTGGAATTATAATTTAATTTTATAATGTGAAACATAAAGGAACTTTGCTACACATAAAACCTTAGTGAAAAACAATTGCCCGGAAAGCTGCTCTAGCTTAAGTATGTATTTATGCATACTAATATCAGATGACACAAGAATTACATAGCATTCTTATCTCTTCCAAGGAGGTTGTAGAGATTAATTCATTATACTAACAATTTATATCAGGGTATATAAAAACAATTCAATTTCCATAAAAAAAAAAAAAAAAAGTTAAAGCCTGATATATGTAAAGCTGTGCTGTCTGTTTCCTTATTGTTTAAAAATGCTCTTATTCAAAATCACATATAATTATTTCAGTTTTGGATGCAGCATGGTTCTAGCACATGGTATTTTATGTCAGCATTAGGACTATCTAAATAAATCTACTGTTTCTGGAAAGCACAACGTATTCAGTAAACCACCCTTGTAGGTGGTTTCAGGCAAAGCGATACTGACTGTAAATGGCCATTTTAATCTAGGAATCAGGAAAACTGGCATGGTTTTGAAACAGAATTTACTTCATCAGCTAAGAAGGGGTTTGCAGAATGTGCATGGAGAAATTAGTCATCAGAAAAACTGCTTCGTGGCAGTGCTGCTCGGTTTGTGGGAGCCAAATGGTTGTCTCAAGCCTTGTGTCAGAATGGGCATTGCTTATTTCCCCTCGACTGACTGAGGGGTCAATTGTATCTTCCTCACTGATGAGCCTTCAACACCTGAAAGGATTCCCATTACTAACACCAGATTTCTGGCTCGCTTTGCTCAAGGCCTGAAGCAATAAGAAGATCTAGTGAGAAGTGAGTGTGGTGTTCATTATGAAATGAAGTGCATTTTGGAAAAAGACTCCATACTCACCTCGGTGTGAGGACAGTCTTCCCTTCTTTATTCACAGCAGCAGAGTCTTACTGTGCTGTTTCATTACCACATTGTGACACAGTGCTGGGATTCACTGTACATGCCCTAGATTTCTCTCCCTCTGAAATTATATAGCAATAGTCATGGTTCACAATAGCTACATCATCTCATTTCATCCATTGAAAAATCTCGTTGCTTCCCTGAGATCATGGAAAAAACCTTCCAATTCAGATAAATATAAGGAAGAATTAATAACCTGATTAGAGTCGACAAAAAGTTAAGCACACTTTTCCATTAGTTGCAGTGGATTCTGGATCAAATTTCATATGTATTAAGATTAGGAAACTAGGGCAAAAGTTAGTATCCCTCCATATTTAAATGTACATATGTAGGTACTTTGTCTTACTGGACATTCCTCACAATGTGTGAATTCTATCATGTTTAATGCGTGCATTCTTATATTCATAGTGTGTTCAGAGACTGAGTTGTCAATTCACACACCAGCCAGTAATTTTAATCACACACTTTCTGGTGTGTGACAGCAAAACATTTATTTTTCTGCAGGGAATTTGCTAGGGTTATAAAAAGTTGTCTTCCTGTTACTAAAATTATTTACTTAAGTAAAATCTTTGAATTGCTCTTTAGTTTTGTATGCAAAAGAAACAATTTAATTTGACTGCAACTCACTTAGGACAGATCTGGAGAACTGGGAAAGGGCAGATCTTTACTCCATCTTTGATTGGTCCCAGGATGCATCCTCTGTAATATCAAGGTGCTAGATATTTGTGGTGTGATATATGTGATATTGGCTATGTGATACAAAAAAGGTATAAAAGGCACCTTCCGTTGTCTTCCTTGTATTCCCTGGAACCTCTAGTGCAGTGAGAAGTGCTGTTCTCCCTCATACGAGAATCTGAAGATAAGGATGTCCAGTCAGTCACTCCCCAGCAGCCACAGCTCTTCTTCTTCTTCTCCTATTTCCTTAGCACTTCTTGCTTCTCTCCATTTGCTTCTTCAGTGACTCTCCCCCTGTCCTCTGTACCGGATTCCAAAGTTTGTCCCTATTTTTCATTCACAATTCTCTGATTTGTGAAGGGTATAGGGAAAGAAAAAGCCTGTCCCACCAAAGTTGCACTTATTCCATAATGATCTACAAGAAGGATCTTTAGGGAGAGCAGCTGTGCTTATTTTTTACTTGAGGTCCTGCTCATGTTGGTCTCTAATAATCACTGATGTCCTGGCATCTGCTGCCAAGTCCATATTGGTCATCAGTGGTGGAGGAAGCCTTGCAGTTGTCTGTACCTGCAGGTAAGCTGCTGCCTTGTTGTAGCTGCTAATTCAGTGTGAAGGGATGTTCCCATTAGCGACGTGATGTTAATATAGCTTTCCAAGGTATAGGAAATGGCCTGACTGAGGCCATTGGCATAGACACTCCCTCAGACAGATCATTCGGTCATCCCTAACCATCATTGTCCACAATTGCTCTTTTGCTATTGAGATGTAAAACGTCTTATTCTAGAGGAATGACTAATTTGCAAATCAGAACAGAAGTAGTTTATAGTTTATACTTTGAGTGAAAGCCACAGGTAAATCAGTTTAATTAAGATAACGATAGCATTTGGGGATACCTGCAAAAACTGGAGAAAAACAATAGATTATTTATAATTGCTAACATGTATATTAATTTTTTTTTAAAAACAATCGAAGTGTTTTAAGTAGCTAGCAATTCTGTTTACTTGAGTAAGATTCTTTAGTAGACCAAAAGAAAATCTTAAATTAAATTAGATACCCACTGTGATTTGACACCAACTATGTGGAGGCATGCAAAAACGACCCTATATATTACTTCATTTTAGGATGCATGAACTACACAAGTCAACTGAGGCCCTTAATTCTGAATCAAGATAAAATACTAAAAATGCCCAGAGCTTATTTTCATTAATGATTTAGGCAGACCCCCAAATGACAGCAACTGCCAGGATTATGAATCAAACATTTTAATGTCAGGGAATGTAACAAGTGATGGTCAAATGATGGCTGCCATTGTTACCTTTTCCACCATACCTCTTCCCCAATCACTGTAAAAAACAGAACATAGTCTCTACATGAGTTAAAAATGACGGAAGAACCCGTAGGGTTTATGCCACAGTTTTTCTGTGTTAGGAGGTATTTGACAAAAAGCAAGGGGTTGGTGGGGGAGGGTGCACAGGGAAGAAAGAGTAACCTCAAGGCAAAGACAGTGAAAGAGGGTACTGGATGATCTTCCTGCTAGTGCTACAAGGTTCCTAGATATTGCAAATCATTTAATCAAGCTTTCCCACAAAGTGACTGGTGACAGTCTTAGGTTATTTGTATCAGCCCCGAGAAGTACATGACACATTTTTCTGGTGTTTCAGGTTACCTGCCACTGGAAGGATTCTTTAGTTTTATAAGGCAATATCCTGCTGTGGTGACAGATCCACCTGCTCCTTGTTGCCCATCTGAATCCTCCCTATGCTGAGTTCTTCCACTATCTTGTTCTAGTTTTCTCTCTTGAGATTTCAATAGTAAGAACAGCAAATTGTGAGGAAAATCTTTCTTGGGAATGGAGCTGCTGTCCTGGGCCATGAAAGAGCTCTGCTGAGAGATCATTGATATGTAGGTGAATCATAAAGAAAGGGAACATATTCAGTGAAGAGTGTATCTTTAGAGAATTTAGCAGCTAACTCCCTAATTAGCTAAATAAATACAAAGATTTTTTTTTAAGTTGAAGGGTGGGTTGGTTTTTGTTTGTTTGCTTGTTATTTCCCCACAGAAGATCTCAGACATAGTTATAACATCTGAACTCGCTATCAATTGCCTGTTGATGAGCACAGAACTATTAGAAATCCCCAATTAAACAAATGGAGGACACTTTCTTAATACAAATGACACTGTTTTTTTCTTTTCCTAATTTTACTCATATATATGCTTGAAACAATGTTTTAAAATTTTCCAGACCCCATCAGCCCTAGGCAATTATGCATTAAGGAAATCTTCAGGTTCAATATTTTTGTTTTAATAAAGCATTTTATCAAAATAGTAGATTATGGAATACTTCATAAATATGCAGAGCTCTTACTTTGGGTCATCTTAATTTGAGATATTTATATTTATATTTGCTTTGAATTGTAGAGTATTTTTTTATGTATCACTTTGACTATCCATTTATTAATACCACCACAACCAACAGAACATAAGCAGGGCTTTTTTGAAGGGAGAGGAAATTAGTTGTTCAGGAAGAATGATTTCTCATTCTCAGATAGCTCAGATATTCTCAGATACCATCTCAGACAGAATTCCACACTGGGGGAAGAAAAAAGCTTGAGAAGGAAACTAGCACAGGCTGAGGTTTATTTACCTTTTTAAAGTAAAGATATGGAGGTAAATTTGAAATATATCCTATGTATATATGTCAGTTCAGCACTGGGTGGAATTACCGATTGCTTACAGAGGAATTTTGCCTTGCTGTTTGAAGAAATCCTCATTTTTCTTATCTTTCTGAATTCTATAATCAGATAAAGGGCTTAGGATATATTGTGGGGATGGAAAGTTTAGATTATCACTGAAACTAATGCTGCAGACACCTCCTGCTGCTAGCTCTTTACTTCCTCAGTTGTCTGTTCTTGAACTATTAGTAGTTTCTTCAGTATTACAGTTAGACACAGTGAGGTGCCAGAATTATTCAGCTGACTCGCTGGTTTTCAATTTGTATTCAAAATTAAAATGGATTTTTTCTTTTTTTCTTTTTTTTCTTTCTTTTTTTTTTTTTTTCTCTGAGAGCATATATTCTCTTTTGTAAATATTTGTGTAATGCTTAACAAGTAGAAATAAGTCCAAATGTACTTGTGATTTTCCAGCATAATTGAGTTAGTTAGGGATGTACTTTCTATTTTTCACCTGACACTGCAGACAAAGTTGTACGTACATCTGGTTTTACTGATATAATTTATGCCAGTCACAGCTTGTACAGACCTCCTGTGTATATGTTAGGTGGGTAAAAGCATACTATAATAGCACCACTATTTAAAATATTGATTGATTTAAATATACCAATATATTTATAAGCCAAAATGTCATCTGGCATAGGCAAGGCTTAAGTCTCTGGTTTTGACATTTGCAATCTCATCGACATGAGTGAAATACCAGTGTATATAGAGAGAAGTGTTTGCAGGATGGAAGCTCAAATGGAAATGGCTGTTACTTGTACATAAAGATGGTTTAAAATTTCCTTGTTATTGTTATCTGCCTGATATTAGAGACATTAATTTTCTGCACTTCCTTGGCATTCTTGTCATGTTTCAATAGAAGTCATGAACATGAAGAAATGGGCTGAATTCACTTCTGCAGAAGCTGCCCTAGAGCGGTGTTTCCAGGGAATGTGGCCCATTAAGTTTTCACATTATTACAGTTTCTTTGAACTTCTTTCCTTTAATATTTGTGGTTTCAAAGGCTAGAAAATTTTCCGCCTTTATTTTTAAGGATACATTGTCCAAATGATGTAATGGGCAATAGCTTGAACTTGGACTTTGTTGTATCCAGTAACAGCAGCATACTTTCATATCGAAGCCTGGGATCAGACAGCAGTAATTCTCATTTTAAATGTGAAATTTTAAGATAATGTGGAGTTTTTTGTTTATTACTTGCTGGGTAAAACCCTTTAGCCACTTAAGTAAACAGGCTTTTTGGCTTTGTCTTCAAATGGGATTAAACTCTATGAAAAACAGACAAAAAATTTAAGAGGAATGCTTTTGCTTGCTGTTTTGGAAAATGTTCATAAATTCTAGGAAGCAATAGCAAAGAATGTTTTTGATGGATCCTTATAGCATTAATAGTAAGATTGACATCCCATTATGAATTTATTATCATTTAATTAAAAATTTGGTAATTATGAATTAGATTTTTTTTGATCATAAATAACCATCACAAAAGACTAAAGGTGATTAGTAAATGTCTTTGTAGATTTGTGTATTATCCACACTAGAATAACTTCCTTTGCAGATAAAAGTGCACCTGGTTTTCACAAAAGATCATAAATTATCCAGTGACCTTAGCTGTGTGCAGCAGCGTTCTTCCTACGTTCAAGTAAATTATGTTTGAAAAACTATTGAGGCTGTATTATCTGTTTACCTTTGATACAATATAATCTTGGTTATTCTTTAAGCTGTTGCAAATAGAATCAAGATGCAAATAAACACACTGCAAAACTGCAAAAAAAGCAATTGTTGGTAAGGAAATTTTAAGTAGTGTAATCAAGCATAATCAGATCCTAATCAAACAATGTAAGTCAATGCAATAACGAGCATATACATAAACTCATTTCCAATAGGAAAGCATCATCTCCTTCACAATGACCTTACTGTCATATAAGCTTGTTCAGAAAATTTCTCACTACTTTAACTTAACTTAAATGCTGACATCAACATTGAAACATTATGACTTTGATGAATGAAAATGCTTCAGAATATTGTGCTTTGAAAAAAAAAAAAAAAAAAAATCTGCTTCCTATTTCTTTTATTTAAGCATTGATAGACAAACAGGTGAATGTGTTTGGGGGTTTCTTAGAACTGCTTTGGAGCATCACTAAATGTCACTTTTTTGGAGTAGTCCTATCTAGTCTATCTTCTGCTTTTTCAAAATAAAATAACCTGATAGGTTTGGGGGTTTTTTACCCTAAGCTATTCTTTGATTAGAAGTCTTATAAGAGCTTATGAGACCAATGGGCAGTATTCTAGTTTTGTTAAACAATGTAAGGAGTAAGTTGTTATTTATTCTAGTGCTGCATAGGATTCTATCACATAATGAATGACAATTAAAAGAACAAAATCTTTTTTAGTTAGTCTAATGAAAGAAAAAAACAACCACAAAACAACTCACTAGCTTGTAGTCTGGTATCAGCACTTTGATTAGAATGATTGTCTTTTTACGTAGTGCAAACTATGATTGATTTATTTTTGGCCATTTCCGAAGACAAGCTGATGTAGCACTCAATTGCAGGTAGGAAAAGATTTCCTCTCTCCCCCACAGCTAGTGGTGAAACTGTACCAACAAATTAGAAACCGTTTTAGGGGACTTTTAGTGGGAAAAGATATGGCTGCAACTAATAAGCCAACAGTAGAAAAGATATAAATCATGATTGGTGATTTAGAGTTATAACATTTTCCAGCTACACAATAAGAACTGGTGTTTATTCTTCAACCTGTCTTTTCCAGGAATCTTTCTCTGAATAGAAAGAGGGTTTACCTTGTCTTCAAAATATGCATAGATCTAAAACTATATTATCAGACAAACGAAGAATAAAGTTAATTTATTATAAAACAAAACAAAGAAAAATCTATCATGAAGAACTCAAGAAGGACTAGGTGAAAGCTGAATTTAAAAGATATTGAAGTCAATACTTACCAACACCATGTCTTTTCTCAATCATATATCTTTCTTTTTTTTATTGAACCCTTCCCCAAAAAATTTCTTTGATTTTTTTACCAAAGAAAGAAAAAATGTTATGTATTTAATGAAAAGAATAAAAGCAGACAAGTCTTTCTAGTATAAATCTAGGAAGGCACACTATATTTTAATTACTAACCATCAGAAGTGGGAACCCCAGGGTATCTAAGTCAAGCCTCTGTATTCAGTTCTTGTAGAATAAATGTTGTATATTCTCTTTAAGGCCAGTAGAAGAAGAGACTTTTAAGGTGTTCAGACAGTGAACCTGTCTAGCTAAGTTGTACGCTGTACGGTATGAGAAACCAGTGACAGAAATTTCAGTCCTCTGGAAATCTCATGTCTATGCTGAATGAAGGCCCAAAATATCAGGATCAGATCTTTTACAAAATAAGACAGTGTTATTGTTTACCTACCTTTCACTTAATAGTGGTTGGAGCACTAATCTAAGAAATGGGGCAGAATTGGAGTCTTCTTCAGCCTGACAAGTTTTGAATCAATGTCAGAATAGAAAGCACTATTCTCAAATTTCTAGGGCATAGTAAAAACATTTACTATTTGTACCCTATGAAACTCAGCTGCTGTGCTGTCATAAATACCAGAAAGGGAGCAGAGACAGGTCAGCTCTGTACCTACTGGAATGGAAATTCAGTGGGTCTAGAAACCTTACATCTCCCATGGATCATTCCTCCTATCACTGAATACAAGCAAGCATCATAGGATCAAGATATTTTTGGGGTATTTGCATCCAGAACAAGCACAGATCTGATGCATAGCGGCCTAAAGCATTTTCAGAGCAAATCTCCCAGTCATCCCCATTTACTGTGATTTACTTTACATTACAGGACAGTCTGAGAGCTTACAAGCTAAATTCTTTTTGGGTGACACTCAGCTGGAAGATGTGTTCCATGGGTGCACCTAGTGTGGTCCAGTTATGAGTGGATGCTCAGTGTGCTGAGGTGGGTTAGATCTAGTCTGGAAATCCATATATGGTTGATACTGGGTCCTCGGCACCAAGTGTCTTACTCTGCAGCATTGGTCCTATGAGTCTTACTGAATTTTCTATACAGATACAGCCTCTGCGTGCTCCCAAGGACCCTGCCTTACCTGAACTGAAATGCATCTCTCCTTTATCAGGGGAGTTTGAACTTTCAGTCTTGGCAAATTCCCCTAAGTAAAAATCTTCTTGCCACAAAACACAAAATAAGGAATTTGTAATGCTCTGTGTTCATTATTTTCTATATATATTTCCTCCTCATTTCAAAATATTTTATGAAGCAGTCACAAATCTGAGAATGGCAAAATTTCTGTGGCCTGTTGTTTGAATGCTGTTGCACTATATGTTGTGCTTCTATCCTATAAGTTGAGAATGCTGATAAGAATGCTCCAAACTGAATAAAAATTTAGTAAAATAATTTCTTATGAATGCTGCTATTGGGACTTCACTGGTGACAGTTTTTAATCTAGAGAAGCCTTATCGGAGATTTACTGATAGCCAGTAAGTGATAAGAGAAATAAAATCCTAACTGCAATTGCGGTATCTTGGTTTTGTTAAGTCAAGAAAGCAATGTCAGCAGTGCACCAATAAAATTATAAACATGCATCTTATGCTCTGCCTTCCATTCGTTAAAATAAAAAGCATTTCCAAGGAGCCAAACCAAAACACTTGCAATCTTTTTAAAATATTAATTTAAAAGATTAGAGTCTAGCTTTGATGTGCCATATTATATTGATGGATTACAGGGGATAAAAAAGCCAGTGAAATGACATCTAAGATGCAGGTTTGAAGTGCTGTGCTTTAGCAAGTTGCTTGTAAGCCAAGATTTTTTTCCCCTTTATTCCTTATGTTTTTGCTTAAATTGGCAGCTACCAGATGAAATCCATGGCCTGACCAACGTTATATCCACCCCTCGCTGGAGGAAATGTCAGTTGTTGCTGAGCAATGAGTGTGTTGTATTTTATTATGCAGCTCTTCTGTATTGCCGCAAACTGTATTTTTGCAAAATTCTTCAAGGCTTTATGCTCTATTTTAAAAAACCTATAAAAGCAGGTAAAAGGAAGAGTCAGCCTCAGAAGGCCTTAGAATTCACTGTACTTTGCTGCTTTGCTTTCAAGTTCTTGATTTCACAGGTAGCCTTGATTTGAAATTGATCCTTGCAATGGTGAGAAAAAGAAAATCCTGATTTTTATTTGCACTGCAGCTCTTTTGCAGCTGCCACTGTATGAAGCTACTGCAAGACTGCATGAACTGCATTCCAAGGCTTCTACCTCTTAGAAGATTGATACAGTGAGGCCCTATTGTAAATGCCAGTTGAATTCAAATTAGTAAATTTTTGTGGTCCCGTATTGTCCCAAAGAGGAGGTTTTAGTCTGCTAGTTTATCTAGATAAGTTTGATCAGTAGAGCTAATAGAATATATTGCTTCTCACTACCAGGCTTGCTTTGTTTAAGTGTTATATGGCATTCCAGGCAGCCCTCTTTGTCCGTAAGCAGTGGAGTGGTTCCTGAGTTCAGTGAAATTGAAGAGCTCAGCAATGTCGAGAAAAAGTAAGAAGTAATAAAATTCGGCATATTTCATTGGAATGTAGCGAGTAGTTAAACAGGAATGTTTCATAGAAATGGTCCAATTTGGCCAAAATATCAAGAACAAATTATAGTGCAAAGTGCCAAGACAGCCTCTTAGCTGCAGGAAATCTGGGCTTTCTGAGGCCGCAGCCTTTCAGGAGCTGACCTTGTAACCGGGATCTTTTATGCAAACTGCTCCAGGGCTTTAACATCCAATAAACGCATCCCCTTTAACTGAGCATTTCAGTATTTGAATTTTGTTGTTGTTGTTGTTCTTAATCAGATTGAAATTAGATTTTGGAATATTAAATTCCCCCATGAAATGGAGTGACCTTCTTATGCATAGATATGGGGAATAATCTTGTGATACAAGGGAAACACTGTAATTTGCACCAGCTGTTAGAATTTTCAAAGATGTGTCCTTTTATTGCTGGCTTATTTATGCAGAGGCTGATGGGGTTCTCCATCAAATATGCACAGTTAAGTAGTTGGGCTGCTGATAACCAAGTCTGTATTTTACAAAATATACCTGTAGCGCGTAAGCAGCCAAATCATGGCTTTCAGGTGCCTTTACCACACTTTTCTTAGGTGACTGTATTGTCCATAATGCTCACAGTATCTGCAAGTAAACATGATAAAATTCAAGTCAGGTTTTATTCTTCTGCGGCTTAGTGAAGCTCGGAATAGTGGCAGAGGCACTAGAGCTGGCTGTTGTGAGGATTAGAGTCCCAGCTACATCCATTTACACTCAGTTCACGTTTGGGTGGCTGATGTTACAAAAAAAGGCCCAGAATGCTTGGATCTTTTTCAAATGAAAAGGAAATCCTGCCGAATTTGCACTTGACTAAGAAAGAGGCTGCACTAAAGGTGCATGCAGGTGAGCAGATAATTCATGCCAAATCCTGATGCCATTTTGTGTCATCATTTTGTTTGCATGTTCAGATACAGTATCACAGCACAAAAAGCAGGAATGGTAAGAATTTCAGCAGTTCCCTATATTTACAGGGGTGTTTGAATAGCAGCATGTATATGTAACACATCTAGTAGTGAACCAAAGTGGAAAGAAGATGCAGGAGAGATATAGGTAATCTATTAATTACCACTGATTGTAAATAGATTATGTAACAAAGGCAATGAGAAAGCCTGACAAATGTCTTTTATGCCTAAACCTAGAGACCACTGAAACTTCTATCTTGTCTGTGCTGTCTCAGTTTTCTCTCTTCTTTGTCAGACACAAATCAGGGGTGATTGTGTACGTTTATGTACTGTCCCTGTCCTGGAAAATGGAAAGTGAGCTTTCTATATTGACTTCCTGGCCTTTTCTGGGGAGAAGAAAAACAAACAGCAAGGTTGACTTCATAGGCTGTAGTGCTTGGCAACGTTAGGGGAAATAGATACACTTTTGAACATTTTAACAATGTGTGCAAATTTTCCATGCTTTTCAGAAAAACGCCGACTGTTTTGCCATTTATGGCATATATGAATTTAAGACCATGTAATGGTATGTGCAGAACTCCAGTGCAATCCCACAGGTCATATTCTAGATGATTCATCTTTTCCAGCTGTTGGTTAAAGTAAGCAGATTCATCTGTTAACAGAAACCAAGAAACAATAAACTCCAAGGAAATAGGTTCAATTTGCATAGCATGATGAAATATGGTGTTACTTTAAAAGGCATAAATTTTCCAGTTCAAGACTATTTATGTCTATACTGTATTTCCAACATGTTTATTTAATGTGCTTGTTTTCTTGTTACATTGCGTTCTGGTAATTTTAAAGAGCAGAGAACAGTACGGCTCTTATGTAAATAGGGAACTGAAGAGGAACACAGTAGCAGCCTTGGCCTGTGATGCAGGAATGTGTATCATCATGGAGAGTAAAAGTAGCAGGGCATGGAAATATAAATCTTAGAATTTCTTCCATCACTGGCATGTCTGTGCCCAAGGAATATATTTGTGAGAAGCGTATTTTGCCATGTGTTCAAACACATATATGGAACTCTATGGACATGTACTAATTTATCCTTCTATCAATGTAGTGTAGATTGAGAGACTTAGTGGCACTTGGAAGGATAGTACTGATAGAAGTATGAAGCAAGAATGTGTTATACTTTGATATATGATATATGTTATATATGTATGAAGTATGGTATAATATGGGAACTGTAGTGGGAAATGTGTCTGGTACGGAAAGATGAAGCTGGGACGGGAAAGGATAAACTGTGGATAAACCAATAATCTAAGGGAGAGGAGCAGACTAGAGGTGGGGTAATTATACAAGTAGTACATAAACTGAACATTTCATTTTGTTGTGGTTTTTTCCCCCTACCTCTAATAAATGGGTTGGCAAAGGGCATGTGATTAGCAACTACCTGATCTTAGTTCTCACCTGCACTCAAATGCTTGCATATTTTGTTCCTGAATATGATGGAAACAACTGTGTCTGGGGTAGATGGGATTATGAATGGTCTTCTGCATACCCTTCTCTGTAGCCAGTTAAGCATCCTGGATTATTTCTAGATTGTCTCATTTGTTGATATACAATCACAATACAAAATATGAGATTGAAGGTAGGAATCATAAGCAACTCATGACATGAGACAGATTTAGTTTGAGACTGCAGTAACTACTCTAAGGTGATTATCTTTGTGTCTGCTCAGCCTGCTTTTACTGAAGGTAACATGTCCTCTAATTATCATGGGGAAACAAAGGAGTAGATTTGCATGGTGTTAGCCTACTCCATAATAAAGGCACAAGTAGTTTAATATGCTGCAAATCCTCACCCTTATTTCCTGTGGTAACTTTTTCAGGAAACAGTATCCAAAGAGCACTATAGATTTTTTTTGAAGGAGGAGTAATCTCAAAAAATAGCCTGAAAGCTGTTATACTTAAATTGCTGATAATGAATCCCTCCAAGCTGATCTAAAATCTAGGAGCTCCACTTACATACTCGGGATTTTGCCCCTTACGAGAAATTAAAGCCCTAGCAAGATATATCATGTGCAAAATTTTCTTACACCTCCCAGTCAGACTGTTAGCTTTCTGAAAATATGCTGAAGTAATAGAGGGATCTAGAGAGTAATGAACCATTCCCATAAAAAGAGAGAAGCTTTAAATCTAAGCACAGATATGTACCAGACTGAATTCTGGACATCTAATTTTTCAGTATTCTGGGTTTAATTAACATTTCTGCCTCAATTTCCCTATTAAAAAATGAGAAGCAATAAAATGCTTACCTTTATAGTCATAGGGATGCTCTGTTGGTAATTAGATGCTGTCAGACAGAATTGCTGTAAATTACAGTAATTACTGTTCATTAATTAATTCTGACAGTTTTATGTTTTATTGTAATGCACTGTCATAGTGCTATAGTGTTTAAATTGGATGCCTTTAAAATGAACATTCACATTAAAAAGGAGTGAAAGAGAACCTTTTATTGAAATTAAAAAAAGTTCCAAAGAAATATTTTATTATGATCTAATTTTGGCTATGGGATTCTGAAGCTGAAAAGTACTGCATACTGGTAATTGCATGTATTATAATAATTAAAAATGATAGAAAAAATATGCAAGAGACATTCAGTATTTAAATTGAACTGCTTATTTTAGAGCAGAATTCAGTATTTAATTGTAGCCTTCTCTGTTGAACCAGGTGTATTTCCAGAGAATGTTTCGTGCCAAAGAGAATTAAGGCAGGAAAGTTGACATTTCCCTCAGGAGCAAAAGACTAAATACTAAATCTGTATCTTCCACTCACTGGAACTGAGGCTTCCTTTAGCTCTTACAGCACTGAAATACTGTGCATGTTGGTTTACTGTAGTAGTAGTAGTGTAATTTACACCATTGCTATGTGGTGATGGTAATTACACTATTGCTATGTAATAACATAATAATTTCAGAGAAATTATGTTATGATTTTATCACTGTTACAGATGTGTAAACATGGAGAGAAAAGAATCTGCTGTTTCCACCCCTACGTTAAAGCATGGTTGGCAGAATATATCCATTTCAAACATGTTAGGTAGAAAAGGACTGAGGAAGTGAAAATGCAATGAAATAAAGCAGTAAATTAACGGGGTAGTAGATATGCTCTTAAGCAAATAATGTAGCAAGTTCTACAGTAGGTAAAAAAGAGTTGTACTCATCCTCTGTCCATGGAATCTGTGTTGTAATTTAAAAGAGATTAGAAACAAGAAAATAAAATTATGACTACCCTACACAGATACAGCCTCTGCCTGCCCAGGAGTTCTGTGACCCATCAAGTGAGGAGGAACGTATGCCACTCCAGTTGGTGCCAATGTATGAACTGCATGCAGACTCTGGGGTTTCTCTAGAAAATCTGTCTAGGTGTCTGCAATACTAATAAAAAGAAGGACCTGTTCCAGACTCCAAACACGATCTACATTAAAAGCTAGCAAGCTGAAATAGCCACTTAAGCAAATAGTCAGCCAAAGTCAATATTCATAAGCACTGCACTTCACTCCGCAAGATAGATCTCCTAACTAATGATGTTTTCTAAAGCAGCATGCAAAAATAAACCTCCTGTGTTTCAGTTTATGCCCATTGCCTCTTGTCCTGTCACTGGGCATCCTCTTTGCACTCTTCCTTCAGGAAGATCACCCTGGGCATTTTCATCTCCAAGCTGGACAGACCCAAGTCTCTCAGCCTTTCCTCATATGAGGTGTGCCCCACTCTCTAAGTCGTTTTCATTCTCTTTGCTGGACTCTCTCCAGTTAGTCCATGTCTTGTACTAGGGAGCCCAGAACTGGGCACAGTACTCCAGGTATGGCTTCACCAGTGCTGAGTAGAGGGAAAGCATCAACCTGCTGGCAAAGCTCCTCCTAATGCAGCCCAGGAAACCATTAGCCCTCTTGGCCGCAAGGACACATTGCTGGCTCATGGTCAGGTTATTGTCTACTTGGACGCCTAGGTCCTTTTTTGCCCGGCTGCTCTCCAGCTGGTTGGCCCCCAGCATGTACTAATGGATGGGGTTGTTCTTCCCCAGATGCAGGACTCTGTACTTTCCTTTGTTGAGCTTCATGAGGTTCCTATAAGCCCATTTCTCTAGCCTGTCAGGGTAAAAACTCACTAAAGTTATTGCCCTGGAAAGGAGTGCTGGAAAAAAGGTCAGTTTACTCCAAGAACAGTGAGCAGGGATAGATTTATTTACAAGCATCTCAAGTTTCACCCAGAAGTTCAGACATTTCTGTGTTTTAAGAGTTATTTTGTTCTGGAGTTTTTATTATTCTAGTAAAACATACCTTAAGGGAATGAAAGCCAAGTATCATTTGATGTGCTGACTTCAACAAGACAAGGGAGACAAAGGTAATTTTACTTCAAGGGTCTGGTTGATTTGGGTCCCATAGAGCAGAAAGTTCCCATAAAAAGAAATGTATTGACACTCAGATTTCTTTAAACTGGGAGGAATTTAGGTTAAGCCTCTCTGTTGATACTAGCTGTGCTATCATTTCAAGTAGGTGGAACGTAGCACATTTGGAGCCTCTTCGGATCAAAACTCCCTTTAAGTTAAAACCAAAGTGGAAGCTGTGCAGGTCATGAAATCCTGGAGCCACACTGTGACTATACAACACTGTTACCCAAGCCAAATGGCACTTTTTTCTCTGATTTACTTTCTACATTGATCAAAAGTTAAAGCATTGATTTGAGTGGAGTTAACAGTGGCTGTGTGGGTATGAAGTCCTAGTATAGCAAAGACAAATGGTAAAATGCATTCTAGAATATTACTTTACTGCTCCGTCCTTTAAAAGGAGCTGCGAATGGAGTAAAACCGCTGGTCTGCAGTGTAACTCATAACTGGTAAACAGACTTCAGCAGTCAGTGGGGAAAGAATCCTGGTAACAATTTAGCTGCCTCAAACATACAAGTACATTCAGTTTTATCTAAATAGGCATCAATATTTCATCAATATTCCAGTCTCTCAGTAGTAGGTCAATGATGCAGTAGGTCAATGATATTTTTGTGTTCCAAGCTATTACCACTATTTTAAAGTTTTTACTCCTTTTTTTAACAAAATAAATAAAAAAATACATAATGGAAATTAGCTCCATGGGAACTTGAGTTTTGGCCTTTTTTCCTTGTTTTCTTGTTAGTGTTTTGTTTTTTAAACTGGTATGATCTTGCTTTGCTAAAGATTATGTATCTCTTCTTAAACAACTTCCCCAGAGCTTTGTTTTGATGTCAGATGATGAGATAAATTATTACTTCACTAGTTTTAAAAAAGAATGTGTTGCCTAATTTGAAAGTAAAATTATATTGAACAATAATAAAATCAAATCCTTTTGGTAATCTGAGATTTTCTCAAAGGTTTATTTTCAGAGTCTGCTTGAGAAAAATCACACTGACTGATCTGTTTGAGTGAGTCTATGTAAAACAAATTTATTTTTGTTTATAGAATCTTCTATTTAAAGGCACCTGTTAAGTGAGATGGAAGGCATTTTTATGTGTTTGTGTCTATTGCTTTGAATTATATTGCTTACATGTGTCACAGCAATGGATGACAGATAAAATAGTTTCCTTTGTGGGCATGTAAACAATGGTATTCGGCTACTTAATATTTCAAGCAGCCTTCACTTTGGGTTTTTTTTTTTTTTTCCTTAACAAATTAGACTTTCACTGTAAATGCCATCTCAACTACTGAATAAGCTCAATGTTTTTCTTGTAGTTTACCTAATGGTTCTAATTATAACAGCCCCTTACATTCAAAAACTTTTTTGTGTTATGGAAAAAGATAAACCCATATTAGATGAAGATGCCAATGCTAAAATACTTTTTTACAACCGGAATTCTTTATTTTTGAGGTAGTAAATAACTTTTTCCTAAGAATTTTAGAATACCCAGGTAGAAGGATCTCTTCTCTGGCTATCATTATGGTGTGTTTAGCAAGTCTAAGAATTATGGAAGACGACCATAGAAAAGTAGAAAGAATTCATGGGAGTGTAGTTTGAGCTTGGTTATTTTTGTCTGATAATATAATGGCACCTTAGGACAAACAATGGAATGACTGGTACACATTTAAATAAGTAGTTCCAATAGGCAAAAAGGTAATTCCAAGTGATGCAATGCCTATATCTTTAATATGTCAAAGGCCAGTTGTGTCAGTGATTATTCTGAGGGGGGCTTTCTTAATTAATCCTGCTGAAATTATTCTATCTTCTTTAAATTACTAAATATTCATTGCACTGGGAAGAACTATTTGAAAGTGATTCTGAAAAGGTATAGGGTAGAATATTTACTTCAATCAATATATACCAAAAATAAATTAAAATAATGAGTTAAGTCTAATTTTGATATCTTCTGGGCTAGTTTAAATTGCTGTTATTCAGCTACTATACTGCTTCCCACCTATTTTTGTCTAAAATCTATTACAGTTTTATGTAATAGAGGTACTTTATAGACACAATAATTGGAGACAAACAAGAACAATGTGAAATTAAAAATAATCATGCCATATAGTAAGTTAAAAAAGTGATTAATTAGTAGGTCCTGGTAGTAAATGTAAATGGAAGTTCCCATCAAACAGCTATATTTTTGATGGAAAATGGTCTTTTAATCTGTAGTGCTTCATATTCTTTGTTTTTAACATGGAAGAAAACATGAAGTTACTCATGGTGTTTGTGGATGATTCACAAACTGAAAGGAGGTAAAAAAATCCTTGATGGCTACACTAATTCTAATGGCTTCACTCGTCCTGCTGTGCTAGATGACTTCTTCATGTGACCCCTGTGCTGGCACTACATGCTAAAGTACCTATTTACATTCCTACTGCCAGCCCTTAAGATGACCCCAGTCACTGCGTACCGCAAAGGAGGGCTTTCAAGAGTGACAGGTACCCCACGATGCCATTGCTGCAATTTCAACACAGCCTTGCCAGAATTTTCCCCTCCACCAGCTCCCCTGCGTGGTTCAAGCTCTGCCTGTCATGTCTCTGTGAATACCTGATTTGTGCTATTTTTAACTGGTGCCTGCTGGCAGACCTAGATGTATAGGACCAGGCAGCACCAAGCGGTGGGTCCGCAGGGTGTCTAACGTATGGACAAAATAAGGACATTTCTGCTAGCTTTTCTCTACTGTGTGTTGTATCGGAGTTGGTCAGTGCTGCTGGCTGTCAAAAGTTGGATTGCAGGTCCAGCTGGCTTCTGGTTGCTGGCACCAGGAGCCAAGGTTGAGCAGGCTCCATGTGCATCTGTTTTCTGTAGCTGCCAAGGAACAAGATGATGCCATGGGAAATAGTGAACATACTGTGATGACCTTGCTACACATGCTGAGATGGGTGGTTGCTAGACAGATTTGAGTTGCCTGGGAAACCCCCATTTCAGCTTTCAACCTACATTGTCAGGGCAAGAGCCCAAGTAAAAACTAGCATTTGTAGAAGTGAAGTGCTGGAAGGTGTGAGGTTGCTCTATTCTTAGTGATCATTATGGTCACTTCTTATAGCTGAGACTCTTAACTGTGGTCACACATGTAGTGCTTTTCCTGTGCAGTCCCATGTGGTGTCACATGCACTATTAGGCTCTCACAAGTAAGGACATATACTATGTCCTTCCTGTGAAAAGATAAACTGTATGTGAAGTCATGAGAACATAGAAGGATGATATGGCAATGCAGTTGTGTGGGATCTGCTGCATTGAGCTGGAGGATTATGCCTTCATAAAGTCAAGTAGCTCTAGGCAGTCACTTTTGTGTGTGGGGTGATTCAGAAGGTATCTAGTGGAGATTGCTGTAAAGACTACCCAGATCACTTTCGTCAAAAATGTTTCAAAGGCCAAGACTGGGAATGATAAGGAAATTTATTCATGAATGCTGTGGGGACTTGTCAGAAAGTAGGCTGTATGTAGCCATGTGAACTGTATCTTTTAATATGTTGTGGTGGGTTGACCCTGGCCAGTAACTTAAGCACCCACTAGTTGGTTTTTCAGTGAACCTCACCACCAGTCCCCACAACAGAGTAGGAGAGAGAAGAGCAAAAGCAAGAAGATCTTGTGGGTCAAGATGAAGACAGTTTATTAAGTGAAGGAAAGAGCAGGAGGGAGCAGTGCAGAGACAGTCACTCACCGTTTCCCACAAGCAGACCGATGCCCTGGCATTGTGTCTGCCTTTGAAAAACTACCCCTTGTTTTTTATTGATGAGCGTGACATTGTATGGCATGCAATATCCCTTTGGTCAGTTTGGATCAGCTGTCCTGGTTGTCTCCCCTCCAAGCCTCTTGCTTATCCCCAGCCTACTCACTGTGAGAGGGAGCGTGAAAAACAGAGGAAGCATTGATGCTGTGCAAGCACTGCTCCACAATAGCTAAAGCTCTGCTCTGTTACCAACACTGGTTTAGTTACAAATCTAAAGCACAGCACCGTGCCAGCTGCTATGAAGAAAAGTAGCTCCTAGCCCAGACAAATCCAGTACATATGCTAAAATGAAAGATCTGGAAGATGGACAATGTTCATAAAGGTGAACATCTTACAGACAACAGCCTGAAAAAGGTAATGTGGCCTTGGGTAAATATGGGAAAAACCTGTTGTTACACATTTGGGACATAGGGCTGATTTTAATAGACTAGTATGTCCAGTTTTGGTGTTCACAATTCAAGAAAGAAAGTGAAAAAGTTAGAGTTCAGAAAGCAATCTTGGTGATGATGAAAGAAACATGCTTTGCTGTATGAGGCACAAGGCCTCAGTTTGTACTAATCAAGATGTAGGTTAAGAGTAAAGAGAACTAGAAATCTCCTGAGGTCTCTTCCAGCCCTAAGTCTGCAATACAGAGTTAAAGAAACAAACGTTTTGACTTTGACTTTAAAAAATGCGGAACAAGCACAAGATTTTCTGAACAGTAATTGCCATTATCCTTTGGGACAAGTCACCAAAGTTGCGGTTTGAAAATTTTAAACTCAGTATTTTCTGTTTATTCTCCAAAACAGTTCTCTAGTTCTACTACAGCTACTGGTAGCTGTGGTGGGTAGAGTGATGAATGCAGGGAATTCCTGTGGGTGACATTCTACAGGAGGTCAGAATATAGAATTACAATGGATCTTGCTGGTCTTACAGTCTGTCATCCATAAAATAAATTAGCAGCTCCTGTGGTTTTCAGTTTCCTGCTTTTTCACTCAGCTTGTATTGTTTTTATATTTCCATATATTTCCTTTTTTTCTTAACCTGGCTAAGTACATACATTTTAGTAGTTGTGCTTATTTATACAGTTTTGTATGCAGTTGATTTCTGTTTTTATTTTCTTTATTAGGATCAACTGTTGCAGTTAAGACATGAATTGCAAGCTTGCATTTTCTCTCAAGTAACACAGATTTTGAATTTTCTAGTTTCTGAGAATAACAATAATTTTTTTTTAATTGCAAGATAGGTTCATGTGTGTGTATAAACATAAAATCTTAAGGAATGGAAAATCTCAATAGTTAATAGACACAAGGAGTTCTAGATTTAGCACTGATGTAAACGGATTTCTTTTGTTCAGTGGAATTATTCTGGTTTATACCAGCAGAAAAAAAGGCACAAATACTCTTTATATTGGTAATAATGACCATTAAGTCTCATCTCACTCTAGTAGCTTGCTACAAGGAATCACCAGGGGTATAAAAGGAGAGATCTTAAAAACTGTTGTGAGAAGTTTGGAATTATACTTCAGTGATTCTTACTGTGGGATAGTCGTTGAGAATTGCTTTTCTGCTAAGCCTTTGATGTTATATCAGAGTCAGTAAGAATATGAAGAGATTTTTCCTAACCAGGGCTTATTTTTATCCACTGTTATATTCAGACATTTCTCTCTACATTATCTTAAAAATAATCTTTCAAAATCCTTCTTCAAGGTTACTTCTGGCCCACTATTTTAATTAGTCAGTTTTATAACAACAAATTACTTATTTAGTTGACTGAGTTAAGGCCATAGCTAGTTTTACTATCTTTGACTGAAGCGTGAATCCTGGAGCACTTGAAAAAGTCTTCCACTGATATATATCTTTGGCAGCACACTTCACTGCAAGACAAACAGGCAGACTTGTCTTCCAGTGCCTACATCACCTTACCAGAGAATGTTAAATCTGATTTACATTTTGCACCGTATCTTAAAGAAAGTGAGTAATGTAGCCAGTTTAGTAGAGTATCAAGAGGAAGTTCTCAGTTCCGGGCCCCAGCTTCACAAACACCTGTGAAAGCACGAGCGCCCCATGTTCACAAAAGAGGAAGGAAGGGATGCAGCATGAGGAGATGTTCTAAATGCCAGAAGAGCTATCTTGTCATTCATCTAATGTATGTGGTCCCCATGAAGCTATTGAGAAAAGGCTACACATTTTCTAGGGTAAATATATGCGTCTAGTTCTGGGCTCCCCAGTTCAAGAGAAACAGGGAACTACTGGAGAGAGTCCAACACAGGGCAACTAAGATGATTAAGGGATTGGAGCGCCTCCCTTACAAGGAAAGGCTCAAAGAGCTGGGGCTCTTTAGCCTTGAGAAGAGAAGACTGAGGGGAGACTTCATGTATGTTTACAAGTTCCTAAAGGGTGGGTTGAAGGATGATGGAGTCGGACTCTTTTCAGTGGTTTCCATTGATAGACGAGGGGCAACGGGCACAAGCTGGAACATGGGAAGTTCAACTCAAATATGAGGAAGAACTTCTTTATGGTGAGGGTGACGGAGCACTGGAATAGGCTGGCCAGGGAGCCAGATCTGGATGTTAAGATCCAGAATTCTTTTTAATATTTTATTTTCATGTTCCCACTGTTAACACTTGGCTTTATTAGAATACATGTGGTTTTGTCTCTAAAATTGTCCAGCATTAAGAGTGGGTGCCAGAGAGCCTGAAGAGAGCAGTCATGCTCTTTCTCCTGAAGCAATATATCCAAATAGAATAGTCTGTGCAGAAAGAGATTTCAGATGCCTGAAACCTGGGGTATATTTAGGAATTTCAGGAGATGAATGTGATTTCCTTCAAAATCTGAGAGTTATTGAGAGCTGCTATGGTTGAGAGGATAGATGTTTGGAGAAGTGTCTTGAAGTTAATATAATTAAACACATATTTATTTACAAGAGTGGGCAGGAATGAGAGTGCATTCAGCAGCCTCATTTAGCATGTGGCTGTGCTAAGGAAAGCAGTCAATGCCCTAACTTAGACTGAAATAAATTTTCCAAAGAATTAAGGACAAGACTCAGCATCTTTCACTCTAAGTACAGGATTTCTTTCATTGACTTGCTTTCCCTAAGTTACAAATATGTGCATTAAGAAAAGCAACAACAACAAAATGTTGAACAAAACATTCACCGCATATACTTTTTGCCCTGGGGAGTAGGAAGGTATGTGATAAATGTGAGTCAAGATGCTCATACCCTACCAAGAGACACTCGGGTCCAGCACTACTGTGTGCTGTGTGAGAAGCTGAATGGGGCGGAGTAGGGTATTAACAAGTCAGGCTTATTCATGGAAGGTTTCATGTTGGTGGAGGAGAATAATGTGATGTTAGTATGACATACCTCTGCTCAGGCAAGAAGTGCTGTCGGTGAATAGAAAACCTTGCAGATTCTATCATACAGCAATTTTTAAAAATCTATTTCAGGCAAGGAAAAGTATGCAGTATGGATGATTTTCATATAATGTATAGAGGACGGTAGAGCAGGAATAAAGACTATTTTCTTCTTTAACTTCTTCATGATGCAGCTATATGTTCACACATTTTTGTGAAATATTGATGGCAAACACACTAGTTAATGATGTATACAGGTCTGATGCTGAATTATATCTCAGGCAAAAGGATATGTGATTTATCATATTTGTTTTTCTGTGTCCTTAATTTTTCTGTGATTAATGTGCGATGCAAATGCAATGTTTTCTGTATTACTATGGAAAAAAAATAGATACTGTTTTTTTTCCCTCAAATTGGCAGTGCAAAATCCTTTTAAAAATAAATATTCTCTTTTAAATACAAGTGCACGAGTATTTTTTAATGCTATCAATTTAGATCTATTATGACAAATTCTCCTTGGGATAATTTATGGTATTATGGCTTACAGTACACCTCAGGGGATCAACAGAGAAGTTAATTGTTCCTCAGAGATGTACAATTTCCACCCTTTGCCCCTCAATCAACAGCTTGCAAAGCAGTAACAGAGAAAATGTGGAGAAACAAATCTAAGCATTTTAAATTATTTCTTCTTGGAACTGTTCTTGCTAGAACATACAGAAACAGAGGCGGCTGGCTGGTGCAGGGCTCTTACACATCCCTCTGCCTACTCACAGGGATGGGATCTTAGACTAGACTGATTCAGGTCTGATCTACTATAGTAATTTCTGTGTTGCTTACCCTTAGCCTTTGTTATTCTGGGTCAGTTGATCAACACATTAGGAGCTGTAACCAAGAGTCTATCCGTGTTTTGACCAACTGGTAAGGAAAAGCTTAGCAGCAGGCTGTACTATGCCTGCTTATTCAGTGTGAAATAAAGGCACACAAGAGCCTTTGAGGGGTCGTTTCTTTTTTGTTTCTTGTTTTAGCAGTGTGTGTTGTGCTGGTGGGAACTCAGGGTAAAACATTCCAGGCAATGATACAGCTGTTACTCAATGATCAAGTTTATTAACAAGTTGCAGGGCTGTGTAGTTCATGTATTTGGAAATATTGTGACTATCTGATATTGAAGAGGTTTTTGGGGCAGTTATATTCTCATATCTATCCTAAATCTTTACATTTCCGTAAAAAGCCTTGATATTGCTTATATGCCATTATTACAAACGGGTTTGTGTTCTGTGTTTTTCTGACCGACTCTGTGGTACTCACTTTTTTGCCTCGTGGAATTGCCTATAAATTGTTATTAGGAAGAAGTATAAATCATTTCCATTTTCTCTTGTTGTTCTCTAATTAATATGATCATGGCATCTACAGCATACTATAAAGTAACAGTCTTAACTCATGGAGCCAATGTAGCAACTTAATGTAGTACTGGCAACCAAATCCACCAATTTCTAGTGTAATGTAGCTGCAAGTTCTCCCTCCTCCTCACTTACTGCTCCGTGTTAGCAATATTTTTAGGAATGACTGCTGTAAATGACTCAAGGGTAATCACTGTCCTTTCTGTGTTTTGTCAGTTATACTTGGGACAAACCTAAAAGTGTTTTTCCTATCCTTTACAGCAGGGAAAAAATAAGAAAAACATCCTGTGGAAGCAGTCTGCCTTTTCCACACAAAATCCTGCATCTGGTTGTTAATATGCAATTCCCGATACCATGAACTTCCATAGAGGTTAGAGATGAGAAAGATCTTTTAGGTCACCTAGTCCTCCCTTCAGTCGTACATACAGTAGATTCACATAAGGCACAGTCGTGTCCCCTCTGCACTGAAAGGGAGCATTCTTTTCACATGGCATGAGTGCTTTACTGATACTGGAAAGAAGAGAAAAGACCTTTTTCCTGTAAAGGGTGTGCTAGATGAAGTTGTAGCACGTTGGCATAAAAGGCTCTTTGTTAATTGCTATTGTGCTAATGGTGCTTTGAATATGAATGTTTTGTAAGCAAGAAACAGGCAATGATTCAGATGAGCAGTGCCACAAAGAAAACTTAAGCAGGACTGGAATTGAAAGAAAGTCTTTGGCATTTTGCAGTCTGTTTTTGAATGGGTTGCACAGATTCAAGTAGTCAAGACCATACATATAATAAACACAGTACTGAAGCTCTACCGTCCACTGCAAATTCGTAAAAAATAATAATAAAAAAAAACAAACCACAAAAAAAGCACATTCATATCACTACAAAATTGCTGAGGAATTTGCTGGCACATTTGTGTGTGTGTGTCTATTATACATGCTTCTGTCACAAGTGAAACAAGGGTGCGGCATACATTTTCAGCAGGCTGAAGTGCCTGCTAATCCATCTGGTAGAAGTCACCAATCTCCATATTATCAGACTATTCTGTCTGTTTTCATGGAACGATTCTCTCTTATCTTGAATATTTTGCAGTTGGTGAATTTAGAAATCTTTGTAAGATACAGTTAAAAATAGCTACCTTTTCCCTTGTCTAGCCAAAATTTAGGAATTTGTGGATTATTCTAGGACACAAAACATACTGATAATGGCAAGTGTCTGAATAAACTTCTCTTTACTAACAAAAATATATATAAACCTGTTGAACAAAGAGAAATTAGAAAAACTCGGTGACCATTTTCCTTTCTACTTCCAGAAAGCCAGTGCAATTATTCACCCTCTTCTTGGATTTAATCTACATGCTGCAAATTCTAAAGATAGGGACACCTGATCTGTTTTTAAACAAACTTGCTCAGGCATGGAAAGCTGTCTATAAAAGCAGCAGGTAATGTATATTGATGAAAAACATGCTAACAAAAATGCACCTTAAGCTGTAAAAAGGGAAGTTAGTGAAGAGTGGCTAGTGTGTTGTAAATTCATTATTTATTTTTTCAGCAACTAGACCATGTAAAAATTTTTGAACACAGGTGAAATTATGAAAGTGGTTTTTCAGTCCAACAGTAGAAAGTTCTCTTTGTTCTACAATTTAATTAAAATTATTTGTTGATCCCATATGGCTGCAGTGGTTAAATAGGATATCCTGCTGACCAGAGATAAAACATTGCAGAGAAGTGGTGACAACAACTTTTATTCCTAATACAGTAGATGCACAGATCCGTGCATACGTGCATGCTTATAGAATTAAGCATACAGGGATAATTTAAAAGCCATTTTTAGATCTGCTATGTGAAGATATAGAAAATTTGTGAAGTTTCCCTGGGAAGACCTCTTGAAGATTATTTTATTTTGGTATGTTTAAAATGTTGAGACTATATGAACACTTAAGTAGTTCAGTATTGTGCTTAAGAGAGGCATAGAGAACTAGCAGTTATGGTTTCTTAATCTGCAAGGGCCTATTTCCAATCTGCAGACTCAGTTAAGCAGTGCTTTGTTGAGAGGAACCCTCAAGAAACCCATTGTAAGTTTTGCCTGAGTCAGCACTGCAAACTTGTATTGTTTGTATTGTTACACAATATAAATATTTCTAGTAAGGCTTCCTCATTGCTTCTGTAAAGCAAGAGTTGGTTGAGAAAACTCTTTTGCAGTTACTGTTAAAAGAAGAGGATGAAATTCCTGCAGGTGGTGTATTCTAACTTGCTTCCATCAGCATCTTTAAAAGCTAAGATT
Source organism: Calidris pugnax (assembly GCF_001431845.1). NCBI lineage: Eukaryota > Metazoa > Chordata > Aves > Charadriiformes > Scolopacidae > Calidris > Calidris pugnax. The sequence continues at coordinate 40,834,492 of NW_015094506.1, read as the reverse complement.
ACGGACACCCAATCAAGATTGTGCAGGTCTGGAGCCCTCAATATAAGAAAGATATAGACCTGATGGAGAGGGTCCAGAGGAGGGCCACAAGGATGATCAGGGGGATGGAGCACCTCTGCTACGAGGACAGGCTGAAGGAGCTGGGGTTGTTCAGCCTGGAGAAGAGGAGGCTCCGGGGAGACCTAATAGCAGCCTTCCAGTACCTGAAGGGAGCCTACAGGAAGGCTGGGGAGAACCTGTTTAGAAAGGCCTGTAGTGACAGGACGAGGGGAAATGGCTTCAAGCTGGAGGGGAACAGATTTAGATTGGAGATTAGAAGGGGGTTCTTTACTGTGAGGGTGGTGGAGCACTGGAACAGGTTGCCCAGGGAGGTGGTTGAGGCCCCATCCCTGGAGATATTCAAGTTGAGGCTCGACGAGGCCCTGGGCAACCTGGTCTAGTTGGGGGTGTCCCTGCTGACTGCGGGGAGGTCGGACTAGATGACCCTTGGAGGTCCCTTCCGGCCTGGGAAATTCTATGATTCTATAAGATAAGTTTTGGGGGTTTAAAACTTTTGTTTGTGGCCAGTGTTGATGTGCAATTTGTTTTATTTTGCTTAAGATGCTTTTCAAAGTGAAAAAAAACATCAGCAGGAGATTAAATTTAGATGATTAACCTTTAGGAACACTGAGTGTTTTGTCAGAGACATGGCCTTATTATAGCTGACAGCAGACCACTCAACCATTTAGTAAGGAAAGATGAGTATACTCCTATGAGATTTAAATAGGAGTCCCATAGAAATAATACTAAATTCTATGGAACTGAGGAGTTTTGCCTTTGCTATTGAATTGTATACACTGCCTTAAGAGTTTGTAGAAATGTGTGTATTCTCTGATAATCAGTCCTGGATGTATTTCTAAAAGATATGTTGTATCTCAACCACAAATTGTTAAGATTATTACATAAATTGTTGCAGTAAATTTTACAGACTTCATAATGTGCTTTTTCCGAAAAAAAAGGTGATGAGATCAATAGCCCAACTGAAGTGCATCTACACCAATGCATGCAGCATGGGCAACAAACAAGAGGAGCTGGAAGCCATTGTGCAGCAGGAAAACTGTGATATAGTTGCCACCACAGAAACATAGTAGGATGACCCACACAGCTGGTCTGTGGAGTGGAGTGCTGCAATGGATGGCTATAAACTCTTCAGAAGGGATAGGCCAGGGTTGAGAGGCAGTGGGCTTGCCCTGTACATTAGGGAGTGTTTTTCTTGTCTAGAGCTTAATGATGGTGACAATAGGGTTGACTGTTTATTGGTAAGAATCAGGGGGAACAAGGCATATATCATGATATGATTCCATTATAGACCACCCAATCAGGATGAAGAGACAGAAAAATATTCTTTAAGCATCTGGGAGAAGTCTCATAATCTCTAGCCCTTGTTCTCATGGGGGACTTTGACTTACCAGATCTCTCCTGGCAATACAATACAGCAAGAGAAAACAGTTTAGGGGGTTCCTGAAATGTGTGGAAGAGAACTTTCTGACATGGCTGGTGAAGGAGCCAAGTAGGGAAGGTGCCCCGCTGTACATGTTGTTTGTGAACAGAGAAGAACTTGTGAATGATGTGGTGGTTGCAAGCTGTCTTGGATGTAGCAATCACAAAAGGTTAGTTTTTGACTGTGGGAGAAGTAAGGAAGGGAGGTCAGCAGAACTGCTATCTTAGACTTCCAGAGGGCAGACTTTGGTCTGTTTAGGAGCCTGGTTGACAGACTCCTTGGGGAGGCGGTCCTGAAGGGCAAAGGAATCCAGGAAGGTTGGACATTCTTCAAGAAGGAAATCTTAAAGGTGCAGGAGCAGGCTATCCCCATGTGCTGAAAGATGAGCTGGTGGGGAAGAAGGTCATCCTGACCAAATAGAGAGCTTTGTCTGGATCTCAGAGGAAAAAAGAGAGTTTATAACCTTTGGAAGAAGGGGCAGGCAGCTCAGGAGAACTACAAGGATATTGTGCGGTTATGGAAGGAGAAAATTAGAATGGCCAAAGCCCAACTACTGTAAAAAAATAAAAAATCTATAAATAAGTTAACAACAAAAGGAGAGCTAAGGAGACTTTCCATCCTTTATTGGATGCAGGGGAAAATACAGTAACCAAGGATGAGCAAAAGTCTGAGGTACTTATTGCCTTCTTTGCCTTAGCCTTTCACAGTTGTCTTCTTCATAGCCAGTCCCCTGAGCTGGAAGACAGGGACAGGCAGAATGAAGTCCCCAAGAACCCAAGGGGAAAGGGTTAGCAAGTGGCTACATCACTTTGGTACACAAAAGTCTATGGAGCAGGATGGGACTCACTCAAGGGTACTGAGGGAGCTGGCAGAAATGCTCACCAAGCCACTTTCCATTATCTATCAGCAGTCCTGGCTAACTACGGAGGTACCAGTTGACTGGAGGTTAGCAAATATGACACCAATCTACAGGAAGGGCAGGAAGGAGGATTCAGGGAACTACAGGCCTGTTAGTCTGACCTCAGTGCCAGGGAAAGTTATGGAGCAGATCTTCTTGAGTGCTATCATGCACGGTACAGCAGGCTCAGTCAGCACGGGTCCATGAAAGGTAGGTCAGGCAGGATGGGCTCCCCAGAGAAGTGGTTGAATCAACATCCCTGAAGATATTTAAAAGATGTGTAGGTATGGTGCTTAGGGTCATAGTTTAGTGGTGGACTTGGTGGTGCTAGGTTAATGGTTGAACTCGATCTTAAGGGTCTTTTCCAACCTAAATAATTCTATGATTCTATAAAGCTGAAGATCAGATTAGATTAGTGGAGCTGGTTGTTTCTGTCCCTAATATCTATGACTCATCATGTTTCTTGTAAAGGAGTGCAATACAAAAAAGTAGTTTTAACTCTCAATGACCTGTCCTGGTCAACTGCTTTGCGTCTGGTGGTCTGATTTTTAAAAATATGTTGCTGCAGAACCACAAGTCCTTATGACAGCTTATTTTCAGAGTTCATACTTTGACAAAGGAAGTCAGAGTGTATTGTCTGTGCTATTGCTGTGTTCTTTGGCCAGCCTCCACTGTGCTGCTTTTGACAAGGGACAGGGCTCTTGTTTGCAAACACAGCGGCCATAGCACAGGAGTGCATGCGTTGCCTGCCCTGGGAAAGAAGCACCATTTCCCCATTTTGAGCCCTGTGACTAATCCCTCTAGTCTGATTTCACAAAAATCATTTTGAAAATTTCAAATTATATTTTCTGATGGTGAAGGAGACCGTGAGACTGTTGGCCTTTAAAATACCTTCTGTGGCTGGTCATAGATTTGCTGGATGCGTTCCGATGAATAAAAAGTTGCCTGTTAGTTGAAGAAAGACTGTTCCTTCTAATCAGTGACTATTTTTGTTATAGAGCTTCTTCTGAACTGTACTGTATTTACTACAGTAAACATCTGAAGAATTTTTATGAAGTAGAATCTGATGAATCTTTGAAAATCAATTCCTCTGTGCATTACATACACAAGGTAAAAACATCCAAGCATTAGCTGAGTTTTGGAGATGAATTGCATTATTTTTCTTTTTAAGACATCCATTTTCTGATACTATGTAGAAATTGTAAAAATAAATTAAAATCCAAAACCTTATATCACAGTAATTTGTATTTTTTTTAATTTTTAACAAATCCTAAGATATATACAGAGAGCTTTAGTTAGTTTTGAGACCCAGAATTGCTGAAATTGAGTACAAAAAGGAGGAAAAATATTTCAGATCATATACATTATGGGTAAGGAACAGTAATATTTTATGCATATATGAAAAGTTACATTAAAAAAAATTCACATGGATTCATGTGTCAGTCAGAAATCATGTTCTGCATAGTCATGATGTCAAACTGCTGTCTGACAAGATGTGTGATTGACTGTGCAGTCAAATTATAACACATCCACCAGTAACGGGGTTTCCCCTGAACAGCGTACTAGTTCAATGCATGTTATATAAGCTAACATCTACATCTTTGCTGTATTTAAACACATTTTGTTCCTCCGTTGGTCAAACACTGGCTGATTAAAGCAGAAGTCAGGAGAACAGGCCAGTTTCCAAGCTATCTAAAGGTCAACATCACAATAGCAAGTTTCACTATAGCAAGTTTCCTGGGGCACTGACAAAGTGATATTTATGAGCATGAGTTTCAAAAGAATCACAAGTGGTTATATCAATTGTATTCTCATTGTGAAAGGTGATGCCATATAGGTGCTCCCTTTCACTTTATTTTCAGCTGTTTGACTCATTTTATTAAAGTTTTCCTTAATTTTCATTCACGTAACATTGATGTGTGCTAAAATCTGCAGCGTAACTGTAGCCTATTTTCACTATTTGATCAAAACAAAAAGTCAGAGTCTTACCCCAAAGAGCATACAGTTTACTGTAACACAGCATCTAGTCATGTGCAATAGAAGGATATCACAGGGGGTACGGGATAAGTACAGCCTCGTTGCTGAGTTTCCTTTTCTCATACTTTTAATTATTCTCATAGCAGCAGCTGTTCCTCTCCTTCTGTGCTAGTCATCGAGCTCATTTCAACTCAATTTGCTGGCGTGTTCTGTTCTTACATACGTGACAAAAGGAGGGCAAAGTTTCCCATTGCTGTGGTTGTTGACAAAGGAAAGCCATTGTACTTGAGAACAGCTGAATTATTATCTCTTTCAGTGCACAATAAAATGTCACCACCATGTCACAGCAGCAGTGTATATGCTGACATTAGACTTGGAAAGTACCAAAAGCAATGAGGGCCAGAGCAGACCCACTAGGCTGAATGCTTGTCCTTTGAATGTACATGGAGAACATTAACTAAAATTCCTGGAAATAGCTTTAAAAATAATAAAAACAAATAGATTTCAGTTCTTGTGCGCATGAATTCTCACATTCTGATTCTCACCGCTTTGTCCATGCAAAAGCAGTTGTCAAATGAAGAGTGCTTTTTTTGCTTTGTCTTTGTCTTTTTTTTTTTTTTTTTTTCCCCCACTGAGCATGCTCAGGGTTCATTAAACATACCCAGTAAGCCTGGGTAGATGAGTGCTC
>NW_015094506.1:40825207-40829283 GCF_001431845.1 Calidris pugnax | reverse complement strand
GTTTTTTTTTTGTTTTTTTTTTTTTTTTTTTTCCCCCACTGAGCATGCTCAGGGTTCATTAAACATACCCAGTAAGCCTGGGTAGATGAGTGCTCCATAGGTAGAGTCCCTAGAAGGACCTTGATACTTGGCCATCATTTTAGTATGTGTTTCATGAGTACAGAAACAGATATTGTGCAGTCAAATGTGAAGCTGCAGATAGGGCGAGGTGTCCAGAAATCCTTTGTGCCCCTGGGTATCTGCACTCTGAGGCTCAGTCTGTTTTCAGACACTTGTTTTAAGGTTGATTTATAACCTTCCTGCCACCCTTCCTGCACTCTCTTTTACTACCAGCCTCATAATCTTTTATTTCCAGCTTCTTTCCATGGCACTAATCACTCTCTAACCTATAACCTAGAGCATATTTTATACCTACTGTGGCTTCCTCCTTTAAATTCTTGCTTTTCTGTCTACTCAGTGGTTAACTTGATACGTACACATGCTTCACAGCCAGGAGTTCTTGGGGTCCTTCACCCTCTTTCACAGCTGCCCAGCCTTCCCTGCATAACATAGGGGTGGTCGTGAATATCTGCTCAGCTCTTTCACGTGCTTCTTTTAAACCCACTTCCACTGCAGTACTCTGCTCATATCAGGAGGACTGAAATTGGGGTACTTAAGAAAAAAAAAAACCTAACCCAAATAGTTCTGATGTTTAGCCTTCACTTACCCACATTGTCTTACTCACTCCACTGAAAAAGTTGCAGAAGTTTTTGACCTTTCCCATCTGCTTCAGTAGCTACTACATATAGCTGAGCTTTGTCCTCTTTTTCCTTCCTTCCTTTCTTGCCTTATCCTTTATTTTCTTTTTTCTATTATCTGTTTTGTTACTTTCTGTTATATCCCTCCCTTGACTCTATCCTTCACAGTTGCCTTCAGATTATCTTCTTTGGGTCTGAAATTGCTGTCCCTCTCCAGTTAAATTTGCAGTTCTCAATGTGCTGGCAGCAAAGTGAAATGTGATGAAAACCTGATCTCTGAAGGCTTCTTTGCTGGCACATCACAGATCAGATTTTTAGTAATTTTTACTTTGCTTCCAGCACACTAATTGAATACAGCAGAGCAGAACAGCAGGGGACAGAAACAGAAGACACTGAGTCCTGACAAAGGCTTTCTCTAGGGGTAGGTGTTCAATTAGCATCTCTTATTAGACAGCAAACGCTAACTACCCACAGACAATGAAGCACTAGATCATTCACAGATTGAAAATCTGTGAATATGTGCATCTGTGGTTATTCAGGCAAGGGCTGAAATCCTGAGCAAAGTTGTGGGCCAGGTTGCCTAAAGCATTGGCATTTTACTATAGCAACCACCAACTTCGAAGAGGCTGGGAGCACACTTATTATACCTAAATAAAATTCAACACATAGATTTTATCTGTATTTATTATTAATTATGACTGTCACGGTGCTGCTTGTGACTCTGTGTGATTTGGTAATTTATACTGGATTATTATTTTTTTCTGTTTCTGTTAGATTACTTTGTAAGATGTAGAAAAATATGTGTTATATTTGCTGTATTACTTTTCCATGTAAGCAATTGTAATAATTGCCAGTGAAAGGCTAAGGAGTTGAGAACAAATGCAGAGATATATTGCAATCTCAAATGAGAGTAATTATAAATAGAAGAAAACTGGCCTTTGAAAATTAAAATGGAAACAGATATAAGTTGACTGTGAAGCTGATTTGTAGGACACTTTCCATTTTAGGATAGTGCTTCTGTCATACAAATGTTTGAACATCTGGATGTAGACAAATCTAAGATACCTATCACTAGATCACAGAGTCACACAGGATTAAGATTTTCAAAGAACTGAAAAGAGACAGACCAGGTAAATACATGCTTGTTTCTACACTAAAAGAAGATCAGATATCTTGTGATCCTGAGCATTTACTCTCATAGGTTTCTTTTCATTGTTTATTTATTTATTGTTTGGGGCATCACAATGAGGAAATTCTGCTATTTGGAGACACAAACAGGAAAGAAGATAGGAACTATTGAATTTCATACTCTTAGAACCTGGATTCAACTTCAGCTTTTGGTTGCTTAATTGTGGTGGTGATTTTTGTTTGTTTGTGCTTTTATCCTTTGTCTTGTGTTCTGGGGATTTATTACGTATTAATAATAATTTCTGATTTGTGTAATACCTTTGGACTTTCTCCTAAGCTGTTAGTATACATTTATTTTACAGACTCTTCTGAAGATTCATCAAAAACATTAGGTACCTTCTAATAATTCAACAGATGCCTGGATGCCTTGCTAAATGCAGTAGTTTTAAAGTTAAACTTATGCCGCTGTGATTTATTATGTAAGTTCCTATACTTAATCCAGCAACCACTTATAACTGCATAAATTGGAGATCATCTCCTGTATATTATCCTGCTCCTCCCAAATACACGTTGTGCATGGTGCAATCTGCACTGCTTAAGGTAAACCAAGATTTTCATTCTTTTTCTGGGAACAGGTCAATATTGAATGTCTCTTCTCAACCCTGGGGTTGCAATAAGATTCCTCCCTTACTGGAACTATGATTGGGGTGAGCTGCAGGAAGAGCCTCTGCCCTGTCATTCAGTCTTTTACTCTTCATCTAGTTACCTGGTCTCAATTTGTAGCCTCTCTGTAGCCTGCAGGAGATCACTTTTTTCCATGCATTTCTCAACTTCAGCTCAAGTACTCCTCCCAATCTTGACAGCGAGAGCTAAATGATAAAATGGGTGTCTAGACATTGCTATATTGCTGTTCTTAGAACTAAATAGTCTTTGGTCTAGATGCCCTATAAATAATTGAGACGAGCTAACTCTTTGTGAATTAGCACTGCTTCCAATTTTTTAAGTGGAGCAGAATGGCTGCTGTAAAAGGTATCCAAGGTTTGTGATGTTTCCTTGTTGTATAGTAAAATAGATTAACGTTTGGGATTTATACAGTATTACAGTCAAATTGCTGCTCTAAAGACAGTTCATGATTGCAATGTCTTATTACAGTGCTGTGATTCAGTCTGTGTTTTTGCTGGCCTCTTTCCTGCTGCTGCAATTTAACTGATATATGTTTTTAAAAGCCTATTACTTTGCATATTATTTTTTGTTGTTGTTTAATTTCTTATATATATGTATTAAACCACACTCTCTTTCTGAAGGAGAATGGGACAGAGAAAGGTCTCTAGGCTAGCAACCACTAAGAATTCAGAGGGTTTGTTTCTAGCTCCACAACAAATTTCTTGTGTGACCTTGGTCAAGTTGATTAACCTCTGTACAAAATGGGGACAATGAACAGCATCTAACAGTCATAGGTAAAACTAGCTAAACATAGTAAGTTCTGCAAAGTGTTTTGGGATCTTTGACAGGTACATGGTGTATATGTACTGAATCAGGGAGAGAAATGGTTGGAGCAAAGGGCTACAGCTGACAGAAATGGACAAAGGCAAAAGGAAAAATGTGAGGTAAAGAGAACAGAGAGGTAGGGAGTGCTGTGGGATGATGGGAACAGTTGGGATCGGTTGGAGGTGATTAATAATAAAAGGCGTGGGTCCTTTTCAGAGTAATACAGCAAAAGAGGAAGCCTAGGATAAATGTGTTTGTCTGGCTACACCTAAACTGATGAATCCAAAGGCATTTCTGAACTTTGGGAATCAGCTATGCTGAATAGCTTTCTTCAAAGTTCACAACAGTAAAATAATGTAAGAAAATCAAAAAGGAAATATGTTCTCCAATGCATACTTTTATCTTGCAGTAAGTTCTATGAGTTACCATTGAATAAAATAACATTAAGGAGAATATGATTCTATAAGACATATAGGTAAAGCTCTCATTTAAGAAGTATGTTTCAAAATTGTATATTTTGCTTGGGCTTAGGAGAAAATTTCCCTACACGTCACTACAAAGAATCTTCCATTCACTACTTCAGGCATCTAGAATTGACTGACTGAGAAACATCAACTAAGCCATCTTTTTTTTTTTTTTTTTTTTTTTTTTTTAAAAAAAAAAAAAAAAAAAAAAAAAAAAAAAAAAAAAAAAAAAAAAAGTTCTAGGAAAAATATTAAACCC